>NC_092877.1:318004287-318308453 GCF_028372415.1 Notamacropus eugenii
CTTCAGGTACCTGCAGGAATTTGCCCCCCTGGGTACAGGGGGTGGTCTGTATCATTTCCGAGACCAGATCCTGGCAGGGGGTCCCGAAGCCTTCTTCGTTCTGAATGCTGATGTCTGCTCAGACTTCCCACTGGGTGCTATGCTGGAAGCCCACAGACGCCAGCCCCGTCCTTTCTTGCTCCTTGGCACCACGGTGAGAGAGATAGAAGGGTTGGGAAATGATTCGAAGGGAGTCCCAGGGGTCAGTAGCGATAAGGGTGGAGGGGAGGGCCTTCGCCTTATTTAAGACAACGTAGGAAATTGAAGAGAACTTGAGAAGTCACCCATCCCCTTCGTGCCCCCTTGCTGCACTTCCTTCAGTGAGGTATAGGGAAGGCCATGGATAAGTAGCACCCTTTGGGAGGGTGCTCTTTGTGGAAGCACCTTGGCTATAGAGGATGCAAGAGAAGGAGTCAGGGTCCTTTCTCCTGACTTGCTTGCGCGTCTTTATCTTTCAGGCAAACCGGACTCAATCCCTCAACTATGGTTGCATTGTGGAGAATCCAGAAACACATGAAGTAAGGAGAGGCAAAGATGGAGAGGCACATGGAAGCCTGGTTCCTGTTTCCTAGGCTACATGCGTTCTAGACCTTTCTCTTTCCCCACTCTTAGGGGATTTTGGTGGCACTTCATTCTTGTAGGGTGTTCCCTTAACAGAGATTCCATCTCTGGGTCATTGGGAAAGTGATTTTCTGGTCTTGATTTCTTTTCCTAGTTTTTGCTGCTAATCTCAGTGACTCCTCCAGGTGGAGCTCTGCTCAGACTTGAACCCCAGTAGCATCACCAAGGTCAGGGACCTTTAGGGGAGCCTGGCAGTCAGCCCCTTGTCACCATTTGTCCTAAAGTGAAGCCCTTGGTTTCTGAGCCTCATTGACTTTTGGCTGCTTTTCAGCAGGATGTCCCCATAAATCCTGTGAGCAGCAGTCATCAGCCTTTTTCAACCCCTCCTTCCCTTTCCATTTCTTCACATCATCCTCAGGTTTTGCACTATGTGGAGAAACCAAGCACGTTTGTGAGTGACATCATCAACTGTGGCATTTACCTCTTCTCCCCGGAAGCCCTGAAGCCCCTTCGTGATGTCTTCCAGCGAAACCAGCAGGACCAGCAACTGTGAGATGCATCCCAAGTCCTTGATGCAGACCCCTAGACAGTCTCTTCTCTCCTTGGTCCTGTCCTGACTCCTGCTGTCCCCATCCTGTCTGCCCTCTTTCAGCTCCTGCTCCCTCTTCATCTTGTCCCTTTTGGGTTTCACCCCCTCTTGGTCACAGGACTTCAGCAAACCTGGTGCCTCAGAGCCCTGCCCCTCCCCACAGCCAGCCCCGGGAGTGTCCCTGAATCATATTGTTCCATGACCTCAAGTCCCAGGGACTAGAGGACCCTTCATTCCACTGAGAACTTCCCTCAATCCCCCAGACTGGGCTCTCACATTCATTTCCTCATCTCATGCAGTCCCTATTTCATGCCTCATTCCTTCACATTTACCATTCTCACTCAGCCTCAGCTTGGCATTCCATCTGCTTTTGCTTCTCTGTTTATTTCTGGTGTCTTTTGTCTCTGCCATCTCCCTCTTCATCTCTTTCTGGCCTCACCAGCTGCCTTGATCTGGGGTGAGTGTCTGTCTCTGAATCAAGGGAGAAGGGAAGGGATAGAAACTGAGTAGGGCTTTAGGGCCTATGAGTGCCTAAGATAAAGGGGGACCTAGGTTCTTTGGCTGTTCCCACTCTAGGCTTTCCCAGAGGGTTGCAGCTGCATGTCAGGATAGAGGCAGGGGAAAGAGAAGGATGGAGGGTGGTGTTGTGATTGCCCTTGGGTGGTGGTGTGGTATGAGTACCTGAAGCCCTTTCGTGGTTGTGAGTGCTTCGTCCCTAACATATCGCCAGGGATGTGCTGTAGGGCAGCAGTGTCAAACTCAGATAGAAACAGAGACCACTACACCATGAGTAAACAATTCCGTGACTTAGAAAACCACATATGAACATTATCTGTTACATGGTTTTTAAAATTTATTTTGTTAAATATTTCCCAGTTAGATTTTAATTTGATTTGGATGCACTTGTGGAGTCCTGTGAGCCACAGGCCTGTTTGACATGTCTGATGTATGATTCCAGGCCATCAAGTCCTGTGTGCCCAAGTACCTGGACAATTCACACCAGGGCTAGAGAACATGCTTAGAAGGGTGATGGCTTTCCTCAGATGTCACCACCAACTTCCTTGTCCCCGATTCCAACACCTCCTTGATTCCCCTTAGGGATGGCTCTTCAGGCAGTTGGCCTGGAGCAGGGACCATCCGGTTGGAGCAGGATGTATTCACAGCACTCTCTGGACAGGGCCAGATCTACGTCCACCTCACTGATGGTATCTGGAGTCAGATTAAGTCTGCAGGGTACGAACGATTGCAACTGGAGTGCACGTTGGGGGTTCTGTATGGAGAGAGGTCAGGGAAAGGGGGTAGGGTCAGAACCTGTTTGCTTTTGACCTCTTCCTTCCCTGTCACCACAGTTCTGCTCTTTATGCATCTCGTCTCTATCTGAACCGATACCAGCTTACTCACCCTGAGCGGCTGGCCCAGCTCACTCCTGGAGGCCCCTGCATCAGAGGTAATGCCCCTTTCCTCCCTGGAGTCAATGCAGATGCCACCCCTCTTTTGATCTGTCCTTTTAATGCGAAATATAATTCTGATATCTTTCTGCGCCTGAGACCCCCGTCCTTCCCCTTCCCCTTCTCAGGACTGGTTTGGAATATTTTTTCCCCAGGTTTTCTCTTTTGCTTATAGGAAACGTTTTCATCCACCCGACAGCTAAGGTGGCCTCATCTGCAGTGGTAAGTAGGGTCATAGTTCCAGGTAGCCTAGGGAGAGGAAGTAGTAGAGTGACCCCTTGTCTCTGATGCCGCTTGTGATTTTAGTTCCTGCTTCTGCCACTAACTAGCTATGTGATTCAGCCAAGCTCTAGTTCCTTCATTTGTAAAATTAAGAGATTGTACTGGATAATCTCCAAATCTAAATTGTGTTCTCTCCGTAGCTTGGTCCTAATGTCTCCATTGGGGAAGGCGTGACTATAGGGGAGGGAGTTCGGCTCCGAGAGTCCATTGTCCTCCATGGAGCGACTCTACAGGTATGGGCATGCAGGACTTGGGGCTGTGAAAAGGGAGCTAGGAAATTGGGGTGGGAGGGCTGAGTGGAAATCCCCTCTTCCCCAGAGTAGAGAGAGGAGAGGGAACAGTCCTTCTGTACTACTTGATAAGCACATGAGAGATCATGATCAAGACGAGAGCCTCATTTCTGTCCAGGTCACTGCTAATAATGGCTATACATAGTGTTTGAAATTTGCAAAGTCCTTCGCTTGTATTATCTCCTTTTGTCCTTAAAAAAACCTTGTGGATAGGATCTTATTATTGTCCCCATTTTACAGATTTAAGTGTTAAGTGGTTTGCCCAGGGTCACTCACACACAGGTGGTAGGTATTTGAGGCAAGATTCAAAATCGAGTTTTCCTGATTCTAGTCTATTAACTCTTATTCAAACCCCTCCTGTATATATTTTCTTGTACTTTGTAGCAGTAAACTCTTAAAAAAACAACAAAACTAAGAAGGATTTTGTGCAGTTTCCAGACAGGAAGGAACATGGTTGTGACTTCTCTTTCAAACTGAGCTGGGTAGTGGCAGTGGGTAGAAATGGCCATAGGCGGCACCAGTGAGCCATGTTGTTGGCCTCACACATAGGAAAGAGGAATGGGAATGGGAGGGGGACAGGGGCAGAGCAAGGCCTGGGGATCTCAGCTCTCTGGGGGTCAGAGGGCTGAGCCCTGTGTGTCCTCTGCTCTGCTTCCTGTACCCTGTCCTAATCTTCCTCACCACAGGAGCACACATGTGTGCTACACAGTATTGTAGGTTGGGGGAGCACAGTAGGACGATGGGCCCGAGTGGAGGGTACTCCCAATGATCCCAACCCCAATGATCCTCGGGCCAGAATGGACAGCGAGAGCCTTTTCCGGGATGGGAAGTTGCTGCCAGCCATCACCATCCTGGGTAATGGAAATGACTTCCTGTGTCAGGGTTGGGCAGGGAGTGGGGAGGGAGGGGTTGGTATCCAGGGAGGGTCTGTCTAGGGCTGCTAGTGGATGCCAGTATCCCTGGTACTGATTTGATGAGACAGGAAGTTGTCATTGTGTGTGCCACCCATTCTGTTCTGTGTGTAGAACTGATTTCAGGTGGCTGAGTGGGGGCATCCCCAGAAACTGCCCTGAGCAGTACTACCCTACTAGGGCATTTCATTCACCAAGCCTTTATCACCTACGCTGCCTAAGCTGTGGGCAGTGGATGGTATGTGTCACTCCCAGATGCCAGTGGTCCCTGGCTCTCACCCTAATGCCTTCTTCCTTCCTTCCCTGACATCTTGTGCCCATTCTACTCGCCCTGCAGGTTGCCGGGTTAGAATCCCTGCTGAGGTACTGATCCTGAATTCCATTGTATTGCCACACAAGGAGCTGAGCCGGAGCTTCACCAACCAGATCATCCTCTGAAATGGGGGACTTGGGGAAGGATGCCGCCCCCCCCCCCCCCACTTCACCCCTCTCTGTGAGCCTTGCTGCTCCATCCCTCTGGAAAGGAAGGGATGGAGTCGGTTGAGCTGAACCTTCAACTGACTAGTACTCTGGGGTTGTGGGAGATATGTGGGTGGTCAGGCACTCCTCCCTTTCTACCTCCCAATAAACCCTGATGAACCTTGGAGCTAGGACTGTCTCCTGCCTATGACTGGAGTGAGGGGGGCAGCTGAGTCAGGGCCCCCCCCCCACATTAGCATTTAAATTGGAGTCTCTGGGCTGCAGGCTCATGAATAATGAATCTGGATTCGTGGTAAATCTCCCCCCCTTCATCCTCTTCTACTGCTCAGGAGGGGGAGACACATTGCCTCATATCCCATCTTGTTTTTCTCCCCCCAAAACTTCACCCAATAAACAAGCCATGCTCAAACCCCCAATTGTTGCCCTCCCCACAATGCTGAGCCTTCTTGGTGGGTCTGTCTCCTTGCCTTCCTCTGTCTGTGTCCTATCTCAGGAACAGAAGGAATTGATTTCCAAGGAGGGTGTGAAGCATCTAGGTTGGTTGGTTGGTATTGGGGAAAAGCTGGGATCAGGAAATTGAGTCCTGGACCAGTGTGTTATGGGCAGTTTCCCTCAGTTTGAGCCCCACTCCAACCCCCATCCTGCTTCGCTTTGCTAGCTCCATCTGCTACCCAAGTTGCACTGTTAGCAGGGAAGAGATTCTTCTTTCTGTCTCCATCTCTCTGTGTCCCTGTCTTCTGCTCCTTGGGCTCTGGGTGGTAGATGCTGCCATGGCTGTGTGGCTCCCAGTGGGAGGTACTGTTTAATAGGTGGTGAGGGCAAGGAAGGCAATCATCCAAATTCCAGAAGTCACTATGGTGACTGGTCATCACCCCCTTCCGTTTCCTGACACTTGAGACTTCATCTCCTCACGCTAAGGGACCTGAACTCAGAAAAAAAAACTTTGTCCCCACCCTATGTGCCTGTGACCCCTATGTGCTCCCCCCTCTCCCCCTTCCCCCAGCTGTGAGTGCGGAGCTTAGTTGCCAGATGAGCTGGTAATGATCGTAATCTGCTAATTGAGAGGAATCTAATTACCCGAAGAGAATGGGGGGGGGGGGGAGGGAGTGGGGAGGAGGAGGGGTACCAGCAGCAGGAGGTTGTATGTTGTGGGGAGGATTACCATGAGAGCCTAAGCCTGGACCCCTGCTAGGGTTGGGGAGACCCAGAGAATATGGACAATTTTGAGGGTCCTACTTGAAGGCCAACTTTGGGCATCAGGCAAGTGCCAGGTTTAGGGGTTCACAGAAGTTAGCCTGCTGTGGTGAGTAGAAAATGTGTTTTCCTGGCCCTTAACCCCTAGAGGCTGCTCCTAGAGGGAGAACAGGAAATATCACCTGCTGTCCCCACTTTTGCCTTCTATTCTCTCCCAAACCTGGGGTTTTCCCCTCCCTCCCTTTTGGGTTGTTACTTGAATTCCCTCCCAGGTGCAGCACGCATCTCTATGAATGGAGGATGATGGGGGGTGCAGTCTGTGGGACTGGGGTCTTGCCTTCCCTCCTGACCCTGCTGTTCTGTGTGACTGGTAGAGGCCATGGCGGCTCTGTCATAAATATGATAATTTAATTATTTTCTCAGCAAAACACCGTGAAATCCAATAAGTCTGTGTCAGGCCCTGGCCTCCGGGACAACCCCCCCCCCAACCCCCAACACACAGACACACACACAGACACACACACACACACACACCCATTCGTTCCAGGAAGGGGGAGAGAGGGGCTGGATGGGGGTGGGGCTGAGGGAAGAGAATAGTAATGGGAGAGAACCTCAAATCTTTTCCTCATGCAAGTTCTTTCACTTTAAGGTGGGAGTTGGGGGGACTTTACATGTCTGTGGGGGCAGGTCAAGAGCTTAAATGGAAGAGAATGGCATGGGACAGAGGCAGATCATAAGACTAGTACAGGGAGACATAAGGAGAAAATTGAGAAAAGATCCTTTTCTGGGACCTAGATTCTTTCTTGCTTCCAACCTGGGATGAAATGAACTCCAGGAAAGAGGAATGTTGGGATGAGGGGAATTTACTAGGCTATAAAATAGGAGGGAGTGGGTGAGTAATGGAGAGTATGGAGATGGGGAACAGGGTTGGAAGATGGGGATGGGTAGATTGATGAGGGGTGGAGGAGGGGAGAGGGATGCGGGGGAGGTGAATGCTCTTGGCATTAGAGTTTTTCTCCTTTTCCATAAAAAGATTATTCTGTAAAATCAGAGAGGGGGAGAGAGTACTAGTGCGGGAGAGAGGGATGGGGTGACACATGGGGAAGGGGTGGGAACGGGGATTCCAAGGGGAGCTAGATGTGGACTGGCATCAGGAACCAAAAATCGCCATTCTGGGATGGAGACAGCCCAAAAGGTGTGACACACAGGGCCCAGGCAGAAGATGAAGGTGAGGATGGCGATTAGGATAGAAGATAAGGGATGGGAAAGGAGCAGAGCCTGACCTGAGACTCCTTGGATCCTACTAACTGAACAACTAAGTTACTTAGAGCCTGGATCCATGTTCCCTTCCCTCTCTCCCTCCCCCAAGCACTTAGCAGCCATTAGCTGGGGAGCAGATTGCAATACCCCCCTTTCCCCCACCCTGTGGAAGTTGGCACAGCTGGGCGCTCCTCCACATCTGCCACATCAGCACTGAACACAGCTGGATGCACCCAGAGCCCCCCCTCTCTCAAAGGAGGGAGGAGGCTGGGCATGGACAGTTCTGGGGACAGCCCTCCCATTTTGCTTTCTCCCCAAGACAGAAAGACACACGGAATCACTATGACACAGAGGCACATTGACACACTCAACAATGAAGCACAGATACACCCCCTGACAGACATACAAACACGATGTACTGACAGACAGACTTGAAAACTGACAAAAACACACAATTACCCTGACAGGCTCACACACCTTCATTTTTCTCTCCCATTCTTTCTCCTCCCTCTGTGCCTCCCTCACTGATCTGTTCCCTGGTTCAGCACCTTCTTCTTTCCCTCTTCTTCTCCCAGGACTTGGGCCTTCAGGGAAGCCAAACGTGCCCTATCCCTAGAATTAACCTCTTCTTGTCCGGGGCTGGGAAGGGCAGCATCCCAGCTGGCTTTCTAAGGCACAGAAGAGAGGAAGCAAGATCGCCTCTACATGGCCCATAGTGGCCAATCAACCCTTCTTCTGTCATGATCCACAAGGCATATTGAAGAGCCTCCCCCCGCCCCCACCTTACTACACCATCCCCACAGATCTTAACTACGACCTTGCCTCACCTTGTCTCTGCTCTTGACTCTTTGTGGGGTATTGGTGGGGACCTGAATTAACTTATTTCTTAGACTTCTCTGTTTCACTTTTCTAGCATGTCCCCTAAGGTTAAGCACCTGCCCCTCAGCAATGTAGGCTCTGTTATCCTTCTTCTTGAGGAATAGCTGCTCTCTGGAGTATGAAACAGTTCTGGGCTCTGAGCTTCAAATTGCCTCCCTTGTCAGCTGCCCTCCTCCCCAGATCCTTGCGGTTCCCTTTTCCTTAGGTCCTTCCATAGCAGTTCATCCATCTTTGGGGTTCTGTTCTGTTTAGGCTGAAGCTGCCCTGGGAGATTGGCAGAAATCTGCTACTTAATGGGGAGAGGCTTTTCCTCTTTGTCCCCTTTCTCTGAAGGGCTCCCCACTACTTTCCCCAAATCCTACAGATTGATTGTCCAGCCCCAAGCATCTGGCCATGTCTCCTCTCCTTTTTCTTTTCCTGTCCCTTATGATTCTCCGCCCCCCCCCCCACTTCTTTCTGTCTCTCTCTACAAACACACACACACACACACACACACACACACACACACACACACACACACACACACACTCTGATTAAATCAAGACCCATCTCCCCCCCATTCTCCCTCCCAGATTTTCACCACTTGGTTTTCCATCCCTCTCCTCTCTTCTCCCTCCCTCCCTTTATCCTTTCCCCTCTTCTTCTTCTCCCCTCCCTTTGGTCTCCTGCCCCTTAGAGCTTTAATCCCTCCTGCTGCTTTGCTGCCTTATCTTCTCCCAGCAGCTTTCACTGCTGCAAAGCCCTCTCCCCCTCCTTCTTCATCTCCCTCCTCCCCCCCACCTCTATCCTTTTTTTCCCTTTCTTTGACTCCCTTTGCTCCCTGACCCCCCTCCTCTTTTCCCTCTCTATTTCTCCACCACCTCTGACACTCATCTTGTCCTTTGTCACCCCTGGATTTCACTCTGTCTTCTGGACCCCCATCTCTCTTTGACCTCTCCCCCCCTCCACTCCCATCTCTCTGACCTCTGCACCAGATCTCTTCCTCTATCTCATACCTTTGATTTCAACTCTGCACCCTACCCCCTCAAACCCATTTATCTGACCTCTGCACCTCATCTTTCTGACTTCCTTTTCTGAACCCCATCTTTGTCTCCCCCCATGTCTCATTTCTCTCCTGTGCTCCATGTTTCACTGTATCCCATCTATCTCTCCACTCCACCTCTGACATCCCTTTCTGCTTTCCTATTTCTCTGACTTCCTATCTGGGCTTATCTCTCTAACCTTTTCTCTCTGCACCCCTACTTTCTATCTAACTTCTCCCTCTGCACTTTATCCATCCCTCCACATTTCTATGTGTTCTACTCTTTGAATCCCCTAATCTCTTATTCCATACCATCTCTGACCTTTACTTCATCCCCTTTTCTTTCTGACCCTTCCTTCTGCACCCCATCTCTCTGATTTCCATATTCCCCAATGTATACATCCACTCTATTTCTAATTTCTTTCCATCTGCCCTTTCCCCTGTGCAATATCTTTTGTCTCTGGTCTTTCCCCCTTTAGCTGTCCTTGGTTTCTGTCTCTGTCCACTCCCACCCCCCTTTACCTCCCTTGCCCTGGCTTCTCTCCCCGGCTCAGTCTGGTAGTCCGCTTCCCCCACTCCCCAAATCTTGGCTCTAGCCCCTTTCAGCCTGAGTCACTGTGAAGTGGCTAGGGGTTGGGTGGGGGGACAGCGACGGCAGACGTTAGAGGCAACAGTAGAAGATTCAGAGTATGGGATGGGGGTGTTTGGGGTGATGAGGTAGGACTGTGCCGGACTAGGGAAGTGGCAAAGTGGGGTGGGTGTCGGTGTGGGTGGGCTGGGGGGGCAGGGCCTCTCCTCCCGGGACTAACCCTCTTCAAACTGCCTTAGATCACGTCCCGGCCTCCCCGCCCCCCCCTCCCTGGGACTCTCATTAACCGCTTCTCCTGCCTCGTCCGCGGCATAAATAACCCAGATAAATCAGCCGCCGTCCGCCCCCCGCCCCCCGGCCCCCGCACCGCCCGTTTGTCACCGCCGAGCACGCCAGCCCCGCTCACCAGCCCAGCCCCTGCATGTCCCCCTCATCCCCTCCCACTCGCTACCCACTCCAGGGTACTGGCTCAGCACCACCTCCCTCCCCCACTTTGGGTAGGTAGTGGGGAACACTAGTGGCTGGTGGGGAAGGAAAGTCCTTGGGGGAGGGCTGACTTGAACGGGGGGTGGGGGTGGTGGGAATCCTTGGAGGTGAGGAATTAGAGGCGGCCTGAGGAAGGGAGAGAAAAATGAAGCCCTGCAGTGTAGGGGGTTTGCAGGAGTTTTTTGTTTTTTTTGTTTTTTTTTCAGAGTAGGGGACAGGATGGCAATTGTTCTGCCCTTAAATGCGGGGATGCACATGCACAAATCAGGGCTAGGGAACAATTTTGTCACACCAGCGGGTTGGGAAGGGGGACCATAGTCAAAGGGAAGGGCTGAGGTGATCCTGGTAAGATAGGGTAGTATAGGAGTGGGGGTGGGGAGGAGAAAACCACATAAATTCCGACCATTGGTAGTGACTCCCTGTCCTGTGCTTGGGAGGAACAACCCCAGGGAGAGTCCCTGCGTTTTTCCTGTGAGGGTTGGTGGGGTGTATCTGTGTGCATGGGAGGGCAGTTGAAGGGATTGACATGGCTCAGGGGGATTGTATATAGCTCTTTACAGCTGTTTCCCAGGTCACTGGGTCTTCCTTTCAGGCAGCTTGCCAGAACTGAACCACAGGTTTTCAAATGAACCCCATCCCAGCTGTGCTAAAAGGACCCACCTGCCTGTCCCCCAAACCTGGATTTCTCTGTTCCTCTCTCCCCACCCACTCTGATACTCCCAGTGCTGTCACCCAGCCTAGCTGTGCAGATGTCCCTTCTCTAATCTCTCCCTCTCCAGTCCACCTTCTATCTTCCTTTAATCACTGTCTCAAAGTCCAGTCCCTCATGTCTGGAGGACCCTTTCAGAGGTCCTGGGGTAAGGGGAGGAGGACTGAAATTTTTGCCAGCTTCCACAAGGAACAAGGAGAGGACAGGGAAACATTCCCCCTGGGTTTGATGTTAACTCCCAGCAGTACTTTAGATCTTTCAGGAGATGCTCCCATCACACAGAACCAGGGATTTTATGATGCCCCACCTCCATGACCTAGTCCAAGTCGGGGCCCGGTTTAGCTGACCTTGATTCCCCTTAAATTGGTCTCCAGAGATGGGGTGTGCATGTATGTGGATATAGGACAAGTCTGCATTTGTGAGGGGGAAGCAGAAAAGGGATTGGGGGGGAGGATGGGCTATAGGGATTGGGGAGGGGGAGGAATCTGGGCTGGGCCCCAGGGACCGGCTGGGCAATGAGCCGGGGAAGCAGCCGGGAGGCTAAATGAGGGAGATTATCACCCAACTGCAGCCGGGCAGGGAGAGAGCAGAGAGGAAGCAGGGAAGTGGAGAGGGGGGGGGAGTGGGAATGGGGGGCTACACAGGAAATGGGGGAGCAACCAGGGATGAAGAGTTAAGAAGATGGAGGTTTGGGAGGGTGGTTTGGGAGGAGCAGTGGAGTGTGGTGGTGGATGAGGTAAATGAGCAAAAGGGATAAGGGGTTGAGTTGTGGGGACATTTCTGTGGAGATGGGAGACAGGTGATGGGAAGACTGGGGAACAGTGGAACTGGTTGGTGGTGCAGAGGTTGTTGATCGGTAGGTGGGAATTGTTCACAGTTGCTTTGTGTTTTAAGGATCTGAGAACTGTCCCGTGCTGGTACCGACTCCTTTCCATCCCAGAACCCCCTTCTCAAACGTGGTAGTACCCCTCTTTCCTATCTGCATGTGGAATTTTACAGCCACATTACTGTTTGAGATAGAACTTTTCCCTGTTTCTCCCTTAGGGGAAAAGGGAGGGGTGACTTGGACTTACTGTGCATGCCGGTGGGGAGCAGGAAAGGAGATTTAAGGTTTCAAAAAGACTGGAAATCTGGGGAGCAAGTTAAAGGCATGTAGGTAATTGGAGATTAGGTATGGGAGACTGTGGGAGTTTGAGCTTGAGGTGGCCAGGTCCCTCATTTCCTTGGCAAAAACCCAGACTGAAGTAACCTTAAAAAAGCAATTAAATCACCTTTAAAAAAACCCAGTAAAGAAAAATCAATACTGGGAGAAAGGGGAGGAAAAGGAGAGAAGAAGGTAGAGGAGAATGGGGGTGGGGGGATGGAAAGGAGGGGGAGAATAGACTGGAGACTGGAAAAAGAAGGGTAGTTTAGTACTAGAGGGGGGGGAATTGCCAGGGTACAGGAAGAAAGAAAAAAGGGGAGTTTGACTCATTGTTCGGTCACCTTAGCAACATTTGCATTTTCCACAACATATCACTTCCATCTCTCTGAGGTCCCCGTGACGGACTCCTACCTGCAAAGCCCCACATTTAGCTTTCAGTTGGAAGTTGAGGCCCTTGGATCCTGATGGTCCTATCCCTAGGGACCCTCCACTCCAGGAAGATCAACTTGGGGAGCCAGGTATCCAAGTCTCCAGCTTCCTTGTGGGGACATTGCTGTAGATCGGCTTCTTGGTCTCAGCCTCCCTAGCCAGTCAGGGAACGTACGTTTGACTAGGAGCTGGGGGTCAGAGAGGATAGAATAGGAAGATGCAGGGTGTGCATACTTCTGCATGGGGAGGGACCTGCTGTCTCCAGGGAGAGCAGAAGAGACACAAGAGAGGAGCTGACATGGAACACGGACCATTTCTCCGACAGGGACCCCCGGGGAGACATTCTCTTTTCTCCCTGTAGGGCTAAAACAGGGGTTGAGTGCCCACGCCCCCAGGAATGTCCAGGCGGGTGTAGATGGGCAGGCCTGGTGCATGGAAGGAGGGAGGGGGGTGGCGGCAGGCGGGCTTTGGGCTCTAATCCCCAGCAGCTGCCGTTTCCCTCAGATCGATTCCCTTCGCACTTTTTTTTTTCTGCTGCTGGTTCCGCGGCGCTGGATCGATGGAGCGGCCTCCCCCCTCGCCCCTCCGTGCTTCCTCTCCCTGCTGCTCATTAGCGCTCCGATTAATCAGCCCCCCCCCTTTCCCCCGGGACAAACGCTCCCTCCCCTCTGAAGGCACATGCTCCCACACACTGCTCTTCCTTACCCCCTCCTAATACCCCCCTCCCCAGAGCTCATCCTGTTCCTCTTCTTGCCACCTCCTGTCCCTGGAGGCGGCTAATCCTCCCAGGCCAGTCCACACGTTTCTTCCTGTCCACAACTGCTAGCTGTCTCCCACACCCCAAATCAAGCCCATCCCACCGGGTGTTCCCCTGCTAGGCTCTGGGCCATGGCATATTTCTAAGCTTGGCCATCTCAGCAACACAGGTATTTCCCTCTACCTGGCACTGGTGTGATTTTTTTAAACCTTGAGATGCTGTGGTCGTCCCTTAGTGCCTCCACAGTTGAAGACAGCACCTTCCAACCCCCAAAAACCTTTCAAAAAGCATTTTCATCTTACCTACCTCAATCCCACACCCAACAAATATCCACAGAAGTTTCTCCTCATTACCCCAGGGGAGACCCGCCAAACACATCCACACTCCCTCATCCAGGTAGGACATCTTCCCTACCTCTGCTTCACTCTCTACCTGAGCCCAGGCAGCACTCACAGCAACCTTGCCATACCATCTGGGGAGGCAAGGGGGCCCCAGCTGCTGTCAGTCTGCCGAGAGGACCCCCTCTGCTGCTGCTGCTTGTGACAGTCTGGGGACTTGGGGAGGGAAGAGAGGGCCGGGGGGCTGCAAAAGAGATCTGACTTCTTTTGGGGGCAAAGCACTGTAATCAGAACCTAGAGGGAGCCTCAGGGAGGCGTAGAGGAGCTAGTGCGGGACTCCGTACCCTCTTTTCCTCCTCTCAAGTTCATGAGCTATTCAAACAAGTGGCTCAGGTAAAGCAGCTTGGGAAGCTGAAAATAGGGCAGCTGGGTCAGATGCAAGGCCAGTGGTAGTCGTGGTAGCAGGAGAGATGTCGGGTGGTCCACAGTGGACCTGGGTGGGGCCTGCGGAGTGGCGCTCATCCGTGAACCAGCGTGGGGGCTGCTCAGGGCCACGGCTTCAGGCCCAGCAGGGAATAAAGGGAGCAGGGCAGAGCTGGGAATGTCATGTGATTGGGAGTGGGGGTGGGTAGGACGCACCCTGTGGCTGGGGGCGCAAGGAGAGTTTGGGGGTCCCGAGTGAGGTGGGGGGCAGAGCGGAGCTCCCCGGGCCCGGGCTGGGGTCCGCTCCCGCCCCTGGCGCTGCCCTCCTCTGGCCCGGCTCCTGCTGCCCACCCGCCCTCCCTCCGGTGAAACGCTGTTGACATGTCCTGAATTATTAAGCGCGGGGTGGGCTTCGGAGCACATGCTGAGCGGCGCGGGCTGAGCGGCGTGGCGGAGCGAGCGCTCGCAGGGACACACGCAGGGGCTGACAGCTGTGCTGCTGCTGATAAGCGAAGCCACAAGGAGACGATCGAGGAGAGAGACAAGCGGCGGCAGCAGCCAGGGCTGCGGAGCT
Source organism: Notamacropus eugenii (assembly GCF_028372415.1). Taxonomy (NCBI): domain Eukaryota; kingdom Metazoa; phylum Chordata; class Mammalia; order Diprotodontia; family Macropodidae; genus Notamacropus; species Notamacropus eugenii. The sequence goes on from NC_092877.1 coordinate 318,018,691, forward strand.
GCTGGGAGTGTGAGCAGCTCCCCTCCCTCGTGCCCCCCTCCCCCTCCTCGGCGGGAGTTTGGAGGAGCGGCTGCTGTCCCCACCACTTGGGGAGAAGAGCCCGGGCTGCTAGGCGGGGAGGGGACAGCGGGAAGGGACTCTCTAGCCGACCAGGTCCAAATGCCTATCGAGATAGTGTGCAAAATCAAATTTTCCGAGGAGGATGCCAAACCGAAGGAGAAGGAAGAGGGGGACGAGCAGAGCCTGTTGGGGGCAGCATGTCAGGGGGTCCCCCCGAGGGACCTGGCCACCTTTGCCAGCTCCAGCACCCTGCACGGCTTGGGGCATGCCTGTGGCCGGGGGCCTCGAGGGTTGCGCAGGAGCCTGTGGGCACTGGCCCTTTTGGCCTCTCTGGCTGCTTTCCTTTACCAGGCGGTGGGCCTGGCCCGTAACTACCTGGCTCGGCCTCACCTGGCCTCCCTGGACCCAGCCGGAGTAGCCCCTGCCCTAGGCTTTCCTGCTGTCACCCTTTGCAACATCAACCGTTTCCGACACTCTGCTCTCAGTGATGCTGACATCTTCCACCTGGCCAACCTGACGGGGCTGCCCCCTAAGGACAGAGATGGACATCGGGCAGCAGGCCTTCGATACCCCGAGCCGGACATGGTGGACATTCTGAACCGCACTGGCCACCAACTGGCTGACATGCTCAAGAGCTGCAACTTCAGTGGCCACCACTGTTCTGCCAGTAACTTCTCTGTGGTGAGTTCCACCAGCTGGCTTGCCCCTGGCACTAGAAGGGGCCATCTGGGTTGGGATGGTAGGATGGGATGGGTGTCCTGGGTCAGGATTCCCCATTTGCTTTGCCACCAGAGTCCTTGCTTGGTGTCTCCCCTGGGCTTAAAGGTCCCTCTCTCCACTCTGCAGGCACAGAGCCACAGCTGTGGAAGCATTGAGGGGCTTTCCCTGTTCTTGTTCTTGTTGCCTCTGCAGCACTGCCATGGTTTGGAGGGGGTATCCTGGTGCCAGGGGGCTTGGTTGGGGCAGGCTTGCATTGAAAGGATGGGGCAGCTCCTGGCTGGAGGCTTCCAGGTCCTACCACTCAAGAGAACATTCTCTTTCCAAAAAGTCAGGGTCTGTGTCTTCTCCACCTACCCCCTCCTCCCCCCCCCCCCCCCATCAATTTTTTCCCTTCTCTGACTCCTGCTGCTCTCTCTTAATTCAAAGGTTAAGGGCTCAAGAGATTGAGTGGGAGTAACTGTGGAAGGGCTTAGGGTGGCATCTGGTAGAACTGGCATAAGCAGCAACTAGGTGGACCTCGTGGACATTTCCACAGTGCCAGTGTCTTCTCTCTTTCTCTCTCACACACTCCCCCTTTCATGTTGTCCCCCATGCTCAGCTCTGGCTTTTTCACTGTTGCCACTGACAGCTCTTTCCCTCTCATAGTCTCTGTATGGCTCTCACACTCAGGCTCACTCATTCATTCTTAGGTGCACAACTCCCTACCCCCTCACCCCTACCCCTCCAGAAAATCCCTTATTCTGGCCACAGTTTCTTACACAGCTTGGTTCTTACACACACTACTATATTCCTGTGTGGGGTTTGATGTGTACCCCACATGGATTACTACTCATCTCCATATTCTTACTGTCAGGATCTTGGAACACAGGAATAGGGAGGGTCATTCCCTGTCATTCTCTCACATGATAACCATGATCTTTCTCAACTCACACTCTACATGTCAGGATCTTATACACACACACACACACACACACACACAGCAGGTTGGTGGAGATGTCTCTGTATGTGCACAGACACAGACTCAGACACCCCACACTGGGAGTTTTGATCTGTGTTTCTTATGTATACACACACCCAGGAGTGTCCCAGTAATGATGCATGAAAGCCTTTTGCCCACTTGTTCATATATGTCTCTCATGTGATGCCTTCACAAACATTCACATGGTATCTGATATTTTGGGTGCCAATGTCTAAAGCAACTCACACCATGCTCTCTCTATTTTTTCCCCTGTTTTAACTACCCAGCATGTCCCCCTGCACATGCATCAGGATTACTCTACTGCCACTGAATAAGCCACAAGATGGAAATGCAGATGGTAGTAGAATTAGGGTTTCCTATGAGGTTCTCAACACAGACACTGCTTCAGAATCAATGGGACACATGCTCCAAACAGATGAATGCATGCTATCATGGGTGCAGTCAAATTTGGACTCCTCCACTGCTGTCCAGAGGGGACTATGTGCCATTGGACAATTCTGAAAGAGGACATAGATCAGGGATGTCCACCTCCTCGAGTGTGGGCATAAACAGAGGCGGCAATAGGGAAGAAAGGAGCATGGGGTGGGGGGAGGGGGAGAGTGGGCATAGAGTGGACTAAGGGGACATCCCTGCTTTGGGGTGGGGCATATGAAGGGTGAGCTGGAAAGGGAAATTGAGGCAGCCTGCTAGTCCTCTCTTAGTCCTCTACTCTCATGTGATATATCCCTGAGCCTTATCTCTCTGCAGAGATTGCGGATTAAGAGGTAGGATATAGAGTTGGTGGGGGGGAGAAAGAAGGGGGGGGTCATAGTTCCTTGTGAGGTCTCCACTCATGTTTGTCATTCCCTGGAGTAAGATTCCTTTGCTTTCTCCCTGCCCCACCCCCCAAATCAGGGAGGAGCAGAGACTGGTCCCAGCAGGTGCTGATGGGGGCCAGAAATCAATGGAATCTTTGTGCCTACTGAGCGGGAGTTTGTATCTCAAGGCCTGAGGGGGATGGGAGGGGGGAAAGGGAGGAAAAAGAGAGGGAGGGGGAGCCAAAGAGGCAAGACAGGAGGGGAGATGAAGAAGTCAAGAGGGAGGGAGGCAATTGGAGTAGAGAAAGAGGGGAAGAGAGAGAGGAAAGGAGTAGAGTGGGAGGGAAGGGAAAGGCAAAGACAGAAGAGAGGGAGAAAACTGAAGGAATGAGGGGGAACAAGGAGAGATTTCTTGCTGTTCTCTGGGAAAGGAGAGCTGGCTAGAACAGGTGGAAGCTGGGGCATCCTCTGTTTAGGGTCAAAGAAGCCCATGTGAGGAATTCCTTGGACTCATAGGTCTGGTCAGGGGTGAGAGTGATGGGGAGGGCTGTGTGGAGGATGCATTTCTTTTGGGTCCCTTTGATACTGGATAATCTGGTGACATGAGGATGCTGGGAATTTTTAGGGGTCTCTTGCAGGCTACAAGACAGTAAGGCCTGGATGAGAAGAAGCAGCCATGTAGGGAAAAGCCCATTCACCTTTGGAGACCCATTATCCCTTAGCACTGTTTCCCTCCCACCCCACTCCTCACCCCCGTCCTCCTCTCTTAGAACTGGAAATCCTGAATCTGATTCTGATTGTCGGCTTGGTAGGAAAATTATGGGACGTGCTGGCGATTGATCAGTGGTAAATATGGCATCTACAATGGGGATGGGTCCATGTCGGGAATGGGGTCTATGATAGGATTGGATGTTGTGAATGATGGAGGGAGTTCTGATATTGATTGGACACTGGGCAATGAAATGGGTCAGCCTATTGGAGAAATGGGTCTGAGAAGGGGGTTATTGTCCTGTTTTTTTCTCTTACCTTCCTTGATCCCTCCTTCCCCACTCCCCACTATGCTGTGACCTTTCCTCTGGAATCCAAGCTAATAAATGTCACATTTTCCAGCCTATTTTTACTTTGGGTAATGCTCCCTCCCCCAGTCCTCCTCAGCTGCTGCTCCATCTAGCTGCTGCTACCACTTCAATCTCTCACCCCCACACTTTGTTACCTCCCCCACTCCCCCAACTCATTTCCCATCTCCCCATTTACTTTTCCTCTTCATCTCCCCTCACACACTTCTACTTGGTCTCACTCTTACCCATCATCGCTGTTATTTACTCTCCTTATCTGGTCTTCTCCATCCACTCTCAAGCAGTGAAGGAAACACCAAATATTTACTGAGCATCTACTATATGAAGGGGCCCTGTGCCAGACACTCTGAGGGACTGAAAAAGACATGGTTCTTCCCTCAGGGAGCTTATAGCCTAAACGCTTCCCAAGTGAAATAACAATGAAAGACAACAGATGGTATAGTGTAAGCGATGTCACCAGGCAGTTTATGATTAATCACCAAATCATGTCAGCAGTCGGTAAGTGCAGTGAGTTCAGAGAAGGCAGAGCTCCCGTATAGGTTGGGAAAGCCTGGGAAAGGTTCACTGAGGAGGCAGAAGCATGAGCTGGACCTTGGAGAACGCAAAAGATATGGATAGGCAGAAAGGAAATGTCTTTCTGGGTAGGGGGAGGCTTGAGAAAAATACTTCCTCCCACTCTGACCCTCGGCTCTTTCTCCTCTGCTCTTCTACTGACAAGGCACAATTCCAATCGAATCTACTCTCCGTCCATCAATCCTTCAGTGACTCCCATGGGTTGCCAAATATAGGGATGGGTTTGATGTGGGACTGTTGTTTGGGTTGGGGTAAAACTGAAATTTAAGGTATAATAATACTAAACATTGATATAAGACTTTCTATGTGCCAGGAACATAAGCACTTCACAATTATCATCTCATTTGATCCTCACAATAACTCTGGGAGATGGGTGCTATTATTATTGTCCCCATTTTACAAATGAGGAACCTGAGGGAAACAAGGTTATCTTGCCCAGGGTCACACAGGATCACAGACCAGATTTGAACCCCAGGCCTGGGGTTCTATGTACTATGGTGCCACTTACCTGCTCCTGCAATCTATACCTGGGAAGATGGTTGAATTTGGGCATGCCAGTCCCTCAAAGCACATTCCTTGCATGAAGTAGGACGTAGTCAAGATTCAATAGGTATTTTTAGCATAAATAAATCAAACAAATAATATACCACCTTTTCTTTCTATATCATACTTCAAGGTTGGCAGAACATATTCTCATCCAAGCCCAGTAAGGTACACAGGGCGCATATCATTATACCCATTTCATAGATTAGGAAACTGAAGCTGGATAAGCCCAGTGACTTACCAAAGTCCCACAGGTAAGAAGTGGAGGAGGGACTGACACCCAGGTCTGCTGACTCGGAATATACTTTTCTTTCTTTTATATCACACTATCTTTTCAAGGGCATCTAGGTGGTATAGTGAATAGAGGGCCAGGCCTGGAATCAGGAAGACCCAACCTCCAATCTAGCCTCAGATACTCACTAGCTCCATGACCCTGGGCAAATCACTTAACCCTGTTTGCCTCAGTTTAGTCATCTGTAAAATTAGCAGTATGTCTGTCAAGAAAACCTCAAATGGGGTCACAAAGAGCTGGACATGACTAAAATGATTGAACAAGTCTTTACAAAATATAGGACTTCAGAACTTTAGAGGAGTCTAGTCCATGGCTGGACCAGCACTCTAGTCCTTGAGATCCACTGACATCGCCTTCAAGGATGTAGGGTCACTTCTACCTCTTGGAGTACTAAGAGGACCAAGTCACAGCCATGACATTTGTCTACACTGACTTTGTACACTTACAAATGCCTTACTAAGCTATATTACCTAATTCTCATTGCAAGTCCATGGCATGAGTATGACGTTCATTTTGTAAATGAGGAAACCTAAGCTGAAGACTAGGTGCCCTGAAGGGCCCACACCAACAGAACAGCTATGGGGGACAGAGCTAAAGCTAAAGCCTAAAGGCTGAATCTGTGTCAGGCTTCCTAGGAGAGTAAAAGTTTTGTCAGTGTGGTGATAGACTCTAACAGAGGGGAATCTCATAAACAAGATTCTGGGGAGCTTGGGGGTGGGGTGAGCCTCTCCAGGTCTTAGTTTCTATAGCTGCAAAATGGGAAGGTTAGATTAGAGAGCTTTTAGTTTATGTCCTTTTAGTTTATGACTGATCAGTTTCCTTAGGTGGGGAAACTGAGGCAGGGAGCACAGTGATGAGTTCACAATATTAGAGCCAAATGGAAGTCAACAGATCCAACCCATTTTACAGATGAGAAAATCGAGGCCCAGGAGCAGGGAAGTGTTTTGCCCAAGGGTCAGCTTGCAAGTGTCCCAGCCAGGATTAGAATCCAGGTCTTAGGACTCCCAGTACTGCTCTCTTAGTATGTTATCAGAGGCTAAGCAGACACAGATAGGACAAGAGAGAAAGTTGCATGCCCCTTTTTTCCTCCTTCCCTGACCAGGCCCCCTTCCTACCTACATTCTTTTACTTTCCTCCTTTGATTGGCATGACTGTTAATCACTCACCTGGCTCTCCTTCCTCTCTGCTAATCAGGCACAATTAGACAAGGCCACTTCCAGCTGGGCAGTCCCCCGTGACTCGTGACTCCCCCCTTACCCTAGGTTCCTTCCCCCACCAGTTCAGGTCAGCTCCAGGACAGAAGAGACTGAGGCCTGGTTTGGGGCCCTTCTCCCTCAACTTTTAGGCCCTCTAAGATCTCAATTCCTTTCTTTTTTCTGTATTTCTTCCATCCAACAGCCCCAGATGCCTTAGCCTCAGGCCAGCATTGAGACAGGATGTCTGACCCTCTGCCCTGTGTTCCCTTTTTACTACCCCAGGCCTTACCATCTTCTTCTGGTACCCCAATACTCCTCTGCTTTCCCCACCGGGAATTGCTGGATGCCAGACAGAGATGCAGGAGGCTGCTGGGTTCTGCCTGGTCTGTCCACCTGTCCAGTTACAGTGTTCCTCCCCTCCCCCACCCCCTGTTTTCTGCTGGATGCTGTCCCCTCCCTCCCCTAGCCAGTCCCTCCTCTCTTTCCCTCCAGGGATGCTGCTTTCATTTTCTTGGATCCTTCCCTTTGCTATAATCCCAGCTGCACTCGCCCCTCTTTTAGGGGGCTCTATGCCAGGAGTGAGTTGGGGTGGCATCTTTCAAAGGGACTCAAACACCAAGGGTGACCCTGTGAGGTCTGGGTTCCTTGTCGTTGGAGGGGATCAGGAACTGGGGGGAGACCTGCCTCATAGGGTGGGAGGGGGCCCTGCAGAGCCAGCCCTGACCTGATCCCACTCTGCAGAGGCCCCCGCCGGCCTCTTCATTAATCAGGAATCAACCAGGAGCCCAGCTCATTATCAGCTCAGCTCCTCTGTGGAGCTGCCGGAAGATGCTGATTAGTGTTTGTAGCAACGCTCCCTACTTCTCCCCTCCTGGACCCCCACCCGGCTCCATGTCACTCCTTGCACTGCTCCCCACCTGCTCCCCTCTCCCACTTTGCTTCCTGTGCAGAATTAACTCCCCAAATTGTCTCAACCCAATCCCCCTCACCCCACCTCCACCCACTGCAGTCCCAGGCCTGGTGTGTTAGGAACATTGCAAGATCTGGGCTGGGGGGCAAGGAGGATGGATGGGGTTGGGGTAGAAGTGGAGGGCTTGGGCGGGGGGAGAGATTTAGTTTGGAGGAAGGAGCAAGGTTTTGGCAGGGAATACCAAGGTCCCGTCTGTGATTTGGTATCCAGTGACGCAGGGCAGCTAGGCTGCGGCCGCTCCGAATCATGTCTACTGGGGGTTGAGGGGGTGGGGTGGAAAGTAGCTTCCAGGAATGAGGGGAGCCCGAGGCCCAGGGAGAAAACCCGTGGTTCCTCCTGAATGACGAAGATGCTGGGGTTCCCATCAGCCAAGTATTCCTCAGTCCATCTCTGAGTCTCTCTGATCTGTCCAGCCTCCTGCCAGGCAACAACTGGAGGGAGGGTGGCTTGAGCCCTAGAGGCTGGCCCAATGAGGGGGGCATCTCCCATGATCAAGGCAGGGTCAGTTTGAGGTGCTTACACCCAGCAGGTCCAGTCATTCTGGGCTTTCTTGGACCCACCATCCTGAGGGAGGGAGGATGAATCTGAGAGAATGAATGATGGATCTAGAAATGAGAGGGGTGGGGTGCGTGCGTGTGTGTGTGTGTGTGTGTGTGTGTGTGTGTGGTAGGGTGGGGTGGAATGTAAAGGACCCATGGGGTGAAGAAAAGTAGATGCTCCACACAGGAAGGGGATGTGTGAGGGTTTTAGGGGTGAGTGGGGGCTGGGATCTGGTATTTTCCTCCCCAGCCTTAAGGACTGGAAAACTAGGTCTCCTCAGATGACTGTGGAAATCCCTCCCCACCTGCCTGGGCCTTTTCCTGCCCCACAGTAGCCTGAGGATGCCCCATTTTGGCTCTCCAGGTTGGGGGGGGGAGCAGCCCCAGCCCCAGTGAGAGAGACAGGCTGCAGCGATGGAGTTCAGGGAAGAGCCACGGGATGATTAAGGGGAAATGGAGGATTGATTTAGGAGGAAAGATTAAAGCAGCTAAATCCGTGGCGCTTGGCTCAGCGGTGACTAAGCGTGGACAGGATAATAGCTTACAAATGTGTGAAAGGTGTAAATACCAGGCAGGGGGAGGGGAAGAAGGTGGCTTGGTTGGGTGGGGGAACAGAAGGGTGCTGGGGTCGGAGGCCCGAAGCTTCTGGACCTGTGGCCCTGAGTTGAGGCAAAGGGGTTAAGAATAGCAGTCAGCCTTTGTAAGAGAAGGAGAGACAGTTCTCCTAGTTGGGGAGCTCGTGGGAGCCCTGGACCAGGCTGCTTCCCAGTAAGGGGGGCTGCCAAGTAATTTCAACTGTCCACTACCTCGGCCTCTTGACCTCATGAGCAAATGAAGGGAGCCCCGGTTGGAGAAGCTGGGTGAAAATACTTATCTTCCCTCTTACCTTGTCCTCCTTGTCCCCTAAGCTCCCTTCTGAACCCCAAAGACTTCTCTGCCCTTTCCTCTAGTGCTGGCCTACCTCTTCTGCCCCTTATGCAAGCCCCCTCCCCCAACATAGACATCCTGGCCACCATCTTTTCCTTGCCAGGCCTCTTAACTCTCCCTCTATCCCCCCATCCCCACTGCCCCCCCAGTGGCCACCACCTCATTTAGCTTCCCCCACACTCCCCCCCTTCACTGGACGCTGTGGAAGCCTCTGGCGCTTCTTCAGCGGAGGTCACTTTGCTGAGAAGCTGGGAGCCTGGGGAATGCAAATGAGGCAAACCCAGGGAGGAGAGAAGGAGAGGAGACAGGAGGGAGGGCACTGCATGTGTGATGGATGTATGGCAGACCATGTAAGTGTTCAGGAGAGGGGGACAGTGAGTATGTGTGTAGGGCTGGGGGGGTGGGGTTGGGGTGTGGGCTTGTTAAGGGTGCAAGGCTGAGTGGATGAATCTAGGGGTGTAGGCTTGTATAGGTGCAGGGCTGAGTGGATGGATCTAGGGGTGTGGGCTTGTATGGGTACAGGGCTGAGTGGATGGATCTAGGAAGTGTGGGCTTGTGGGGGTAGGGGTGTTCTTAGGTATGGGGGTCATTACTCAGGATTGAGGTTTTACTGGGCTGTTGTGTGGGATTATATGAATGTGGGTGTTGTATAAGGTTGAATGAATATAGGGGTATGGGATTGTGTAAATGTAGTTGGGCAGAAAATTGAGTGTGTATTGGGGGCATGGAAGTGTGTGAGTGTGGTTGTTGAGGCTTGTATGAGTTTAGTTGTATAAGGCTAAGTGGGTTCAGAGGGGTAGGGCTAGGTGCATTCAAGGATGAGTGGTTGTGTGGGTGCAGAAGGGGTTAGGATGGTGTGTGTGTTTGTTTAAGGCTTTATGGATATGGGAGTGTGGAGAACCTAGGGAGTGTAGATTCCCAAAATGGAAACCTGGCACTCCATCTTACCTTTGTACTCTTGGATTCTCTTTACATGCTATTGCCCCCCCAAAACAGGGTGTACCTTTCTCTCTTGAAGGACAAACTATATACTACCTTGGACCCCATAGTCTCTTCCAGTCAGCTTTTCCTCTCACCAACCTCATTTGCCCAGTCTGACCCACATTGAAGATGGTTGGCGAACACCCCTAAGTAGGGGTGAGTGAATTTCAAGAAAGAGATCATTTAGAAGGTAGGTCAATGCAAAGAAAATGGAAGTAGCATAGCTCTGAATTTGCAAGGGGTTCCTCCCTCCATTAATCCCTTCTACCTCCCTACCTCAATCTTGGAGATGTCTTCTAGTTTCTGACTCAGGCCAGCCCTTGGATCCATCCATCCTGGTCTCCGAATACCTCATTCCCCTCTTCCTGGAGCTCCCTCATTTCTTGTCTGACTCTTGTTGGGTTTCGCTGGAGTCGGCTGGGGTGTGAGCCCTAGGCTGCCCTTCCGTCATCCTCATCACCTTCGTCATCTTTACCACCTCCTGGCTTTTCTGCTCTCAGGTTTCCAGTTCCCACTTCTGTTTTCTAAAGATCACTTTACAGGTAATAACAATGCTCCTGCTATTACTTACAACTTACATGTGCATGAAAACAGACACCCCCCCAGGGGGTGGGGGAGGGCCGTCAGGAGGAGGAAGGCAATTCTTTTCCTTAGCATTTGGGGTATTGGGGTAAGAGCTGAGTGTATGTGGGTATATGGGATTGTAGATATAGATGGAATTTTCTCTTGCCTGGATGGATTGATTATGTTGGAAAAGGAGTTCCTGTCAAGGATTGGTGTCATCTAAACACTAGACTCAGATGTATCTTGGGAAGGGGGTGAAGTCCTCTCACCGTGATTAAACACCTCATCCTTTATTCTGATCAGCCTTGTTCTCTTGAATTCTCCTGTCTGTCCCTAGAGAAGTGGTAAAAATGACTTGGGGAATCTAGAAAGCTCTAAAAAGTCTTGGAACCCCTTCTGCCCGGAGTCTCAACTCCAAGGTATCTAAAGTCTTGGCCCCAAACCAAAAGAGAGGGTGAATATACTGCCACTCCTCCCCTCAGTTCCCCAAATCTGTCTTTCCTATTCCTCCTGGCCCTAGAGCTGGGGAGAGGGAGGATCACAAGCCAAGAATGGGGAGGTGCAGCTGGATGCTTAATGGTGGCACTGGGGTTGGGGATCACTGGAGCTGGGGGCGGCTAGGGAAGTATGAGCTCCTTGGCTGAGGCAGAATGCCCAGAAGGCAGCTGTGATAAAGCCCGGCCAGAAGATTAGCTCTGGGATTAGCCCAGTCTCTGCAGCTCCCTGGCTGCCTCTTATCTCCCGGAGGCTCGGCCCCTCTCCCTACCAAAGCTCTGAGCCCTGGCCCCACTAATTGCCTGTTAACCCCGTGGGCACTGTGACTGAAGGGAGAGGGAGGAGGGGGGACATTAGGAGAGCAGAAGCACCATTGAGGGCACAGTGCAGAGAGAGCTTTCCTGGGAAATGGGAGCCCAGTGGATAGATGGAGCCCAAGGGACTGATAGAGCCGTGCACTGAGTTTAGCTCAGGACAGATCTCTCCAGATCTCAGATTACTGTCTCTTGTTGCAGAGTGGGGAGGAGAGAGTTGGGAGGCTAGGAAATGTGCCTGGGCCGTCAAGGGGGGAGGGAGGAGTGTCAGATACTGGAGGGCTTGAAAGGAGAAGGCAAACAGACAGAATTAGGAAGGTGGATAGGCAGAGGCCAGGGGGTCACACGGATGGAGGAGAGGGTTAGAGGTCAGGGAGACAAGAGCAGAGGGTCAGAAATCAGGGGGATAGACAGAAAGCAGAGGGTCAGAGGCCAGGGAGACAGCAGATTCCTAAGTCAGAGACAGATAGTGGAGGGTCAGAAATCAGGGTTAGGGGCCAGACAGAGAGCAAAGATGTGCACAGGCAGGAATATGCAGAAGGAAGGAGATGATGGTGCATACTGAAAGGGGAGAGAGAGGATAAGAAATCAGAGGAGGTGAGGACAGCGACCAGATAACTGATGGGAAAGAGAGGATCACCCTTGACTTGGTCTCCATTTGTTTTTCATCCACTGGCACAGGACCTTGTATCAGCACTATCCACTCTTTTGCTTCTCCCTCCCCCTCTCTCTATCCCTCACCCCCACCCGGGACAGTCTGTGGCAAAGGAGACATGGGCAACCACCGGGATCTTGCAGGACAGAGTGGCCGTGCCGTCTCCATGGAAGAGGTAGCTGGGCTGTGCTGCCACCAGAGTCTTGCCACTTAGGAGCTGGCGGCTCCACCCACTGCCCGAGCCGCCCCAGGGGCTGTTTCCGGGGCAACGATGTGGTCTGCTTGGTAGTCAGTGTCGTGGTCGGGGGGGGGGGGGGGGGGGGGTGCTGGATGGGCAGCTTGGCCTGACCAGCTCCTTCCCTGTTGACTTCCCTTCCCTGGCCCCTCTCCCTCCGCCCCCACTTCTCCTTTTTCAACCCATTTCCTCCAGGGCAGAGGGAGGTGGTGCTGGGGATGGGGTAGGAGGGGGGAAGCACAGGAATATTTAAGGTCATAGGCTCATGGAGTTTAGAGCTGGAATTCATCAGACCCAACTCCAGCATCTTACAGAGGAGAAAATTGGGGCAGGGGGGTAGAGTGGGTGGGAAGCAAAGGTGATGTAACTGTCTCAAGTAGCAGAACCCGGACTCTCTTGGGTCCTTCTGCCTCCAAATCCAGTTTATTTCTTTCTTTCAGATAGAATTAATATGCCAGAGGTCTGGGGGGTAACCTGCACAGGTGGAGTGGGGTGGTAATGGTGTATGGGGAGGAGACCCAGAACCTGTGGGGAAGGACTACAGAGTCAGGCTTCCCATTCCTCGTTAAGTTTGTACAGGATGGGGCTGAGCTTGGTGAGAAGATCTGAGGGTACAGCTTCTCCTCTCCCCCTCTCCTTCTCCCCCTCTCCTTCTCCCCCTCTCCTCCTCTCCCTTTCTCTCTCTCCTCTCTCCCAAATTTAGGGAGCATTTTGGAGCCTGAGCACACAATATGGGCTTCTTATATATGCCCTGATTGATTGAAGGGGGCCATAGCCAGTATATACACTTCTATCTAGGATTCCTATGACCTACTAAGTAAAGTCCCAAATCAGCCTAACATTCAAGGCCTTCTCATGCCTGCTGCTGGTCTTATTTCTGACTTTCTTCTACACACTGTAGATTCTAGCCAAATGGAACCAACCAGCCCACAGCCTTGTGCTTTCCTCTTCTTTGCCTTTACTCATGCTGTTTGTTCTCTGTGCTTGGAATTGTCTCCCTGATCCAGTCTATTGAATTTCTGATCATTTTTATAGACTGATCTTTAAGCCACTTCCTCCAAGAAGCCTTCTCCCAAGTTGGTAAAGCTCGTTCTCTACCCCCCAACCTCACAAAGCACAAAAGTGTCCTAATTTGCTTGTCATGTATTGTTTTATACTGTATTTATCTAAATTTGCATGTCTCCCAGGGTCTAGCATAGGGCTCTCTACATGCAATAAATATATCTAGTTAGTTGAACGCACACCTAAAGGAAAGGGGGAGAGGAGCAAGGGAGAGGTGAGGCAAAAGAATGAATAGAACTGATTAGAGTGAGGGTGGCAGCTAGTTGACACAGTGGATAGAGCTCTGAGTCTGGAGTCAGGAAGACTCATCTTCTTTAGTTCAAATATGGCCTCAGACACTTACTAGTTGGGTGACCCTGGGCAAGTCACTTCACCCTCTTTGCTTCAATATCCTCATCTGTGAAATGAACTAGATAAAGAAATGGTAAACCATTCCAGAATCTTTGCCAAATATTCCCCAAATGAGGTCATGAAGAGTCAGATACAGCTACAAGGACGGTGGAGGGAGGGTTGGTCATGATGATGATCCAGGATGGATAGTCCTTGCTGGGTAACGGGGAATGGTTTAGCAGAGACTGGCAAAGGAAGGGCATTAAGAAGGGACAAAAGAGTGGAATGAAGAAAGGATGGACTTAAGGTTAGAGAGGAGGGAAGAAGCATGTAATGGTCAAGATTCTGTCCCCTCCCTTCTGCCTAAAGTGAAAGGTGAACCTATTGGAGATGGCACATTGACCATAAATGAGAGGATGGATGGAAAGCATTTGGCCAAGCTTAAAGCATCATATAAATGCTAGTTCTTGTTCTTTTAGTTATTATTCCGTTTCACCAACAGTGTGCTACAGTCTGGTGATGACTTCACTCCCTGGTCCTTCTCCTGCATTCCTGCTGTGCTCAAGCAATGTTTATGGAGGGACAGAGGAGTGGGCTGGCAAATGTTTAATGCTATGTATCAACTGGGAGGGGGGGAATGCATGCACACGTATTTTAGAGAATAACTGGCATTATTAACATTTTCTCCATCATTTTCTTGTCTAGACAATCAGCAAAATAATAAATCAAGCCCTAACTTGTGATGATCACTTTTTGAGGTATCACTTGCTAACATTGAAAATTTAACAATGGACTCTCTATTTGGGCAGAGTAGATTGCAGCACACCCCTGGGCTATAGGATGGAATCTAGTGGCAGGATTTTTGTAGGGGAGGCCATGCACCTAGCAGCCAGTTCTGGGGAAGATAAGGCTGCAAAGAAGCTGATTATTGGGGGGGAAGGCTCTCTAATTCCATAGCCACGACCACCACCTGAGTTCAGGCTTTTATCAACCCTCTCCTGGGTTACTCTTCAACTCTCTTCATATTTCTCCCAGCTGCCAGCATCTCCCCTCTTCAATCCTTCACAAGGCTGCTGAAATAATCTTTGTAATGCACAGGGCAGAATATGTCACTTGACTATTCAAAAATCTCAGTGACTCCCCATTACATAAAAGGCAAATTGCAAGCTGCTTAGCCTGGCATTTAAAGCCTTTCACAATCTGACTCTGCCTTACCTTTCCATGCTGATTATGTGGGATGACTCCAAGTTCAGGCCAAGCTAGCCATTCTCTCTCCTTGCTTTGCCTTTTCCCTCTCTACATACATTCATGTCTAGAATGGCCTCTTTTTAAATCTCTTTACCTCTATCTCTAGATTCCAGGCAGAATTCAAAGGCTGCCACCTCCACAGAGTCTTCCTTGATCCCCTCTCCTCATCCCACTCCTCAGGCTTCCCTTCCCTCCTCGTATTTTTTACACTGTCTGGGTCTCTGCTTTGCATTTATTTTTCCCACTTAACGCTTATTCTGTCTTGTCTTATTCTTAAAAAAGTAGGTTTCTGATCTCTTCCCCTCCTGGCCATTAGATGATATCAATCACTTGCTCTTTGAGAATTAGGACTGTGTCCCTTCTCATCTCTTTATTCTCAGCTTCTAGCACAGTGGTAAACTTAATCAACCCAGTCTGTTCTTAATACGTTTTTGTTGAATTTGTTGAGGTTAGGGATGTGATGCATTGGAGCTGACCTCTCTGAGAGCTGATGAGCAGACCTTTCCCTTGAGTCCTGGAAAGGAGGTGAATGAGGGTGATTTCTCAAGGTGTCCCTGTTCCTGCATACAAATGCTAAAATCAGGTAGGGTGGTGGCTAAGGGAAGCAATAGACTTGGATCCAGAAGAATGAGGGGCAGGGGATAGGAGATGGAGCTGTCATATCATTGTTATAGGGAAATCCTAAACGAGGGAACTCCATCTATCACTGCAAGTTCCTGCCTTCTCTGCAGCTTAGAGTCTTAGGGGTGTTGCTTACAGCAGAAGTCTTTCCCCTACAGCAAAACAAACAAACAAACGAACAAAAACCCAACAAAAAACAAACCACCATCTACTGGCTTCCTCTCTCCCTCATCCTTCAGTCCAAGATCACTCAGTTCTCTGGTCCTGGATTTTCCCTTCTATCTGTCTGTGCTGTATCACTGCCACCTGGTGGAAGCTGGGACAATTCCTTGAACAAGGAGAATAAGGATGCAGAAAATGGGGGTGGGGGCAAGGAAATTTGGAAGATAGGAATGTGGGGTAAACTGGGGAAGCAGGACTTTCCCCAAAAGACATATTGGCTTCTCTCTTCTTCTCAATAACTTGTGTTGCCTGAGCCCCAAGTAAGGATGAAAAGTGCTATGATTAGTGGAGGGATCACTGGGTCTGGAATCAGGAAGATCTGACACTCACTAACTGTGTGACCCTGGGCAAGTCACTGAATTTCTGCTTTAATCCCCTGGAGAAGGAAACAACAGACCACTCCATTATCTTTGCCAAGAAAACCCAAATAGGGTCACACACAAAACCCAAATAGAGTCAGACACAACTGAACAACAATAATATACTTTTAATGGTAATCTCCCTTTCTTGCCTTTCCCCTAGGTGTACACTCGTTATGGAAAGTGCTACACTTTTAATGCTGACCCCCAGAGTCCACGGCCCAGCAGAGCAGGGGGTATGGGCAGTGGCTTGGAGATCATGCTAGACATTCAACAGGAAGAGTACCTGCCCATCTGGAGAGAGACTAGTAAGAGGAAGAGATGGGGGAGTCCCCCCATTCTTGCTCCTTGCATTGGTGGTAGGGATGGGGTGAACCTTGATTTTATATAATGGTTGAATTCTGTGTTGGGGGTGGGGTTGATTGAGAACATCTCAAGAAAGAGATTGAAAGTTGCTACATCTATGAGAGCAGGATTTCTGACTGGGAGCTCATAGTTAAATCAAGGAAATTTTTTTTTTAATGCTTAGAACAGAGAGAAGACATTCACTAGACTTTCATTTGAGTATCTCAAGTGTTTTCTCTGAGAGGAGATGTGGGAACAGCCTCTTCGATGACTGTTGTCTGGGAGGAAAGAGGCTGGTCACTGCGCTTGGACCCTACAGAATCCCAGAGCTCATGATAATTCCTTGTATCCCCATCTCTGGGGTTCTTTCCCTGCAGATGAGACATCATTTGAGGCCGGCATCCGGGTTCAGATCCACAGCCAAGAGGAGCCACCATATATCCATCAGCTAGGGTTTGGGGTGTCTCCAGGCTTCCAGACATTTGTGTCCTGCCAGGAGCAGCGGGTGAGCATAGCAGGGGAGAAGGCAAGGGTAGCCAATGTAGAACTGTTTTACCCTGAGAAACTTCTGAGCATTCTGGATTCTCCAAACTCAGTTTGCATCTGCCTGCTTTGGTAGCAGGGTCTGGGATCTGAGGAGCGAGGTCAGACATAAAGGGTTGTGGGCTGTGTTTTAGGGAGAGGGTAAGCTGAATTCCTGGTTTTGACTCCTAAATAGTTGACTTCTGACTTCTAAAATCAGAAGACCTGGGTTCAAATCTAACCTCTGAAAATTATTGTCTGTGTGACCTGGGCCTCAGTTCTCTCATTTGTAAATTGAGGTTGGATTGGATGGTTTCTGAGTTCCCTTTCAGCCCTGGTATAGTCACCCCAAGATCCTTCTTTCCCTTCTCAGCTGACATACCTGCCCCAGCCCTGGGGTAACTGCAGGGCTGAGAGTGAGGGAGGGGAGCCAGAACTCCAAGGCTATGCATCCTACAGTGTCTCAGCCTGCCGCCTGCGTTGTGAGAAGGAGGCTGTGTTGGCGCGTTGCCATTGCAGAATGGTTCACATGCCAGGTGGGTGCCCTGCCCCCATGAACCACCCTTCTACCTTGCCTTTCCTTAGTAGCTTTCATCACAGGTGTGGAGGGGGAGGGCCCTGGGTGTGTGCATGCTGGTGTGTACATGTATGTGATTATACATATGTGCATGTGTGCACATGTGTGTGCAATTAGGAGGGTAGGGCTTGGATAGTGGGGAAGGGCCTGTGGACTCCAGGGACAATCTCCTCTCCCCCTAGGCAATGAGACCATCTGCTCCCCCAACATCTACATTGAGTGTGCAGATCACACTTTGGGTAGGTGCTGCCTTCTTCCCTCTTCTTCCTCTCTCCATCTCTATTTCTCCAATTCCCCATTTCTCTCTATCCCTGACTTCTCTTTCTCCCCATCACCCAATCTGATCTCTGCCTGCTGGATACTCTTCTGTGTACTGTCTTTGATAACTCAATTTTTCTTGAATATTTCCAGTAATGGGGGAGCTTGCCACCTGATAAGACATCTGATTCCATTGTTAGATAGCTTTGATAGAAGCTTCAGGGCACCTATTGAACAAAAATGGGCCTCCTCTTAAATTCTACCTGTTTTATCCCCTAGCATCAAGTAGAATGAATTTTATCTCTCTTTCACATAATAAGTCATCAGATATTTGAAGACAGACATATTTCTGTCCCTAGTTCCTCATTATCCTGGTCACTCCATCTCCCTTTCTTCTCATCCTGTGTCCCCAGTCTTGCCTTCTGTTATTTACCCTGCCTCCCCATTAGCCTAGTACCCTATCTGCCTATCTCTTCTCCATCTAATCTTTCCTCAACTGGGTCCTTCCTGGGAGGGGGGTGCTGTCTAAGTCTATGGGACTTAGGGCTTGGGCCTTTGGTGTAGAGGCAGTGTGGAAAGCATACTTGACTTTGCAAGACAGGAGACCTGAGTTATAGTCCAGGTTCTGCCATTAACTTACTGTGTGACTTTGGATGGATATTTTAGCCTTTCTGGGTGAGAAAGCTACTGTTGGAGGCATTACCCAGCATCCATGTGTCCCTCCAGGCCCCTTTCCTGCTTTCTTTTCCTAGCCTTGCAACATTCTCTCTCTCCTGGCCTGACCCCCTCTGTCACACACTAGCTCCCTGAGTCCTGCTCATCCCCTTTTCATAGTTCGGCCTTAACCTGTGTATCTAGCAGCCCATGTGGCACATTTGCCACAGTGAGTAAGTCTTGACTTGTCACTGAAATCTGGCTGCCTCCTATGATAACTTGGGGGGACCCAAGACTAGGGTACATTTGGGGGATCCAGACTGCTCAGAAGTGTCCCAGGGTGAGGCCATCCTAGGTTGGCTACAGTGGGAAGGATCTTAGACCATTAGGATTAACTTGGATGAAAGGGGTAGACTTGTCACTCCCAATGCAAAGAGAACAGACCTTTGGGGAGGTCTTTTTCTTGTGATTACACCCTTCTAAAAGGACTAGCATACCACCTCTGCCAACCTGTTCCCCTTTGAAGCTCTTGCCTTCTCTAGCCCATCCCAGATGGAACTGTTGTGTTGCAGACTCTCTGGGTGGGGGATCAGGAGGTCGCTGTGCTTGCCCCATGCCTTGCAATCTGACACGCTATGGAAAAGAGATCTCCATGGTTCGGATCCCCAACCGAAGCTCAGCCCGATATCTGGCCAGGAAATACAACCGAAACGAGACTTACATACGGTACAGGGGTGGTAGTGGGGTCAGGTATGGTGAGGAGGCATGGGCTGGCTGCCAAAAGGCCTGGAGCAGGCTGAGGGTGTGAGGCAGGGGTGGAGGAATATTGGGGAGCTACAAGATGACTTGCACCCATCATGGCACAAGGAATGGGGCAGGGAAGGAATATGAGTATAAAGTGATACTGGGGGAAAGAAAAAATAAAATCACTGTATGTGACCTGCATCCAGCATCTGCCTACCATTCAAAACCCAGCATAAAATAGGCACGCAATAAAGGTACAATTAATTAAAATAATATACCCACCAAGTATTTATTAAACACCTGCTCCATATAAGACAGTGTGCTAAGAGTGTGAATAAATGAATGAAAGGGTGGGTAATACATAGGTGAATAAGATACAGCTCCTGCTCTCATAAAGTTTACCATCTTGTTGGGAGGGCAAAAGCAAAATGAAATGCTAATTCACAGAACTGACTGAAAGCTATAGAATTTGAGAGAAAAGAGATCGCCATGCTAGTCAAGAAGGTTTCATGGAGAATGTGAGACTTGGGTGGACCTTGAAGGACTTAGGTAGGCAATGGCGGGGGGACCTTCTAGGGATAGGCAATGACAGGGAAGCCTGTGATCATGTTCTGTTTTGGGATAGTCAAGAATGGACCAGAGCATGTATATTGGAGTATAGTGGGAAGTATGGTAGCATTGCGACCTTGGCATGGGACTAAGTTAGAGGGGGCCTTGAAGGGTAGGCTGAAAGTTTGGACTTCATGTGCTGGGTAGAAGGGGGCCAATGTAAATTCTGGAATGGATGAAAGTAGTATTGGAGACAGTAGGAATGAGGAGGAATAAGGCTCATCCGGTTATCAGAATTTGAAGGGACCTTAGAGATCATTTAATCCAATACTCTCCAAGCGATAAGATTGGGGATGGGGGATTTCTGAGACAGGTGAGTCTGTTCTCTGGGAGAGCATGGAGGAAATTTCACGTCTCTTTTCCTGACATTGTGGAGACACAAGTCCCACCTGGGGGATATCTGAGGGGAGTGGCTGAGCTATAATAGCTTCCAGGGGTGACCTAGATAAGGGATATGCTGTGGTCGGTTTCCCCTGCACCCATTCTTTGTCCCGTGCCAATGTACCCAACTCCCTGACTGTGTCCTCTGCCCCACTTGGGCTCCAAACTGCTTCCTGGACTGAACTTATGGAATGTTTCCACAGAGAGAACTTCTTGGTCTTGGATGTTTTCTTTGAAGCCCTGACCTCTGAGTCTGTGGAACAGAGAGCAGTTTATGGCCTGTCTGCCTTCCTGGGTGAGACCTATTCCCTGTTGGTGCCTCAGAAAGTCTTGCAGGCTTTGCCCCAGGCCTGGCCTCCTAACCACCTGCTCTTCTTCTAACACAGTGTTATTTCTGCCCCCAGGTGACATTGGAGGTCAGATGGGGCTCTTCATTGGGGCCAGTGTCCTCACCTTTCTAGAGATCCTTGACTACATCTATGAGGCAAGGATGTGGGTCCTGGTGGGGAGGAGTGTCCAGATCCTTCAGGGCTAGGAGGGTGAAGGTCTTGAAGGGAAGTTGGTCATTGGGAAGAACTGAGCAACCCAGCTTTTTATCTTGGGGAAACCAGGCCCTCCTGAATGTCTTCCCTTCCCCAGGCCTCAGTTTCCTCACCTGTAAAACGAAGGTCCCTCTCAGCTCTAAATTTATGATCCTATGATTTCCCTAATCCACTGAACCCACTTCCCTTTCTCCTGAACCCTAACAAGGTGTCCTGGGACCGGTTGAAGAGGACATGGCGCCGCCCCAAGCCACCCCTCAGGACCTCAACAGGAGGCATTTCTACCTTAGGGCTGCAGGAGCTGAAGGAACAGGTAAGGGGAAGCTTCTGAGAACCTGTGGCCTGCCCCCTCCTCTCCCTCTCTGGGGAATGTCCTAGTGTTGAGCCCCCACCCCACCAGACGCTATGAAGGCTGGGCTGCTCTTATTCCGACAAGTCGCCCTTCCACCTATTGCTCTGCAGAGCCCATGCCCAGGACGAGGTTGTGCTGAGGCTGGGGGGGCCAGCAGTCTGCTCCCCAACCACCACCACCCTCATGGCCCCCCTGGAGGCCTCTTTGAAGACTTTGCCTGCTAGGATGGTACTCTCAGAGGAGGGAGACAAGCATCTGGGCCCCATCCACAGTTGCACTTGGTGGAGCCAGGGACCTCTGCCCCTTCTTCCCTGGGGTAAAATACAGCAACTTCCAGGGTCTGGGAGGGCCAGTGGGAGCTCCCAGGGAATAGTATGGAAATCAGCTGCTACCCCTCACCTTTTCAGTAGCCCAGGGCCTGGATGTCAGCTTCTTTCTCTCCTCTGTCCCCAAATCCTCCTCTCAAATCCTCCATCCGGGGAGCCCAGACTATCCCGCCACAGCCTAGGGACCTAGGTGAGGGCTGGAGGACCAGGCCTTGGACTGGTACAGGACCAGGGTAGGGAGTCCCATGGAGAGGGCAGATGGTATGTGAGTAGACCATCTCCCTGGGGTGTGGTGCAGATCCTTGCTCAATAAAAAGCAAAGCAAAACAAAACCCTCTGTATATTTGTAAATAGCTGGGAGGGTGGGGTGGGAGTGAAAGGGCCAATAGTGATCAGAGAAGGGTGGGAGCCTTGGATGGGGACCTTGGGACTAAGTATGTATGTGGGGGAGGGAGGGGTCTGTGTCTTGGGGATGAGGGGCTTCTGGGCTGGCCCTAGTTCAGGCCTCTTGACACAGCCCCATCCTCTGTTAGGGTAAATGGGAATGGCCCCAGCTGGCCTGGTCTGCCCCCCAAGTGTACCCTCTGCCCAGCTCCTGGCCCTCTCCTTCCTAAGGTCACCTTCTCATGCTCCCTTAACCTCCATTCTTACTTCCTTTCAAAAGACCCAATGAATCTCAGTGGCAGGAGGCCTGTCAGACCTTGGCTAAGCTTATCTGGGGGAAGGGTAGAAGAGTCTTCCCCAGGATCCCTCTATCACTCCCTCCTGTTCCCAACCTTGAGTCTGATTTTCTAAATCTGTGAAATACATGGAAATAAAAAGTCACAAAGTACTGTGTGTGTGTGTGTGTGTGTGTGTGTGTGCATGCCCACATGCCACAGCAGTCAATGTACATGTGTAGACATGAATGGTTATGGGTTGTGGGGACTCTGGAGATGAAAGTGGAATACAGACCCTGGTTGGAGGAAAGTGAAGTCCCCAGGGAAAGGAGGAATGATCAGAGTTCACATCTACAAGTTCAGCTGGTTTATTAAAGGCAATCAGCTTCATCAGGGAACAGGTGGGATTTTAGGTTTTTGACCACCCATCAAACTCTATTTGTAATCCAGGCCCTCAAGGCCGAGAGTGATTCTATCCAGAATTTCATCTACAGCTCCCTACTCTCCCTACACTCCCATGGGAGGAGGGGTGCTGGCGTCAAGCAGACTTTTCTGCATAAATACTTCAAAGGCCATGGCCCAAATATTGGGAGCCAGCAGGGCAAGGTGAGATGGGAGGGCTTGGGCCTCTTCCCCAAGTACCCAGTTCAGAGAACACCCTTCTGCCCACCAATCACACTGCTGCTTGCTGCTGGCTCTTTCCAAACCCTGAGGCTAGAGGTCCCCCTCCAGAGCTAGGCCCCCAGGGCTGGAGGCAGAGCAGCTCTGAATTTAGGATGGCGAGGGAGGGTCTTCTGTGCTTCTGGTGGACTCAGGAAACAGAGGCTCCAGACAAGTCAGGTGCTGTTACCTTGCTCCTGCTCAAAGAGCAGCATGGCTAGCTGAGCTCGGGAGCCCAGGCCCTCGAGGACACTCTGGCGGCAGTGGTGATAGAGGCTCTCGCTCAGCTGAGCCCCACATGACTGGGGTCGGTAAGGCTGCAGCAGGGCAGGCTCCACTGCCCGGAGCACGTGCAGGCTGGAAAACTGCAAGAAAAGTTCATACGGATCCATGCCCTCCAGAAGCTCCTCTTGCTGCTCCAAAGCCTTTGCCAGCTGCCCTCGGGCTGCCACATAGTCAGAGTTGTAGAAGCAGGCCTCGCTGGCCATGTGGCGGTCAAAGTGACCCGTGTCTCGGCCTAGCTCAGGGGGCCCCGGGCCCCGTGGGGGGGCCACAGCAGGATGGAAGGCTTGGAAGTGCATGGGGAAGAATGCCTGCCAGCCAGCAATTGCATGCATCCGGCATCGATTCAGGAAATCAGAAGTGAGGACTGTAGCTGGCCCAGCCAGCAGGAAGAGTGTGTCCAGCGAGTGCTTCTTGGAGAGGAGGTCCAGCAGACGAAGAGGTGACGGGGCCACTGTCTGCACGCTGAGCCAGGGCACTTGGGAGCCAGGGTAGCGTCGTTCCAGCTGGGCCACGTGGCTCTTTACAGACGCGAAGACGTCGGCATGGGTCACATGCTGGGCTTGCTGTGGCTCGTAGAGCAAGAGCAGGGTCAGTGCCACAGCAGTGTCCCCTGGCTCCAGAGCTGCAGCGGCAAAGGCCTCAAGGAAGTGTGGTGCCAGGTCGATGTCAGAGGCTGCCAAGGGCAGCAGCACAGTGAGGCGGGACGCCTCGGTCACATAGGGCACGGGCAGGATTTCCACCCGGCTCAGCGGCCTCAGGAGCTGTACTCGGCGGGTGAGGTGCCGGCGGGCCCCCTCTGGGGTTAGTGCCTCCAGCTCCAGGTCCAGCGTGTACTCCATGCCTCGGGTGGGGTCAAAGCGGCGGTAACCATTGAGCAGCTGTTGCTTACGGAGCCGAAGAGCAGGGTGGTAGCGGCGGTTGAGCTCTTTGAGGGCAGCCCCCAGCACGTCGGCCACATCATCTTGGTCAGCTCCTCGCAGAAGGCAACTAGGAGACCCGTCAACACAGGAGAAAACATGCTTCTCTGTAAAGTAGTCCCAGCTCAGCACCTCGAATCGAGAAGATGGACGGAATGGGGCTGGGATGCCTAATGGCCAGGATGCCTCCTGCTCCCCATCCACAGACAGCAGGCTTGTGTTCTGGATCTCCAACTGGATGAGGAAAGATTAGGGCATCACAGGCAGGTTACCACGATCCCTGATCCCTTCTTCCTCCCAACACCGACTCTCAACCCATGGCCTCTGGGTCCTTACCTGCAGCTCCTGGATCTCCTGGTAGGTGCGCTCCAGCTCAGCTCGTGTGAAAGCCTTGTGCAGCTTGTACATTTGCACGGGGTCCCTTACAGGGTGGGCAGTCAGGGCACTCTGGAAGTGGGGATCCCCCTCCTGCACTGCCTCCCCTGCACCGCCCAGTTCCAGGTAGTTATAGTGCACACCCTGGGGCCGGGACAGGGGAAGGAGTGAGGGGAACTATTTCTCACTCTATCCCCAGCCCTGGCTGTCCATACTCCACCCCGCTCCCTTTCCTGAAGGCCCTCCAGCCCAACTCCCCACCTGGTGCTCGCCTGTACAGCTGACCCCGGTGGCATCAAAGATACAGCGGCCCAGCCATTCATCAGGCCGAGAGCTGACAATATCATTCCGGCAACTCTCCAACTGTGGTTGTAGTTGCTGCAGGAGCATGCGGGATAACAGTACCCCGAAGCCACTGTGGCAGTATCGACTTGGGGTGGGTTCTCCAATGAATTCTTGGGGCCGGCCCAGGTAGAGGTGGGAGGCTGTGGCCAGGCTGAGGTGGCCAGCCAGCCGGGCTAGCCTGTGGGCCTCTGTATAGGTAGTATCTGGCACCAGGAAGAACCAGTCAAAATCTTCCCCATACTTCTCCAAGAGGTACTGAAGGGCCAAGTGCAGCTGCCCAATAGGTCGCTCCTCCCCCAGAGCCACCACCGACATGCCAGGGGGCTCCCTACGGCTCTTTCTGCCGGTCAGGAACACCACCTGCTCCAGCCAATGTCCAAGTGTCCGGTTCACTGCCACACCCAGAGAGGGCAGGGTATCCTGGGTGGTGAGCACAGCCACCAGTAGCCTCTGCCGGATGCCCAGCTCTGTGCTGATGTATCGGGTCCTAGGGAAGAGGGAGGAGAGATCATAATGACAACTCCCAGTCCTGACCTGTGAATTTCTTGGTGGATGAAACTCCCCATGTGGGAACTCTCTCCACCAACGCAACTCCACTGTAGCTTGTAGTCTTAGCCATTGTAGCTAATGTGCTGTAGAGATGCGCCTGATACTGGGAGGTGAGTCAGAAGGGGGGTCTGAACGTAAGTTTTCCTGACTCTAAGGCTGGTCCTCCATCCACTGTGCCAGAAATACTGCTATCTCTGTTTTTACAAAGGTTCAGAAAGATCCTGACTTGCCTGGGATCATCCAGCTCCCAAGTGTCAGGGCTGTACCTCTAACTAGACTAACCAAGGGAATACACAAACTCCAGGACAGGGAGGAATCCTTCCAGAGCCCTAGGAAAGGAAGGAAGGTGACTTCTGGCAGCAGGACAGGCTGGCCCTCACCTCCCCGCAGGGCCCCACCATTCCTTAGGGATGCAGGGCTATAGGAAGTCATTGGGGACTAAAGACTTCCTGGCCCAGGCCGGCCCCTTCCTGCCCAGGCTGGATCCAACTCCCGCAGTCCCCACCGCGGCTCCCTCTCCGGTCTCGGCTGGCGTAGGCTGGTCCCGAGGGCCGGCTGTTTTTGCTACGGGGTGGGGGAGCTGCTGGCTTACTTGGGGCTGGGGGTGGGGCGCAGAGCAGGACGGGGGAGAGGTGTCTCCTACCTGACTGCCTTTTTGGGGATCTGGCTGGAGTGCGTGGGGCGGTAGGGCACCACGCGAGGCTCCCAGCTCTCCGAGTCCTCCGGCCGCTCGCGATCCGGGCTGGTCTGCACCGAGTTGGGCCGGCGGGCTGCGTTGGTGTAACCGCGGGGGGGCAGGTCGGGGTCCCCGGGGCGGGGCGGGCCGGGGCCGCAGGGCTCCTCCACCCAGGTGACGCTGAGCAGACTCAGGGTGAAGCCCAGGGAAATGCCCACGGCCACGGGCCCCGCGGGCCGCAGCACCGACAGTAACAGCGAAGCCCGCATGGCCCCGGCCCCGGAGACCGACTCAGCCCCGCTTCAGCCCCAGCTCGGTCCGGCCCGGCCCCAGACCCAGGGAGGGGGAGGGGGCACGCTCGGCGTGGTGGCAAGGCGGGGGAGGGGGGGCGGGGGGGCAGGGGCGCGGGGGATGGGGCGGGATCGGGCCGGGGAGCAGGGGGGCGGGAGCGCCGCGACGGCGCGATGCTCCTCCGTGGGCCAGAACCCGCCGCCGCGGTGAGCCTCGCCTCCAACTCGTTCGGACCGAACCGCGGGGTCGCAGGCAGGTCCAGAGGCTCCCGGACCGGCCGCAGTCGTCGCCGCCGTCCGACGTGTCACTGGAACTGCCCCGCCTCGGGGGTGGAGCCAAGCGCTCCCGCTCCAGCGGGGGGGCGGGCAGCGGGGCGGGACGCAAGACCACCGCCCCCCGCCCCCTCCTCCGCCCGGAAGTGCCCCCTCTTCTGTGCTCGGGGCCGGCCCCTCTCCCGGAGCGGACGGGTGCGTGCGGGGTGCTGACGTCAGGAGCAGCCCTCCTCCGCCTGGGTGGTGCTCCCGGAGTGACGTCAGGAGCAGAGACCGGAGCTGTCCATCAGCACCAAGAGGCCTCGGGCGGGCTGCTGGGCATGGGGCCGTGGCGCCGGGCCTGCCTGAGCCCGAGCTGGAGCTGGAGCTGGAGCTGCAGCCCGAGCCCACGGGAGCCACGGGAGCCACGGGACCTGAGCGGGACCCAGGCAAGGAGCCGGCGGAGCAGCGGCAGTGCTGTGCAGGTACCAGCCCTCCCACCCCTGCCCCTCCACAATGCACTGCTTTCTCCACCTGGCGTCCCCACCAGCCCGGTCTCCGAGGATCCCCTGTCCGTTTCGGAACTCCTCGGCTCTGCCTCGACTCCCCTACTTCTCCTGCACCACCTCCCCAGCCTTAGGCCCCTCCGCACCCGGCCTCCCTTTCCGCGTCCCACTATTATTTCAGCCCCTGATCCTCCTTAGCTATAGTCCAGACCTTCTAACCTTAGACCTTTGAATTTCCTACCACTCCTTACTTTTTGTCCCCCTCCCCCTTCACTCCATCTCTCTCGGTCCCTGTTTCCAGTCCCTCCAGCCACAGAACTTCCTTCATCTCCCTTCATCTCTCCGGCCCCTTCAACCCTCTCCCCTCTCCCCTACCCCTGGGATTATGATGGCCTTGGAGCTGGAGAACTTGCGTGCCTCTGCCTTGATCCTAAGTGGTGGGCTTTAGTGCCCTCCACTGTGATCGAGAATGTCTCACTCAGTCCTTTCAGAAAGCCTCCCTAGTCTTGCCACTACAACTCTCAACCCTGGCTCCCATCCTGCTGACAATTCGACTTCTGTGACCCCAGTTCCCTCTCTCCCAGGCTGCCCCAGGTGGGTGACCCCACACCTCTTCCTTCCTTGGCACCATGTCCGGCACTGTGGAGACACTACGGTTCCAGCTGCTGCCCCCTGAACCAGATGAACCTCTCTGGGGCATCCCCTGTGAACAGCCCCCAGAGCGGAGGTATCAGGCGCTGCCCTCCCTCGTCTGCACTATGTGCTGTCTCTTCGGTGTTGTCTACTGCTTTTTTGGTGAGTCCCAGATCCCTGGGGAACCCCAGCTCATATCCCAGGATGGACAATCCCTCCACCCAGACCCCTTTTCTTAGAGTCCCAAAGACCCTTCCCTAAACCATCATCTTTACCCTTCTCATTCCTTTCCTCGCACTTCTTCCCCTCCCACCCCCACTTCAGCTATTTCCTAATGTCTTTGTATGATGCTGGGAAGAGAGGGACAATGGGGACTTTGGTGATTGAGTTCAGAGCTAGGGCAGGGGACAGGGTTGGTGAAATCTCTCTGCATCTTCCATTCCTAAGAGTAGCTGAATCTAGGAAGCCAAGACCAAGGCTGCTTGTGTATGCCGCCTCCTCCTTCCCTTCTGTGAATCTATGCCTTTTATAGACTCTGTGACTGAACCTCTTATGATAGAGTTGTAATGGAGCTGTAAAATGTTGCCCAATCTAGGAGTGTATTTATGAATTTTGCCAAGTTGCCACTTCTAAGGATGCTGGGCAAATTATAGATGACCTAGGAGTTTATCTAGATGGGAATCCAGCCTATCCCCTCCCTTCTTCCATTTTCCCTGACCTCAAATTCAGATATTCCTACACCTCACCTTGAATGGTGCATATTTGCATCCCAAATTATGTACTAAGACCTCAACCTCACCTGCTTCCAGGTGACACAAGACACCTTACTAGAGTGACCTCTTGATTACCTATTTAATCTCTTTGGACCTTAGTTTCTTTAGTTTATCTGTAAAAGGAGTAGGTTGGATTAAATGACTTCTAAGGTAGTTTCCAGCACTAAGTCTGACATCTAGCAATTTTCATATCTTTGGTTCCCTGTGTCCCTTAAACTCTGACCTTTCATCCAGATCTTTCTACTCCAAGTCCAAAAATCCCAGTGTTTTCTGGTTTGCAATCTCTTTCTTGATTCTTGGTTTCTGATCACCCAGACCTAGCTCTTAGATTTTGCTGAATTCAATCAGTTTCTGGGGATATCAATTTCTTCCAGTATAGGGTACCTTTGTTCTGCAGTCTAGGGCTTATGTTTTTCATTACTTTCTAAATTTACCAGATTACCGAACCACAGCTCAAGGCACCGTGCTTCCTCAGCCTTCCTGGTTCCCAATTCAGCCTAATTCCTTAGGCCCTAAGAATTGTTGCACCTAAGCCTTAATGACTGTTTATCTTCCTGCTTTTGCAATTGCAATCATAACTTGGGTACCCAGTTCTGGTATCTACTTTCTTTTTCCTTTCTAACCCCTGCTGACACAAAGTAGAGACAGAAAGAGTCAATTTCTAGATTTCTTTACAATGGGGAAAAGCATATGCAAATTAAAAATATACTTTGTTATTATTCAGTTTTTCAGTTGTATTTGACTCTTCATGACCCCATTTGGAGTTTCTTGACAAAGATACTGAAGTAGTTTGCCATTTTCTTTTCCAGCTTATTTTACAGATGAGGTTAAGTGACTTGCCCAGGGTCATGCAGCTAGTAAGGATCTGAGGCCAGAATTGAACTCAAGTCTTCCTTGATTCCAGGTTCAGTACTCTATACCACCTACCTGCCAAGAATATACTAGAGTAAGGTAAATAGAACTTAAAAAAACCCCAAAAACCCAAATCCAAAACTATTCAGTTCTAACATGGGTAGTACTGGATGATAAGCCGTTCTACCTAGCTAGTTTCCTGGGGCTAGCTTGACATACAATTCCATTTAGCTTTAGAGTATCTGCCTCCCTTATGGTCTCACCTGCCCAAAAGAATGACATTTTATGCCAACAGAATACCCTCCACTGACTTAGAATTTTTCTAGCAGGGTGAACTTTTAGGATCCCAAACTTTTTACTGTGTTTTCATTTATCTTCCTTCTGCCAAATATAAAACTGGATCAAAGTCATAGGAATATAGATTTAGAGCTGGAAGAGATTTTAGAAGTCATTTAGTTCATTCTCCCTTCCTCTCTACCCCACCCCAATTAAAAAATATAGAAACTGAAGGCCAGAGAGATTAAGCCCAAGGTTGCACAGGTAGGAAGTAGCAGAGGTGAAATTTGAACTCAGATTCTCTGAGCACAAATCCAGCTCTCTTTCCACAGCTCCTTGATGCCCCTAAAGAACTAGCAATTTTTTTCTATCACCTCAAAATAGAATATACCACCACTCCAAACATACACAAAGATAAGTTGTCTGTCACATGCCTTTACCTTCAGGGTTCCCCAACCTGGCCTTCATTTTGTGTATCCCCATTGCTCTGATCCCCATCTCTATGACACCCCCATGGTCTCCATTTTTCTGCCTCCCCACCCAGTCTCTGAACCCATGACTCATATCTCTGATTCCCCCATAATCCTTATATCTTAACCCTTTATAACTTTACTTTTTGATCAGCTTTGATCAACTTATGTCCATGTCTTTGGGCCTTCCATAAGCCCCATGTCTCTGACTCCCTGGACTCTCTCATGTCCTACAACCACATGTCCCCATCTCTTGGGCCCTTTATTACACACACACACACACACACACACACACACACACAAACAAACACACACATACACACACACACATATTCCTTCTGTTGTTCTGACCTCCCTGCTTCTCCCCACCTCCCCATCAAGCCTTCACTTCTCTTTAACTTCTATCTGTCTGACCTCTTATAAACTCTGTCTCTTAGATTTACCATTATCCCATCTCTTAGACCCTCTTCCCTCCATATTACCGACATTTCCCTCACCCCTCAGGCAATGGCCTTCATTTCTCTGGGCACCCATGATGTCTCGATTTCTAACCTTTTCATAACATTATCCCTACAGTCTCTCCATGTGAAGAAATGTTCCTCCTGTTAGTGGATTCAGCCTTGATAATGAGGCAGATTAATGTTGTTGGGAAGGATCAGAGGAAGCACCATCTTTGGGAGTGAAGGAACCTGGAAAAGGGGTTGAAGGGAGACCGGGAGAAAGATGTATGACCCTGTGGTGAGAGAAGGCCAGGAGGCTGTGTTAGCCTATTGTGACTAGATCAGGGGAACTTTAGGATAAAATTACTGTGATCTGTAGCTTGACAGTTACTCTGTGGATAAGTTTTATTTCTCCCCTTCTCTCCTTAAAGTTTAGTAAAGCCCTTTGTAAAAAAAATCCAACTTCTGCTTGGGAGTACTAAAGGAGAAGGAAGGCAGAGATTCATATGTAGGACAGGAGAATTTGGAGCCACTGAGGTATTTTGAAAGCCAGCTAAGGACTGATGACTGATAGTCCACATTAGTGGCTCAGGAATCAAGAGCAAGATATGAACTGGAAAGAGAAGAACACTTAAGGACCCAGGCATGGTTGAGAAAGACTGTGTCCTTCCTGCCTGGGGTCTGTTTTGGAATATCATATCCTACTGGCCATCTCCATGAGCCCTCAGATTTCCCAACTCTCTGACCCTCTTTCTCTTCCAGTTACCTCAATCTCTTGGATTCTCCATAACCTCCTTCTCTCTGATCCTATTACCCTGACCCCACAATCTTTTTTTTCTGATGTCCCTCTAACCTATCCTTCTGACCTGTCATCTCTTTGACCCTTTTTGACCTTCATTCTCTGATCTCTGTTTCTCATCTCTATATCCCCTGTCTCTGACCCATTTATGACCCTCATCTTTCTGACATCCCATGACCCTCACCTCTCTGACCTGCTCCATGACCTTGGTCTTAGCCCCTTCTCTGCTCCCTACCCATCTTCCCTACAGGTTACCGCTGCTTCAAGGCTGTGCTTTTTCTCACGGGACTCCTGTTCGGTTCAGTGGTCATCTTCCTGCTCTGCTACCGAGAGCGGGTGCTGGAGACACAACTGAATGCTGGGGCAAGTGCGGGCATTGCCCTAGGCATCGGCCTGCTGTGCGGGCTGGTGGCCATGCTGGTTCGCAGTGTGGGGCTCTTCCTGGTTGGGCTGCTGCTCGGGCTGCTGCTGGGGGCAGCTGCCCTGATGGGCTCTGGTCCCTTCTACCAGCCAGGCTCTGTGTGGGGGCCACTGGGGCTGTTGCTGGGAGGGGGCCTGCTGTGTGCCCTGCTCACATTGCGCTGGCCTCGGCCATTCACCACTCTGGCCACTGCTGTGGCTGGGGCTGCCCTCATTGCTGCAGCTGCCGACTACTTTGCAGAACTGTTGCTGTTGGGGCGCTATGCTGCAGAGAGGCTCCGGGCCGCCCCAGTACCTCCACTTTGCTGGCGGAGCTGGGCCCTGTTGGCCATCTGGCCTCTGCTCAGCCTGATGGGTGTCTTGGTACAGTGGAGAGTCACAGCTGAGGGGGACTCACACACAGAGGGTGAGACATCATGCTGGGAGTGGCAGCTTACTGGGGGTGGTGAAGAGGGCAGAGAGGAGACAGAGGCAAGGCAAAAAACAGATAGAGTGAATTCATAGCAAGGATGAACAATGTAGGAGTGGGGTGGTGGAGGCAGACTTACACTTTAAAGGTTGGTGTGTAGCGTAGAATCAAAGATTTAAAGCCAGAAGGGACATTAAAGGTCATGTGGTCCAACTCTCTGAGGAGGCAAACTGAGGCCCAGAGAGAAAATACAGCTTGTTTCAAAGTCACTCAGGTAGTAATGGAGATAGTGGAGATTCCAACCCAGGCCCTCCATTACAGACCAGGGGGTGGGGGGAGGTCTAGAGTCCATTGATAGGAGGCTGGTTCTCACCAAATGAGTGAGAGAGAAGATAGAAAACTTGAGAAGGACTCAGGAGGATTGGGATGGGGTGCAGGAACAGACAAAAGGGGTAGGAGAGAGGTGGTTGATAAAAGAAATTAAGGTTATATTAGTATATGGGGGGCTAAGTATGAAGGGATCATAGGAGAGAGGGTGGGGGTAAGTGGACGTGAAGGAAGGCAGAAGAACACTTCCAAATTGATAGTGAGAGACACCAGGGGAGGAGTGACCTGGGGTGGGGGAACAGGTGCTTCTGATGACCCTCTGAAGGGGGAGAGACAGAAATAGTTCTTTATATGCTTATAAAATGCTTTCTTCCTGACAACCATCTGAGGTAGGTAAAGTGAGTATTATTCTCATTTTGCAGATGGGATTAATTCATTTTTCTAAGGTCACATAGGTACTAAGTCAGAGCTAGAACTTGAATCCAGGTGTTGAAATGACAAGTCCAATGCAATCTCCATTAGCCTCTAATGGGAAGATGAATTGGGGAATACATCCAAGATGAAAAAATCAGGGATAAAGGGTAGATTTCGGGAGCTTGGAACTCATAACTTAGGAAGCAATGAGGTTGGGGAGTGAGGAGGCGCGTGGGTGCCCAGTGGTCACTTCTCCCTACACCTCCTGCCCTATCAGTGGTGATTAGCCGGCAGCAGCGGAGGGTACAACTGATGCGAATTCGACAGCATGAGGAACGGAAGGAGAAGCGAAGAAGGAAGAGACCCCCTCGGGCTCCTTCTCGGGGTTGCCGGGCCCCCTCAAAGCCTGGCCCTCCTGACTCTGGCTATCGACGAAGACCTGTCCCCGTCAAACGCTTCAATGGAGATGTGCTCTCGCCTGTGAGTACCCCGTCTAGACATCCCTGCTCATGCTGGCTTTGTTTAGTGAGAAGGCTGTTCAGGACTGTAGCATCTAGGTCAGGCTGATCCTAGGTTTTGGACACTACAGAGAGGTCTGGCATTTTGTTCACTGGCATTAGGGGCCATAACTTCAGAAAGGAGGTTTCTAAGTCAGAGGACCTGTTCGTCCAGGGTCTTGTGACCCTAGATTTGGAGGTTAGAGAGGGTGTAGGGTCTTAGGCCTGTGCATTTTCGGGGTAAAGTTTCATAGGAGTGGGAATTTTGGGAAATAGATCATGAATGGGGAGGTCTCATCTCCTGAGTGTGGATTTGGGGGTGAATCTCAGATTTGTCATTTCTTTTACCTAGAGCTACATTCAGAGTTTTCGGGACCGGCAGACTGGGAATTCTCTGAGCAGTTTTGTGGCACCCCCAATAGACCTGGATTATGAATGTGGTTCCACAGTGCCGCTGACAGCTGGCTCAGGACCCCCTGTTCGAGTATAGCTTAACTCTCATCTGGTCAGAGGAGACCCTGAACTGGACACTTCAGACACTGACTCTGCCAGTTGGGGGTGGGGAGAGAGGAGCTTTGTCCTTGTCCCATGGACTGGACAGGACCAGGGCTTCCTCCCCTGCCCAAGGGCTGGCCCCCTGATCATAGCTCCCTGGGGGGGGCTAAGATCGATCAGCCTGAGGGTAAACTACTCAGACCTCTCCCTCAGGGCCTACAGAGAGCTCATTGGCCCATATAAGCCCCCAAAGGAAAAGGATCTGCCTTTGGGGCTGAACTCAGGAGTCATGTTTCTACGTTGGGGTGGGTGAAGGGGACTCATTAGCCCCCTTGCCTTAGATCTCTGGTGTGTAGGGCTTTCTTCCAGGGGGAGACACTCAGCCTTCTCTCTCTCAATGTTCTTGGTCCTAAGGGCCATCCCCCTGCATGCCTATGTTGGTGGGAAAGGCCCACCCTGTCACCTCATCCCCAACCCATGAACTGGGGCTGCTTTCTGCACAGGCTCTTCATTCAGGCTGCATTCCTTTTGTTTTGGGGGGGCTGCAATGCCCTTTGACCCTGTGTCCCCCACCCCTCCTCATCCTCTGCTACATGCCAGCTCCATTGGTGTTTGGTGGAAGATGGGCAGGATCTCTGGAATTTTCCTGGTGGAGTGGAGGGAGGGAATGGGGAGGGTTTGGGGGTGGAGAGATTGGGTGGGTGGGTTTTGGGAGCTCGTGCACGGTGCATGTCTGGTGTCTTTTGTTCCGCTCCAGACACCTCGTGCTTTTGTCTCCTCCTTCCTCCTCCTCCTTCTCTTCCTTTCATTTTACATCTTTTATAAATGTGCCAAATTGCAAGGCCTGAAGCAGGAGTGGTTTCCCAGCAGCCCCCTATGGAGGTTGAGCAGTGAAAGTGGTGAGCACTCAGTGCCATGTGTGAATGGTCAGAGCAGTGACCAACACCACAGAGAGACAGAGGGACAGGTAGGCAGAACACTGGGCCATATTTATTTCCCCCTGGCCCTCCCCTGAGGCTCCCCAGACCCAGAGCTGTTTTGGCTTCCCATCTGTCTTTGGGCAAAGATCCTGCGTCTGGGGCTGGTTCTAGCTACCTGCAGAGGAAAAAGATTCTTTGTCTCCAGGCCCCCCTCTTTCCCTCATTTATTCCCTTTATCACAGTGAGTCATTCACATAGGAAGAAGAGGGTTTTCCCTTTCTGTCCATACTTCCTGCCTGTTGAGGCTCTAAAGAGAGAGGGTGAGAGGCAAGGAGCAGGGATATAAGAGAGAGAAATAGGATGCAGGGAACTCAGGAAGGTCAGAATGAGGAGACTCCCCCATGGAGGGTGAGAGACACAAGGGGGAATCTAGCTGCCCTAGAGTTGTGATACCTCATAACCAGAGCTTGACTTCCCAGGATTGGGGTCCCAAGTCTTTGCAGCTCATGCAGGCCCTCTCCCACCACCCTCCACCTCCATAGCCTTTCTGAGCACATACCCTAGGAGAGGTCTAAGCAGAGACGATGATATATGATTAGAGTTATTGGAGCTAGGGTTAAGGGGTCAGAGAAGGAGAGATTGGAGATAAAAAGAAAGGGGGTTTTGGGCTATGGACAGAGCTGAGGGCTCTTCTCTAGACCACTCCCCCCTTCTCTAAAGTACAAAGCACTTCTCTCACATGCTGCCCTTGTGTCACCCAAGTTGATCCCAGCCTCCATCACTTTCCCACCATCCCTCTGAGACCTTCCACTGATCCTTCTCTTTCTGTGATTCTCCTCTTTCCCCAAGGTTCTCATCTAAGCCCAACCCTATTACCTCAGTCCTCTTTCCCCCAGCCCAGCCAAGGTCCCTCACTCACTCTCCACTAGCAGATTAGTATTTGCACTGTCCTCTCCAGCCTGGCAGCAGTAGGTGCCCTCATCAGTGGGCTGGACGTTGTGGATGATCAGACTGTGAGTGACACCGTGGCTTCGAAACTCATACTTTGGTCCAGGTGGCAAATCGACGCCACCCAGCAGCCATCGAACATGGCCACCTGCCCTGGACACAGTCACTTCTAATGCTGCCCTGCGGCCTGCCAACACTGTTTTCTCTCGAGGGGGTTTACGGCAGATCTGGAGAGGCAAGGCTGGGGGTGGAAGGGAAGGAAAGAAATAGCTGAGGTATAATGTCTGACCTAGTGTTCCCTCCCTGGGAATTGTCATGTTACTCCTCTTTAACTCTGCTGCCTCTCTTTCTGTAGCCTCCAACTCTAACCTTAAGAATGTCACATTTCACCTGCCCTTGGGTAAATCATTTCTCTGGACTCCAGCTTCCCTATTTGTAAAATGAGAGGACTGGCCTAGATTAGCAAGATGTCCAGCTTCTTAGTCTAGGGACCTCGGGGGACCTACTCTACTCTATTAGGGTAGGACAATAACATTCTCTTCTCCCCTTCCCAGTTAGGGATATAGCAGTTGACTCCCTTCAGAGGCTCAGCAATTAGAGACAAACCCTTAAATCTTAGTCCGAAGCAACCTCTTTCCCTCAGCCCCAAGTGGTTCCTTCTTACCCTCGACCTCCAGTTGAGTGGAGGACTCTGCTTTCCCAGCCAGGAATCGGATCTCCCCAGAATCCTCAGACTGCAGCTCACTCAGCACCAGGGAGTGCAGATTCCCTGGGGATGGAAATGGGGCTCACTGTTGGTTATGTGCAAAGTTGGGGGAGCCCTAGGGAGAAAACTGGGGCGAGCAGGGGGCAGTCTCGTTGGGTCACTGAGCCTTCCAAGTTCTTAGGGAAGGTGGGAACTGGAGATGAAGGGAGTAGTCTTGGACACAGGAGGAGGGAGAGAGACATTGGAAAGAGGTTGAGGAAAGGTACAGGGCTGCAGTAGTGTGTGAGAGGGTGGGGGATGGGAGGTCGGGGGATGAAATTAGGGAACAGTGGCTTCCCTACTGATGTGTGTATTGGGAGGGAGGGGGTGCTGTCGGCTCTCACACCTTCCTGTCGGATTCGGACACGACCTCCTGGACGCAGAATTCGGCCTCCCAGCTGCCAGCAACCAGGGATACCGGGCTCGGACACTGTACACTTGAATGTGGCGCCGTCGCCCTCACGGGCCCTCACAGGCTTTAGTTCATGCAGCACTGACACCTCCCTCTCTGCCGGGCAGGACCAAGGAGGGGGCGGGTAGAGGTCGGGGCATCGCCCCCTCCCCCGTCCCAGCATCACCCACACCCTCCTGACCCCGCCCCCCACCATACCCTCCGGCAGACTCCCTCCAACCTCCCTGGGGACTAGGTTAGAGACCCAGCCGGGATCCCAGAGCGCCAGCCCCCATCCCCCGATCCCAGGGGCCCCCACTCCAGTAGCAGAGTCGCGGGAGCCCCGGTACCCACTCCGCACGGTGAGGCGGGCAGACGTGGCTTGGGCGTTCCCCACCGTGCAGCGGTAGGTGCCCGTATCCGCGGAGATGCAGTGCCGGAGCTGGAGGAGCCGGCGGGCGCCGAGAGCCTGGATCCGGAGCCGAGGGCTGGGCGACAGCTCCTGGCCGTCCTGGCAGTGGGAGAGGGCGCGGTCACCGGCCAGCGGCCAGCGCGCCTCCCCTGCTGCGGCTCCAGGTGCCTCCCCAGGCTAGGAGCCGGGTGGGCGGTCCTGGTGACACCGGCTCCTCCGCGCTAAAACCGACCTCACCTTCCCACCCACACCAGCAGTCTGTAAACCCGCCCCACGAGCCGGGTTGGCTGGCCGCCTGGCGCTAGGAGATCCCCCACCTCCCCCACCCCGCACCCCTGCTTCACGCAGCTCCTCTACTCAGATTATGGGCGACTTTTAAACCTTCTTTCCCTTAAGATCGCCGGTTCCTTTTACCTAGATTTCAGCTGAGTGAACATAGGTATTTGGGGTAATGCAATTCACTTCTGGTCCTGAAACGCTCCTTACCTGACACTTGGCCTTCCCCTTCTTTCACTCACCCCCCCCTGCCCCCCCCGCAGCGCCCTCCTCCCCTCCCCCATTGGTCCTACCCGGGGCACGGAATTTATGAAAGCACGCAGGAGGACTTTACAGATTGTATATAGTCCAACTCCTTTTACAGATGAAGAAATGGTGGGCCAGAGAACGAAGGGACTTCCCAGGGTCAAACAACTATTAAACGGCATATAAACATATATGTACCTATACACATGCATTTGCAAACAGACAAACATACACGTACACACATTTGTAAACAAACCCACATGAACATATATGTACATATACATTTATACACATAACACACAAACACATATGTACATACACACATTTATAAACATATAAAGGCATATAAACAGCCAATAGACACATCCTTCTGACTATACGACCAGGGGACCTTCCATTACCTCCCCCACTCTTCTGGGGTGAGGAAGGGCTTAGTGGCCGGAAGCTGTCAGAGGCTGGAAGCATACTGGTTTGGGAGCTGACCTTATCCCATGTGAGGTCAGCCTGGGTCCTGGACAGCTCACACTCAAATGTGGCTGAATCACCTTCCATCACTTCTAGGTCCTGGAGCCCCTTCACAATGGCTAAAGGTATCTCTAAGGGTAGATAAGAGAGGGGGACACTGTTAGAGAACAGAAAGAATGAAATGTGGGGTGAGATATGATGGGAGAGAAATGAGGAGGGCAGTGGGTATCGGTGGAAGGAGGCTGTCAGTGTGGGCCAAACACTAGAGGGCAGTAGGATGCTGAGGCAAATGGCCTGAGAGTGGTTGGGGGTGATAGACCATGAGTGATGGAGATGATGAGGAAGAGAGTGGGGACAGGGGCCTGTGTGGGCTCACAGTGAGGGGAGATAGACCTTTCACTTCTAGCCGGGCTGCGCAGCGCAGGGTGTCAGTGGTGAAAGATACAGTTCCAGTATCCGCCAGGCCCAGACCACTGAGCACCAGAGAATGGTTGTGGCCCTGGGCACTGATCTGGCAGTTCCGGCCAGGCTCCAGCCGGACCCCTCCCCGGGCCCATTCTCCAATCACCCCAGACTGAGACAGCTCCAGCTGGAAGGTGGCACTGCCCCCTTCAGTGACAACCACATCCTCAAGGCGATGCCGCACCTTCAGCTGCTCAGCTGTTGGAAGGGAGCAAAAGATGTGAGTAGAGCCCACTGGGTGTGGATGGGGACATTCTCCCCACTTTCCACAATGCCGTCAGTTTCATGGAATCCACCACAGGTCTGGCTGAAAAGGAATCATCTTAGCTTCGGATGTGACACACGAGATTTTCAATGCTATTGGAGAGTGCCTGAACTCTTCCCTCTTGCTATGGTCAGGGAGGTACCCAGATTTGAGGAAGGCACCGGTAGGGATCCTCATCCCTACTCCCTTCTGCCTCCCATCCTGACTTGGTCCGGAGGAGGTACAGAAGGAGGAACATTCAGGCTTCAAAAAAGAATTTGTGGGGGTTACCGGGGGCTTCCTGGTAAGAGGGCTTGCTTGTAGGATAAACTAGAGTTGGAGAGAGATGCACAGATCTGGCAGAAAGTGTTTGGGAACAGAGGTCAGACTCATAGTGAGGGGCCAAGGGTAAGGATCTACTTGTATGACATGTTTGTTTGGCTAGGCCTAAGAGAGAATGAAGGGATTCTTGGAGAGGGGGGATTGCATCCATCTCTTAGCTAAGGGATGCTGTTCCTTTTCCTGAGCTAGGCCAGGAAAGGGTGGGTGTCTGAGGAGGTATAAAAAGGTGGG
Source organism: Notamacropus eugenii (assembly GCF_028372415.1). Taxonomy (NCBI): domain Eukaryota; kingdom Metazoa; phylum Chordata; class Mammalia; order Diprotodontia; family Macropodidae; genus Notamacropus; species Notamacropus eugenii. Next base: position 318,057,760 of record NC_092877.1, read on the forward strand.
TATGGAATGGGGAATTTTTGTGGAGCACTCACGTCTCACAAGCAGCCGAGCCTGTGTCCGATCATGGTGGCTTTTGCAGCTGTAGACACCCTGGTCACTCACCATGACTTTCTGGATGATCAGGCGGTGCACTCGGCCATCCTGTACCACAGAGAACCTGTCGTCTTCAGGGAGAGGTTTTCCTCCTCGAAACCAGCTCACTACTCCTTTTCCCCCAACTCGACTCGTCTCCACCTCCATACACACATCCTGGCCCTCTTCAGTACGCAAATCCTGTAGCCTCCGCAAAAACAGCAGCTCAGCCTCTGAAGAAGAGGGAACGGGAAGGAATCCCAGGTTGGGCTAAAACAGTAGGATAACTCTGGGGAGGGAGTAAGTAGACTGGGGAGGAGAAAGGAGGGTCCTCAAAGTTGTATTACTTTCTTCCAAAACTTAGCTCTCTAAACTCATTCTGGTTGAAAGGACACTGACCAGGAGTCCTAAGACCTAGTCCAGGCTCCATCGCTTTTCTGAATTTAAATGTTTTCAATTTCCTCATCTGTAAAATGAGAATGCTAGACAAGATGATCTTTAAGGCATATTCTGGATCTAGCTACGGTCTATGATTCAATTCTAGGTTAGAGTTGGAACAAAATTAAAAGAGAGACTGGAGGTAGAGGGGAAGATGTGAGGTGGTTTTGCCAGTTACCTCTGACATGGAGCCGGGCAGTAGTCTCAGCCCCCTTGGTCTGGGCTGTCACCATGCCAGAGTCACTCATTCGGCAGTTCTGAAAGGTCAGGATGTGGTTTGGGCCATTCTGACTGATTTCTACCCGGCTGCTAGGGGTAACTGGAGTGCCATTTAAAAGCCAGCTGAGCTCAGCATCTGGTGGGGAGATCTCACAGCGGAATGTGGCATCATCACCCTCTTGGATGGTCAGTGGAGTCAGTTCTGAAACTAACTTCACCTGGGGAGGTTCTACAGGGAGAAAGGGGATACTGTTGGGCCAAGGAAGCGGGAGAGAGAGTCCTTCCTCCCTTGCTCCCTCTGACCTCTATCCATCCATCCCTGCCCCAAGTCTGTCCCAGGGAGGTGTACCTCCTCTATCTCTTACCACCCTCCTCCCAAACCCTTGCTCTGTCCCCCTTCTCTCGCTCTCCCAGGAAGTCTAGCCTCCAGTTTATCCCTCCCCACCTCTGACCCCCATTTCTTCTCAAGATCCGTGTTCAACCTTTGTATTTGTACAAACAAACAGACCACCAAGTATAAATCGCTTCCCAGGAATATGTTATGATAGCTCTCCCCACCCCCACCCCCCCTTTTTTCTTCAAGTGAGCTGCAGATGGGAAGAGGTGGGGAAAGGAGGTTAGATCAGAAGGGGGAAGGAAAGAAAGGAAAGCTGGAGGGAAAAATGGGATACTCAGGGATTATGAGAAACAGTGGGGTGAGGGGTAGGGAGTTCAGAGAGCACTGTAGAGAGTCTGGGGTGTATGTAGGGGAGACTCATTACCTTCCACATTGACGAAGAAGATGCGACTGTCCTGGGAGGCATCACAGAGGTACTCGCCGGCATCCCCGCTCCGTGCCCCCCGCACCCGAAGCACCCGCCGTGCCCCGGCCTCCTCCAGCCGCACCCGCCCCCGGCTGGCCAGCCGCTCCCCGTCTTTGTACCAGCGCACGGCCCCCCCAGGCCCCGAAAGACACACTGCCAGCTCCAGGTCCCTGCCTGGGGCGCATCGAACCCCGGTCCGGGATGCCTCAGGTATCAACATTCTCACAGGAGGCTCTGCAGGGCCAGAGCCCACGGTGTCATGGGAAAGACAGGGAAAGGGATGGGAGAGAGGATGGTGTGCATGGATGCGTATACATGTGTATGTACGTGTGTGGGGGACGACCTGGCCCCTTCTGCTCTGGGGACTGAGGATGCCCACCCCCAGGGGTCTCTGCTCCCCCTCCCCCAGCTTTCCCCACTCTCCATAGACCATCCTCCTCCACTTACCAATCACCTGGACAGGGAAGGTGAGGGTGGGGGCTCCAGGGTCAGACCCAGCCTGGCACGTGTAGTTTCCGGCATGAGAGGGATCGACAGCTTGGATGAGCAGCATGCGCCGAGGACCCTCGGACCGAAGCTCCAGGTTCCCATCCTCCAGGACAGGGCTGCCATTGAGGCTCCAGAACACTGGAGCACTGGCTCTGGACAGCTCACAGCTTAGGACCAAATGCTGCCCAGAGGACACAGACAGTGGAGCGGGGGCCACCTCGGGGAGGAGGAATTGCACCAGGGACTCTGTTGGGGGAGGTTCAGGTTGAGGAAAATGTTCGAGGGTCCTTCCCCACTTCTCCCTTTCCTGAGCGGAGTACTGACCAGCTAGACGGACGTCAAAGGAGACTGCCTCATCCCGGGTCTCGCAGACGTACTCTCCAGCGTCCTGGGGCCTGGCATGGGGTAGGGTGAGGGTCCGGACTGGCCCCTCCGCCCCCAGTTTCAAATCTTCTGATGCCTCCACCTCGAGCCCATCCTTGTACCAACACACACGGGCGCCCACAGGGGCCACCTCACAGCGAAGCTCCACTCGACCAGGGGACCTGAACTGCAGCTGTAGGGAGCGGGCTGATGGGCGCACTATCCGTTCTGGGGGTGCTGGTGGGAGGGAGGGGATGAGGAGTATGCGCTTCAAGCTTTCCCCCTCAACTCCCCTCAGGCACATCTAGGTATAAGCTTCAGCTCTCTACCTATGTGACCTGGAATGGAACCTTAACTTCCTTGAGCCTCAGCTCTCAGTCTCTCAAATGGGAATAATATTTGACTGCCTGAAATGATGTAGTAATGTTTAACAACTAGCTCTGGTGTGTGGGAAATAAATATATAATATAATATAATATAATATAATATAATATAATATAATATAATATAATATAATATAATATAATATAATATAATATAATATAATATAATATAATATATAATATGACAGTATATGGTGTAACACAATGTAATGCAACATAATTAATATGACATGATAATATAATATAATATGCGATAATATACAACATGATACTATACTGTACTGTGCTATTATAATATACAATAATGTAATATGTGATAATATAATGTAATATACAATAATATGTGATACAATACTATACTATATTATATAATATAATGTGATAATGTATGATAAGTATAATCACATATACATACATACATACACACATATACTCTACAAATTTTTAAGTATAACCTGTGTGGGAAGGCCATTTGGTCCAACCCCATCATTTTACAGATGGGGAAACTGAGGCCCACTTCACCAAGATCTGTAAAATAAGATTAGACTACATGGTCTCTGAGGTCCTTTTAGCTTTAAACAGAGGATCCTATTAGATTCTAAGGACCAGGGATTCTCTCAAAATCACACAGGGAGTTAATGCCAAAGTCAGGGTCTGCCTCCAGACTCAGTCCTCTTTCTACTACATCCGGCTATCTCTCTTGAAGGCATTGCTGGGGTTTGGAGGTAGGCAAAGGAGGAGGGCTAATAGCCTGGGTAGGTCTCTGTTTAGGGTCGAAGGTGGATGACAATTTGGTGGACAGTAGTGGACACAGTGTGGAGTTGAGAAGCCTCAGGGTTTGAATCCTGCCTCAGACGGTAATTGAGTGGCCCTGGGCAGTGGATTCCCTCATACTTAACAACTCTTGGCCTCAGTTTCCTCATCTGTAAAATAGGAGTCATAACAGCACTTAACAGGGTTTGTTGTGAAGATCAAAGATGACGACCTATGAAAAATGCTTTGAAAACCTTAACAAACTACAGAAATGCTAGCTATTATTTTACTGTTTTTCTATGGGGGTATTTTCCTATGGAAATATTAGGATATAATTTATGGGCTTTTGAACCTATTTTTGTTTGTTGTTGTTCAGTGTTTTTTTTCAGTAGTGACTCCATTTGGGGTTTTCTTGGCAAGAGACAGTGGAGTGGTTTGCCATGAGATAATATTTGTAAAGTATTTTACAAACCTTAAAACACTATATAAATGCTCTGTTTTTATTCAGATGTTTTAATTGTGTCTGACACTTTGTGATCTCTGGAACTTTGCTATTCTGTTAATGTGAAGACTATACATTCCATGAGAGCAGGGGTTGTGTCTTGTCTAGACTATATCTCCAGTGCTGCCTAGCCTAGTGCTTTGCACCCAGGAGGCACCAAGTTAATGTGAATTATATTCTTCTCAAGTTGGTTGCATTTTTATCTCTTTCCCTTATGTGCTAGCCAGAGTTCTTTGGATAAGTCACTTTTTGCTTCCATGTGGGCTAAGAGAATGCAAAGGTACAAGAGATGGGGCTGAACCCCATTGGCTTTGGGGGTACCCATGAGTCAAAGTGGAGTATTGAGTGGAGAAGTAAAACTAGGCATTTTATTGAGGAAGTATGTGTTGAACAGAGAAAATGGGACTGAAGTAAGCACCAGGTGGGGCTGGATGTCTAGGAAGGTCTGAATGGTTGGGGACCCTTTCCCTGCCTAGGGAGCTATGTCTGAACTAGGGGCTCTGGAAGGGGTCTGGCTTCTCCAGGTGGGAGGTGGAAGGAGGGCCAGGATGACTCTTACACAGGCTCTGTCCTACTGACCTCTTCCTTCATCTCTCCCTTTCTACCCTGGTAAGTTCTGAATTGTTCCAGAGGCCAGTCTCTTAGGAAGGAAAATCTCATAGAAGATCATCTGGGGCTTAGCTGTGAGAGCTGCTTTCCTCTCACCTGGGTGGCTTCTTTACAAGTGATGGCAAAGACAGCCTGAGCCTAGGGAAGAGGGCCCTCTATAGCAGGGAGTTTAGAAGAGAGAGAAGATCCCATGAAACCTTGCAGTTGCCTCTCCCTGCCCTGCCAAACCCCTTACCTGTGACAGTGACAATGAAGAAGGCTGAGTCATCCCCTGCATCACACACAAATTCCCCTCCATCCTGAGGCTGGGCTGCAGGCAGGACCAGGCGGTGGTAGGACCCCTCATTCTCCAGGACCAGGGCCTCACTCTCCTCCACTTCCAGTCCATCTTTGTACCAGCGCACAGGGGCTCCAGCCCGGGAAAGCTCACACCTCAGGACCACTCGCTCTGAACTCACAGCAGCAACAGATACTTCATCTTGGGGGAACAGGATTCTCACTGGAGGCTCTATAGAGGGGAGAAACAGTCATATCTAGAGATGAAGCTGCAGAGAATCAGTTATACAAACACCAGAAAAAGTCCCCAAATCAAAGGTTCTCAGAAGTCTTGTAGCCCAGTCCATGTGTAGGAATCCCTGCTGCCATATCCTGGAAGATGGCTATTCACCTCCACTTAAAGGCCTATCAAATCTTGAGATCCTGTGAATGATCCAAATTCAGCATCCCTAGTTTCTCTGGTATAGTTGAAGGGTAACCATCTTCCTTAATTCCTGCCCCCCCCCCAAAGGCTCAACTAGAATGTCCAGCTACATTTATGCATACATTCTACTCATCACAGATGGACCAGTCTGATCTGGCCACCCCAACCCCACTACTACCATCTGATTTCCCCAAGTGCTCCCAGAGAAGGGCAGATGTCCCATGAGGTGGTATGTTCAGTGGGGAAAATGTAGGATTTGGAAATCTTACGTAAAATTTGAGTCTGGTCTTTTCATATATACTCTGACTTTAGTTCCTCATCTGTAAAATGAGGGTGGGTAGAAGAGGGCTGGGCTGGCTAGATGTCACATTCTCTGCCATCTGGAAATCTGTCATCTTAAGGTCCTATAGTTATCTTCTCCCCTCTTCAACTATTCCCCTCACCTTGGGTGTTTATGTTCCAGGGAAATTCCCCAGTTCTGAGCAAGCACCCTCTTGCCCAGAAGTGCCCCATTCTTCCCATTATACCAAGTGGGGGAAACGGAAATCCTTAGGCAGATGGAACTTCCTCCATTCTCTAGGTCCAGTTTTGCCTGGTCCCTGACCTGTGATGGTGATGTTGAAGAAGGCAGAGTCTTCTCCGGCCTTGCACACAAACTCCCCTCCGTCCTGGAGCTGGGCTGCAGGCAGGACCAGGCGGTGGTGGGGCCCCTCATTCTCCAGGATCAAAGCCTCACTCTCCTCCACCTCCAGGCCATCCTTGTACCAGTGCACAGGAGCTCCAGCCTGGGACAACTCACATTTCAGGACCACTGGCTCTGAGCTGAGGGCTGCTATGGATACCATGTCCTGAGGGGATATAATTCTCACCGGAGGGTCTGCAGTAGGGGAAATACAGCCACCCAGAATCATGGACAGTTGACTTCACATGCACAAGGGTAACAGATCAAGCTCTTATTTGCTAATGGGGAACAGTGTTGAACAAGGATTCAGCTAGGACACTTTCTGCTCAGAAGTGAACTTATAGTCTACCCCCAGGAAGAAGTGTAGTCTCCAAGTTAGAAGGGCCCTAAGATGTAATCTATTCCAACCGTACCTGAATTACCATCATGGCATCACGTCATCTAGGAGTCATCTAGCAGAAACTTATTGCTTCCTGAGTCAGCTCATTTGGGGTCAGATCTAATTGTTGGGGAGTTATTAAACACTTACTATGCTCCAGACACTGTTCTAGGTGATGGGGACACATATATAAGCTAAAACATGTTCACTGCCCTCAATGAGATTATATTTAATAGGGCAAGAGAACTCCTAAGACCGAGTTGAAGAACAGAGGAAAGAAGGATGGCTTCCAGACCCCTCCTTCAAAATGGAGAGTTTTACCTGGAATATCCCTGAAAATTGGCTGTTGAATAGGGAAAAACTCATGAGGAGTTTCTTCTTGGTAGAAAAAAGGCCAGACTGGTTTTGGAGATTGCCAATACATGGAGATTCAGCTTGCTGGTTCTCCCAGATTTGCCAAGAGTCTCCAGATTGTCACCCAGATGCCTGACTCTCAGACACAGTTACTTTGTGCAGTTCCTTCCCACCCTTCTGTGGCTGGGATGTCTGAGAACTGCACCTCCCCCAGACTCTCCACTCCCAGGCTCCCTCAATCCAGAGTGACTGAGTAGGGCTGAGGACCTTAGGTACCCACACGTACAGGGCAGCATCAGCAAGCCTCTCACCATCAGATTGAAGCTGTCCAATGTAATTTACCTCCATTTCTGAGAACCTAGTCTTAGCACCCACTTTCCAAGAACTCCCCTTATTCTGCTGCCCAGAACTCCAGTCCCACTGGGCCACCTGACCTGTTACAGTCACAGTGAAGAAGGCAGAGTCATCTCTGGTGCTGCATACAAACTCGCCCCCATCCTGGAGCCTCACGGAAGGCAGCACGAGACGGTGCTGGAGTCCCTCACTCTCCAGAATCAAATCTTTGCTTACTTCCACCTCCATCCCATTCTTGTACCAGCCCACCAAGGCTCCAGGCCGGGAGACTTGGCACACCAGGACCACCCTCTCCGAGGTCACGGCAGTCAGGAACACCTCATCTTGGGGCTCTGTGATCCGTACAGGGGGTTCTGAATGAGAAACAGACAGTCATAATCAAGGAGTGCTATCAAATTCCAATGGGCTCAAGCAGTTTACAAAGCTCCACCATCATCACCATCATCATCATTTGCAGTCTCTAGTCACCAAGCCTCTCGTCTGGGGAGGACAATGCTTTTCCTGCACTCTTACTGAGCTCAAGCAATGTTTACAAAGCAGCAATACAGGGGTGTGCAGGTAAATGCTTTACAAATGGGCTTATGTGAAAGAGATTCAGAGGTTTCAGGGGACTACCAGCTCAATACGCTGTGTGCTCTGAATCAGCACAAGCCTCAAAGTGAGACCTACAAAGCTTTTCTGGGCCTTTTTATTGGCTGTCTGCTGTGCATGGAATGCTCACCCTCCTCAGCTGGAATCCCATCTTCCATACATATGAGGCCTTTCCCCGGTTCTGATCCTCCCTCCTTCTCCAATGCCTTTCCTTAGAAATTTTACCTCTCATCTCTGTTCTAGATGTACAGTTGTTTACACACTTAGAATGTAAGTTTATCCTTAGAATGAGGACAGGGGCTGTGTTTTTTGCCTTTCTTTACTCCTCAGAGCTTAGCATGGTACCTGGCACATATGTAGTGTTTAAAAAAAATCCTTATTGATGAATAGTTATAAACATCTCCATTTGCCATGATAAAGACATGAAGGGAGAAGGAACCAGGTCCCAGTATAAAATCACAGAATCTTGGAATTGGAAGATACCCTAGCAAGTCAATCACCTGGTTTGATCCATACCTGGGCAGGACACTCCCTCCCCATCCATTCTGGGAAGTTGTTTGATCTTCTCATGAAGAGGACCTCCAGAACCCACTAGCTCCTGAAGCAGCTCATTTCACTACAGGATGACTCTAAAGTAAGGAACACCTAGATTTTTTGGGGGGATGTGTATGTTTAATACTTGAAGGCAACTCAAGCTGGTGAAAGCTATTAAGATCATGTCATGCAAAGATGGGCTGTAGAAAGTGGAAATGTTTAAGATGGAGAACAGAAGGCTCAGGGAGAACATGAGAGCTGACCTCCAATGTCTAAAGGACCATAATGTGAAGGAAGGATGAGACTTTTCTGTTAGGGTTCAGAGGGTGGATTTTAGAGCAGTGGGGCATCAGGGTTGGGGAACCTGTGGCCTTGAGGCCACATGTGACTCTTTAGAGGATTCCCTTAGAATTTGTTCTGTGAAATTTGAATTCAGTCAAAGGGCAGCACTTGAGGACCTTGAGAGCTGCACTTAAGGACCTTGAGATCCCCATCCCTGGGTAGGCTGTCAAGAGGCAGATTCTGGTCACCTAACAGAATAGTCTAAGGAGAGAATATTCTGCTTTGGGAGGTAGTAGGTTCCGCCTTGCTCAAGGTCTCCAGGCAAAGACTGGGTGATCTCCTGAGAGGGCCCATTGTGGGTACAGCTATAGCTGTGTTGGATGGCATCCAAAACTCTTGAGATCCTATGAGCTGTCTTGCTTTCCCCAAGTCTCCTTCTTTCCAAATTCAACACCCCCCTGTCCTGGGATGGTACAATGACATCGTGACTATTTACCTCGAACCTCATTCAGTCTCCATTATATTCATGCTACTACTCCGTTTTCACCACACATTCTGCTCATCAGAGACAAAGACAAATCAGCCTCATTAGCACCATCTGCTTGCCTAGGACATGCTGAACCTTTCCTCTCTTTAGCTACTCACTTCACTGCTACTGTCATGCTTGTATCCCAAAGACCCTCCCCTGTACTGGGCAAGCGCTTCTCTCCCCCGAAGATGTACAATCTCCCTATTGCTCTGACAGCTGGGGAACAGCAGAGCATTCGCTGGACAGTCTCCAATGTGCTTTCATGCCCACCTGTGATGGTGACATTGAAGACAGCCAAGTTGTCTCCTGCCTTGCATACAAACTGGCCCCCATCCTGAGGCTGGGCTGCAGGCAGTATCAGGTGGCAGTGGGTACCCTCACTCTCCAGTATCAGGGTTTCACTCTCCTTTACCAGCATTCCATCCTTGTACCAGCGCACAGGGACTCCAGCCCGGGACAGCTCACATCTCAAAACCACCTGTTCTGAACTCTCGGCACCCATGGACACCTTGTCCTGAGGGAATACGAACCTCACGGGGGGTTCTGCAGTGGGAAATAGTGAAGCTTTTGAGATATATCATCATCACACAAAGACTCAGAATTAGCTTTTGTTATATTCTGTAACAAATACCCACTAATGTGGTCACAAACATATTTCACTATGGACAGAGCCCTGGAGTTTGGAGACCTCACCCTAGGGTACTGTCCTCTGAAGGGTATGGAGCAGGGCAGAGGAGGGAAAATAAGAACCGAGACTTGTCTGAAGCCCCTGTGAGATGGGAAGTCTGATACTACCAAGAAAAGACCCCTGATATAGTGTTAGCCTCAATGTTTGCACGCGAACTGAGAGCTATTGTCATGGAAGCCTCCCTGAAAACATGAACCACAGAGAGATTACTTAAAAGATGTCTCCAATACTAAAATACAGAACTACAATTCTGGGCCAAGGGCCACATTTGTTGTAGTCCATCAAACGCAGAACAATTAGCCTGACAGAAGATGTGAATATTTTGCTTCTGATTTTTCAAAACAGAGAAAACAAGTATTTCCCCCTTCCCTTTCCTCACTCCTCCTGAGGTGTGGGGCTGCTCTCAGCAGATACCAGTTGTCCTCTGTGTCTTTCAGTAGATTTTTCAGCCCTATGTTCTCCTTTATAAAGGCCAAGTTCAAGTGTATCTCTTCATCAGCACTGAAGACTGTTAACTAGGAGCTAAGTACCTTGAACTTCCTCAAGGTGAGATTAATTCAGCAACAACCAGGATGAGTCAGTTTGAGGGCACATCGGCAACGTTGGAACAAAGTCCCAAATGTGGTTTAGTGGGGGATGTTTATACTTTTTATGGAGAGATATCAGCCATGCCAGAATCTGGCCATTTCATCTCCGAGGGAAGCAACCTTAGTAACCTTAATTAGGAGCCTGCTTGGAATTTCCTGTGTGGCCACAGTAGGGTCCGCTGCAGCTAACTAATAGGTCAGAACCAAAAATGCAGGATTTGGAAGCTGGAGGCGAGGCCAGAGTTCAGTTCTGAGCCAAAGAAGATGGAGACCACAGGTGCAAATAAATACATTGTTGAGACTGAGGGTTGACCCAGAGAGGCATTCCAGGTATGGAGGAAACTCAATGCAAATGTACTGAGTTGAGAGAAAGAGTGTCCAGTGTGAGGACCAGTAAGTAGGTCAGTGTAGATTGATCAAAAAGTGTGTGGAAGAGAGGGAAATGTAAGAAAGCCTGAAAGGTAGGGAGAGGTCAGATGGTGAAGGATTTTAAAGGCCAAAAATGACTTTATATTTGATTCTAGAGGCAAAAAATGGTCATTAGAATTTACTGAATATGGTGCGTGACAGGGTCAAACTTGCCCTTTGGGAAAACCAGTTTGGAGCTGGAGGGAGGATGGTTGGCAGTAGGGAGAGACCTGGGCTAGAGACAGAGATTTAGGAGGCAGTAACAGTCTCCTTAATATTGTGATAGTCCAGGCAAGAATTGATAGTCTGTGTGAGTGGAGAGAAGGTGATGTATATGACCAAAAGTGTGAAGGTAAAAGTGACAAAGTTTGAGAACAGATTGGCTATATGGTAAGTATGAGTGAAGAGTCAAGGATGGGGCTTTGGTTGTGATGAGCTTGGGTGACTGGGAGGCTGGTGAGGCTCTCACAGTAAAAGGGATTTTGTGAAGAAGGGAAGATGGGAGAAAGAGAATGAATGTGGAAAGGGAGGAAGAGATATTTGTTGAGTCTGTTGTTGAATGCGATAGTTGCCTTATTAGATGATGAGCTCACTATTGGATAGTCAAAGAAATTCTGGATGACTCTTTCCTGTCAGGTGTATTGTAAAGAAGAGATAACTTTTAAGGTCCCTTTGACTTCTAGGATTTTAGGATTCTTTTGTTTACACAGAATAGTGAAAAATCAGCAGTCCTTCCTGCCTCACTGTCTGGCCCTAGGCTCTCTGTTTCTGAGCCATCTCTCAAGCTTCCAGAAATGAGACAGGTGTGGGTGGTGAGGGAGAGAGTGGGAAGAGGATGGACCCAACAACATGTGCCTTTAGCAGAACCTTCCAAAAGGGGCCTCCTAGACTGGGCAGGCTGAGAGGTTGCTCCTGATTCATCTAGCCTGGGACCCTGAGACCGCAGCCCTCTTCCTCATAAATTTTAGCTCAATTGGGCTTCTCACCTTCGATGGTGACCATAAAGAAAGCCAAGTCCTCTCCTGCTTTGCATGCAAACTCGCCCCCATGCTGGGGCTGGGCAGCAGGGATCACCAGGCGGTACTGGAGGCCCTCGTTCTCCAGCACGAGGTCTTCACTCTCCTCTACCTGCAGTCCATCTTTGTACCAATGCACAGGTGCTCCAGCCCGGGACAACTCACACATGAGCACCACACGTTCTGGGCTCACAGCTTTGATGGATACCTTTTGCTGAGGGAGCACAATCCTCACAGGGAGCTCTGTGGAGGAAAGGTATACATACCCACACACAGATACAAACATGATCATAATGGTGGAGGCAAAGGTCAAAATCATTTGGGGTCTTCCCTGACCCCTCCCTCCCTATCAAGCCTTCTTACTTTCCTCACCTATCCAGGGCTGGATAACCCAATGGGCACCCTAGACATGCATGGGCCTAAGGGACCCCTCCAACCCCAGGTGATGGGGAATACAGTGGTTAGTGACACCATGTTGTATCCTGCCTATAGGTCATCATGTGAATATACCACTTACCCATACCACTGTGATAACCTGTTCTTTTTGTTTAAAAGTCCCAGCTGGTAATTTTTATGCACTATTATACCAAATATAACCATATACAAAGGGAACCTTTCAATGTATAAGTTTGTTGTTGTTCAGTTGTTTTATAGTCATTTCAGACTCTTCCTGACCCCATCTGAGGTTTTCTTGGCAAAGATATTGAAGTGGTTTGCCATTTCCTTCTCCAGCTCATTTTACAGATGAGGAAACTGAGGTAAACAGGGTGGAGTGACTTGCCCAGGGTCACACAGCTAGGCAGGATCTGAGGCCAGATTTGAACTCAGGAAGATGAGTCTTCCTGACTCCAGGCCTGATCTCTATCCACTGCACCACCCAGCTCCCAATGTATTAGTGGCCTACATAATATATAATCGTCTAGACTGGAGGTGCCAAACTTGTACCACATGTGACCCATCAAAACTTCCAAGTGTGACCTGAACCAGATTAAAATGTAATTGGAAAATGTTTGTGAAAATAAATAAAAATGAGAAAAAAGCAGGGATAATATTCAATTTGTAATTCTCCAAGACAAGGTGGAACCATCAGGGATCCCTTTCTGTTTGAGTCTCACCCCACTGTTAGATAACTGTCCTATTGTCAAGTTCTGATCTAAAGTGAGATGGCCACTGAGCCATCTTTTATATTATATCCATCTTTTTTGGTGAGGTAATTAGGGTTAAGTGACTTGCCCATGTGTCAAGTATCTGAGGCCAGATTTGGACTCAGGTCCTCCCAATTCCAGAGGTGGTGCTCTAACCACTACACCTTCTAGCTGTCCCTATTATATTCATCTTGGACAGGTACTACAGATGGACAGGGATCTGAAAGGGACCAGCACAGTGGGCTAGCTTTGGGGAAACTGCACAGCATTTTCAACAACCCTAAGATACTACTTGTGACAAAATCTCATCTTTTTAACTCTGACATCCTTTCAATGATGCCATATGGCAGTGAGTCACAGAATGACTCAGCCTCTGAGGAATCAAAAATGTGGGTCAAAGAAAAAGGGTGATGGGGATAGGGTGTGCATGGTCAGTGGGCTGTACCTGTGGTGAATTGTATGTGTCAGAAGAAGCACAAGAGATACCATCTGAGAGATGTATGCCTGGAAAAGGAGGTGGGTGGGTCATCGGTAAGAATGAAAGCTAACCCAGAAATAGCACAGAATAGTACCCTCAATACCCCATGAATGTTAGGTGGTCTAAGGGAAGGCTCTCAGTTATGTTGAGTTGGTTCCTCCTTCACCTTATGTAGGATTTATGGGAGTCTCCCTGGATGATAAGGTGTACATGGACTGTAATCTGTATTATTAGATCTAGTTCCAACATTGAGCTGACCCATGGAAATACTGAAGTCTGATAACATATAACAGCCTCCATAAGTAATGAGTTTCTGAATTCAGGCATATAGCCAAGATGAAAATCATTAGCCTCTACTGGACTGAGACTTAGATAGTTATGTAATCTCTATCCTCCAACATTTCGGTTCCAGAGCAGGACAGTTATGGATGGAGTGGGGAGGGGCTCCCCCATCTTTCTCTCTCTCTCTCTCTCCCTTTTTACTCAGTGACTTTAAAGTTGGTTGGAATAAATTGGTCCTTTGGATAACTTGGACTCCAACCCGACTTCCTTGGTATGTTGGATATCCTGGCACAGACATAGAAATGTGAGGAAATGTGAATTTACTTCAATTTGTCTACCCTTGGACTGATTGAGAACCCAAATTTGAGACTTTGAGGACTTTCGTCCCTTGTTCCTTGTGCTTGCCTTGGTTCTCTGTGAGGAGATGGTGTATGAGGCTGAGGACACCAGACAGGTTCAAATTCCATCCCTGCCACAGGTGAGGACAGGACAGGCTGGAATCGGGACTGGTCAGAACCAGCCACACCAAGAAGGTGCCTTTCTTTTCTGCTCTACACTGGACATTTATTTGTCAGCCCCCTCAAGCTACTAGTTCAGGCCTTTGTGGCTGTCCCAATGCTACTCTCCCTGAATGTGAACTTCAATAAGGTCTTTTCTCATCCGTAATGAAGAGCAAAACCTCGCTCCCAGGGGTGCTGTGTTGTTAGGCCCTGTAACCCTCAAAGCATGACAGAACTGTCAGTGATGGCAATGCTTTTATCCCTGCCACCAGCACATAACTCTGAGCCTGAATGCTGCCTTCTCCCCACTCGTTTCTCCTGAAGATGAAGGCTGAGTTGTATAAAAAGTTTTCCCATTGTTTGGGAGAAAGAAGGGGAGAGAAAGCACCAAGTTACTGAGGGTGAGCCCTGTGTCCTTCCTATTCCAGATAGAGCTCTGTCTGAGCTGTCTCCCTCAAGGTCACATCAGAGCCTTGGAACAAACCCCCGCCACATCTGCCCAGCCTGCCCCACTTGACTGGGCTGCCATAGCTATGGTAGTGGTATGCCTGACTTCACGTCAGTGGAGTTTGGTTTGAATCCTGAATCAGACACTAGCTCTGTAATCACTGACTGGTCATTTAATCCCTTGGAGCCTTGGTTTCCTCATCTGTAAAATGAGGAGGGGAATGTCTCTCTTAGCTAGCTCATAGGGATGTTGGGATTTCTTCATATTGCAAATTTCAAAGCACGATGTGAATTGTGAGCTATTGTGATTATTATTATTTTCCAGGAACATTAATTTGGAGCTGGAAGGGGCCTCAGAAGCTACATGGCCCAGCCCCTTCATGTGACAGATTTGAAAACTGAGGTCCAGATGGCTCCAATACCCTCTACTCTCTTGGTCAAATCACACAGGTATTGAGCTGTGAAGCAGGTATTAAAACTCAGTCTTCTGACTCCAAATTCAGAGATTGTTTCCACCCAACAATACCTGTCCCAAGTAAGTGCCAGGGTCAGGATTTGGACCCTGACTTCCTCTCAAGCCAGTGCCTTTTCATCACACTATTCTAGTAACTGAGGGGTCCTTTATTTACAGTTCCCACCTTGCACATGAAGTGTGGCAGAGACGTGTACACCAGGGCACAGGAAAGTGATGAGGGCCCCACTATCTTGGAGCCTCATGGATCGGAGAAGTAGGCTGTGCTGGGGTCCCTCTTGTTGCACCAGATATCCTTGGCCTTCATCCCTGAATCTGTTCTCTGGTCCTCCTGCCTTGAGTTCCGTGCCATTCAGGAACCAGGTACCTTGCACCGAGGTGGAAAGTTCAAGGGAAAAGGTAGCATCGTCCCCTTCTTGCACGCATGCATCCTGAAGGCCCTTTTGCACCCGAGCTGTGGGCACTGGGAAGATGGGAAGCGGTCATTAGAATCAGAGCAGGGGGGCATGGCTTGAGTTTAGGGCATAGGATGGAGAGCAGGGGGTAGGGAAGACTGAGAAGTAAGGATGGAGGGATTCTCACCCAGGTGTACTGAGCCTGGAAAGAGCACATAGGGGCTCTGGCCATGTTCACTGACCACGGAGAGCCGGAAGCGGTAGTCACCCTCATTAGGCACATTATCTCCAGGTACCTCCATGGCACCAGCTGCTTCTGTGGTGAGGCATTGCACCCAGGCGTCCGTGCCCACCTCTTGCCGTTCTAGCCGGTAAGTATAGACTGTGTCAGGGGCAGGCACCGGGGGCTTCCAGCTGAGCAGGGCTGCATTGCTGCATCCTTGTCCCAGCTCGACTGCCACTGGGGGTCCCGGGGGGACTTGCTTCACACCTAAGACAAAATGTGTCAGGTTCCAGGACTTTCTTAGAAATCACCTCCCAACCCACTTGAGCTTTTCCCTGGTTGTAGGCTGCACTCATGCATGTCCAGCAACCGGTCTCTACCACACCTAGCTCTAACCCTACTTCCCCCCTGCCAACCACATGTCCTCCCTCTGTCCTCATTCCTCGAGCCTTCTGTCTTGAGTCCAAGTCATGACCAGCTTCTCCAACTCTGATTGCTTGCCTTGTTTCTTGTTTCTTGACCCTTGGCAAGTAGTCCAGACTGCTCAGTCACCCTTTAACCCTTGCCCTATCCAATACCCTCTCACCCTCCTCCCCAGTTTTCTAAGCTCTTGCCCCTTGGCCATGCCCATCCTTACATTTGACCCTCAGCCTGGAGGAGGTGTGGGAGGAGCCCAGGCTGAAGGTGACCACACCAGCATCTTGGCGTGTGACCCCCACCAATACCAGCATGTGTGTGTGGTTGGAACTGGTTTGGATGATTCGGGGTGAGGCTGGCAACTCCTGACCATCCCTAGTCCAGTGCCCAAGAGCCTTGGCTTCTTGAGCCTCCACCGTAAGCACTGCATTCTCTCCTTCTAGCACATCCAACTTCCTTGGCAGCCGCCTTGTGATTGGTCCTGAGGATATAGGGGCAGGGTGGGTGTACATGCGGAGGTTAGCTCGGGCAAGTAAGCCTGGGCTCAACTTCCCTCGTTGCCCCATCAGCATTCATTGTCCCTAGTTTGGCTGACCTCTGACAGCCACAGTGGCTACTGTCCGCACTCGGCCCCGCATCTCACAAAGGTAAATGCCATCATCGTCAGCCTCTAAGTCATGGATGATAAGGCGGCGCACAACCCCGGCCTCCCCCATCTCATACTTGGCGCCGGGCAGCAGGCGCTGGTCTTCCCGGTACCAGGTAGTGATGATGCCCCGGGAGGGCACTTGACATTCCAGCACTGCATCACCATGTTCTTCACCTTCTACATCCTCAAGGGGAACTGCAAACCGTACTCGGGGTTCTGGGACCCGGGGTGGGGGATGGAGAGACACAGACAGAAACAGAGAGACAGAGAGAGACAGAGAGAGAGACAGAGACAAAGAGAGAGAGAGAGAGAGAGAGAGAGAGAGAGAGAGAGAGAGAGAGAGAGAGAGAGAGAGAGAGAGAGAGAGAGAGACAAAGTCAAGTGATGCACTGAGGGATCCTTCCCCAAAGACCTGACTGAGATGCTTTCCCCCAGGCCTGGAGAACCACATAATCTGGCTTTATTTTTTTTTTTAACCATATGTATATTGTTTTAAGTGTGACAAACTGGTCTTCCTAACTAGACTGAGCTTCTCGAGGGCAGGAGCTGCCACACAGTTGCTGAGATGGCCCCCACCATTGCGGGCCTATGCTAGGTGCCCAATGCTCCCCTCATTTGGTCAGTGATACTACGGTGGTGGTACTGTCCCTATGGCCTCCATTTCGTTGAACCCTGTACCTCTGACATGTAGCTGGACTGCGCTGAGCGTATGCCCTGCGGTGTTGCGGGCAGCACAGATGTAAAGCCCACAGTCTGCAGGCTGGCAGTATAACACTTTCAGCACGAAGCCTCCATCATGGTCCCGGTAGAGCAGGCGGCGGCGCCCAGGGCTCAGTGGACGGCCTTCCCAGTGCCATTCGGTCTCTGGCTCCGGCTTCCCGGTCACATAGCATCGGAATTTGGCGTGTTTTCCCTCACTCACCCAGAAGCTCTTAGGGGCAGGCGACCCTTGTCCTGCAGAATTCGTCTGACCCTGGTTGGGGGAGCTCAGAGGGGTCTCTGGAGAGGGTCGGATCTGGAGCAGGGCAGCGGCCACCGTGTGACCGTGGGCATTACTTGCATGACACACGTAGACACCTGCATCTGGTAGTCGGACACCTCTGATCCGTAGCTTATGGCCCCCGTCCCCCTCTGGGCCTTTTGTCAGACAGAAGTGCTTACTTTCCCAGATATCCTCCAGGAGCCGCCCGTCCTTCTCCCAGTACACTGCCGGTTCTGGCTGCCCCCCTACTTGGCATGTCAATATTACTTCCTCACCTTGCTGCACCCACTGAGATTGTGGGCCCTCCAAGAACACAGGGGGACCTTCTGGGGGCTCAGAAAGTGAGCCTGGGGAGCCCTGTGAAAGGGTGTGGATCTGGGCTGGGTCTGAGGATAGGAATGTGGAAGCTGTGTCCAGAGGACTTGTCCTGGCCATAAGAAGGGGATCCTGCAAAAGGATCAGGTCAGGAGACCCCTGGGCTGAGTCCAAGGACCTCTCTGTGGGGATGGAGGCTGCATCCTGAGATTCTTGTACAGTGAGAGCTGCAGCGGCATAGGCCTCCCCAGAAGAATTTTGGGCCCGGCACACATAAACTCCAGCATCCAGGGCCCCAGCTTCCCTTACTAAAAGCCTATGCTCGTCCCCCTCTGTCTGAAGACACAGACGGCTGGATGCTTCCAGCTGCTGCCCATCCTTCTCCCACAGGACAGTGGGTGGAGGGGAGCCTATGAGGCAGCAGCGTAGGATGGCATCGGTGCCGCTCACCACCTGGACAGGCCTTGGGAAGCGAAGGAAGCGAGGGGCAGCCCCAAGAACACCCATCCCTTCCATGGCCACAAGGCACAGCTAACCCTGTGGTGGAATGGGGAGAGAAGAGGAGAGAGGAAGGGATCAGGACTCCTGGGTCAGCAGAGGCACAGGGAACATACATAGAAAGCCAGGGCTTATGGGAAACAAGATTTGCCAGTCAGGTGGACAGTAGCTTCCATTCCCCTCACCCCCGCCCCTCCAACACCCTCCTCCTTACCTTCTTACCCTCTAGGTCCAGCTGGAGAGGATACTCAAGGGAGGTTATTTTGGGGACTCCCACTGTATCTGAAGTCTGAACCTGAGAGGTCTGTCCGTCTGCCCGTCTGTTCATACAAGGGACCCAGATTTCCCTACTCACTGCCTTGCCTTCTGCTGCACTGACCTACTCTTTCCTCAGCCCCCTCCCCACAACCTGGGCCTCCTCCCTCCCCCACTCCCAGGCCTAACGCCCCAGCGGCCCTGCTCTGGGCCTGAGTGTCACAGACGCCTGCAGCTGCCAGCCCCCAAAATAATCTCTGATGACACAGCTGGACGATAAGACGCTAGCCTGGCTCCTCTGGGCTAAGTATAGAGCAAAAGAGACCACCCCCACCACCCGGCTCTTCCCCATAAGCCTGGGGAGCAGCTGCACACTGAGAGGGGCCACAACTGTCCTGGGTCATAGAATTTTCTAAGGGACTGAACAATTCTCTCTTGGGGACAGACAGAGCCCCCTTTCAGGACCTGAGAGTTCACCTTCCACCCCCACTCCACAACCTTGCCCTGTAGACAATACGGTAGCATACTCAGTAAATCTGTAGAATTGGGGAGGGGGTGCATATTGGCGGGGGTGACTGGGACATTGGGGTGAGACATGCCCTTTTACCCCACCCCCAGCATTCCAAGCGGGGGTGGGTGATAACGCTCAGGGCCACAGACATCTGCGTCAGAGATAGGCCTCAATGCCAGCCAGGGACCGCTGGGTGTGGGAAGAAGAGGAGAGGGCTGGCAGGGGAGAGTAGGGAGGGCAGGAAGGAGTGTAGCACCCTCTGTGAGTGGGCACTAAGAACAGCGGCCCAGGAGCTGAGGGCAGTAGAAAGCTCAGGCCCAGAGATCCCAATGCAGCCCCTAGCCATGCTATGTCTGCTGTGCCTCCTGCAACTTCTGCTGCTGCTGAGTACAAAGGGTGGGCACGGATGCCAGGGCCCAGAACTGGACAGGGAACTGGTGTTGGCCAAAGTGAGGGCCCTGGTGCTAGATGCTTTGGGCCCTCCCAATGCCTCCAAGAATGGTAGTGAGCCTGGAGCCCGGCGCCTGCCCCGAAGACATGCCCACACTGGGAGGCCCACACGCAGAGGCATGGAAAATGAAGATGAGGACCTTTCACAGGTCATCCTTTTCCCCGCTGCAGGTAACATGAGTGGGGAAGGGGGATGGGAGATGCAACAAGTGTCTAGAAAGGGACAGTAGGCATCTAGGATTGTGCCCCTTTCTTTCCTATGCTTTTCAGTCTCTCCCCTTACCTCCTGGTCTCTGCTAAGACCTAGCCCCTCTACCTCCAAGTGATGAAAACTCCAGAAAAGGACCAGCATGCAGGAGAGGGGAAGGAAGAATTTTCCAAGGATGATTTAGTAATATTTTGGGGGCACACTTGTTGCTTCTATCTTTCCTGTCCTCCTGACTTCCCTGTACTCTACTTTGAGTTTCTTTGAAAGATTTTCTCTTTTCTCATTCCCACTTAAGACTTACTGATCCAAGGGGATAGATATGGGGCCCTCTCATCACTTCTGCACCTAGTTTGAAGAGGGGAGGGAGCAGACATTCCATTTCCCTAAGTCTATCCTCCCTCATACGCCTCTCAACTGGGGCCACTCTATTTGCTTCAGCTCTTTGTCTTCTACAGGTCCAGGCTGTGAGGATGAATCAGAGGCTGGAGAGGCAGAAGGCCTATTCACATACACGTTCCAGCCTTCCCTGCACACGCGAAGTCGCCAGGTGACTGCTGCCCAGCTGTGGTTCCACACTGGCCTTGACACAGTGGGTGCTAAAGGCCGCAATGACTCGGTCCCCTTGGTGACCCTGCTGGCCATGGCATCGAGGGGACCCACCCCAGTGCCAATATTACTGGGCCCAGCCCCACCTCACTGGGCAGTGCTTCACCTGGCAGCCCCTGCATTCCCACTGCTGACCCGTCCCCTCCTTGTGCTGCTGCTTCGCTGCCCAAAATGCCCCTGCCTGACCCGGCTGGATGCCACCCCCTTCCTGGTGGCACACACCAGGGCCCGTCCCCCCAGCGTGGGGGAGAGGGCTCGTCGCTCCCTTCTTCCACCCCCCTGGCCCTGGTCTCCTGCTGCTCTGCGCTGGCTGCAGCGGCCTTCAGAGGATCCGGCTGCCCATGCTGACTGTCATCGGGCTGCTCTCAACATCTCCTTCCAGGAACTTGGCTGGGATCAGTGGATTGTTCACCCGCCTAGCTTCATCTTCCATTACTGCCATGGAGGCTGTGGACTGGTCCCCACCTCAGACCTAAAGCCTTCTCAGCCTCTGCCCGTGGGCCCAGGTTCCCAGCCTTGCTGTGCTGCTTTGCCCAGCACCATGAGACCCCTGCGAGTCCGCACCACTTCTGACGGAGGTTATTCCTTCAAGTATGAGACTGTGCCCAACCTCCTCACTCAGCATTGTGCCTGCATATAGGGAGAATATCCCCTCTCCAAGTTAGGTCCTGACCTCCTCATTCATTAATGCTGGTGCTGGTCAAAACAAAAGCCAGATAACCACAGAGAGGAGACAAGGTCAGAGGACAGATCCCCAGTTCCTACTCTCATGTCCTAATACCAGGTCCTCCCTGTTCAAGGTCGCCCTCATTGATTGTAAACCGGTTTAATAAACAGTTCAGCATAAGTGGCTAGAGATAATGGCCTCCTCCCCCCTTCCCAGAGGTACATGGGGGAGAACTGGAGCAGAAAATTCCAGGGATTGTGTGCAGTTGTATTGGGAAGCACTGGTTGTGGTAGCAGAGATCAGAATGTAAAGAGCTTTGATGATGGGTCTGCTAGAAAGTTGCAGCTTTTTGAGATGATGCACAGTGAGCCTCGTGTGAGAGAGCATCAGTCTGTATGGCAACTTCAACTTTCCTCCCTCCCTTCCCCTGATGTGGTCTCCAGTCCTTTGTCTCTGAGGGGTCTCTGAGTTAGAGACTTTTCTCTTCATATATTCTTGAGACCTTCTGGGCACCTTTCCATTCAGGCCCTGCCTCAGAACTCTCTCATTATGAAGATTTTTAAGAGGCCCCATTCAGCCACCAACAGAAGGTGCTCATGGGCAGAAGGGTATGTATTTCCCCAAGCTTGTTGAGGTCCCATATTGTTCCTGCTTGGCTCCTGGTCCAGCTTTTTCCCCGACTAAATAGGAGCAGTGCATCTTGGGAGTCAGGGGGACAGACAACCCTGTGTTCACCAAAGCTGTTTAACCCTGGGGATGTGAAAGAGACCTGGAAGCTAAGGCTTCCAAAGAAGTCTATAGGCACCTCTAACCCTTAATAAAGGAGGTCCATCTGCCTCTCTGCCTTTGCCTTGGTGTAGGAACAACCAATGTGTCAAGGTCTCTCAGAAACCTGACCTTGGTCTACATGATGGATGAGAGAGGAAAGAAGCATTTTTTTAAGTACCTACTACCTGCCAAACACTGTGCTAAGCACTTTACAAGTATCTCATTTTATCCTCACAGCAATCCTGTGACATGGGTGCTTATATTCCCATTTTACAGTTGGGGAAACTGAGGCAGACTTCTAGAGGTTAAGTTGTCTTGTCCAGGATAACACAGCTAGCAAATTGGGATTTCAATAAAGGTCTTCCTGACCCCAGTCTAGTGCTCTAACCACTACGCTACCTACAACAGCTCAGGCCTCACTGAGTCAAGATGACCTCAAGTACTTTTCCATTTCTTGATGCAGATTCTAGCCAGGAGGCACTCTTGTCATTCTGACACTGAGGGGTTATAAAGAAGAGGGAAGCAGGTAGCAGTTACAGCTGAAATTGGGGCCACTCTCTGGGGTTTTTAGTACTTTTTAAAATGAACCCACACCTTTCTAAAGCCTGGGGTCTATTAGTCCCAATTGGGGGTGACTAAGACACTGAGGTGAGACATCCTTCTTTACCCCACCCCCAGCATTCCAGGCTGGGGTGGGTGATAAGGCTCAGGGCCACAGACATCTGTGTCAGAGAGGAAATTCCTTCCCTGGGCACCAGCATTTCACAAAGCTTTCCTGGTCTTGCTGTGATGAAAGCCCTTCTCTACTTAAATTGAAGACAGAAGATTTCAGATTATCCCCCCACAATAAATAAGAAAGAGAAGAGTCGACACACAAGACTCAGATGAGGTATAGGAAGTTCACATGGCGGAAGTCAGACAAGCAGAGCCCAGTCTAATCTTGTCTCAGAGCTCAGCCTTTCCCTCGAGTACTAAGGACAGGAAGGGGACTGGAAATCTGTCTTAAAGTCTCCTCAGAGGCTGAAACTCATCTTCTCCCCCAACTCATGTGAGGGGCTAAAACTTCCTTGTGCCATTTTGGAGGGCTACTATCCATATGATCACTTTGGGAAGGAGAAATACCCCACCAAAAGAAAAACCATTTATCTACCTGTCCTACTGGGTCTCAGATTCCAGAGCTGCAGATTCTAACTGATCTTTCCCCAACTTTAAGGCTTGGACAATTAGGTGATGTCAGTTATCCACTGAACCACAGGATTGTGAGGGAGGGAAGAGCACTATAATCCAACCACCTCATTTTACAGATTATGAAACTGATTCCCAGGGAAGTGAAGCTACTTGCCTAATGAGTATCACTTCTCTGTCTATTTGCTGCTCCTTCAATGTTAATTAATGTTGATGTCTTCCAAAGGCAGTCTACCTCAAGAACAGACTTTCCCTTCTAGCTAGCACCGGGTATGGTGGGAGAGTTATGATAGAAAACAGAGGACACAGACACCCGGGCTACAACAGCCCTGGGGTAGTCATGAAGTCCAGACACAAGGTAATGGCTCATTAATTACTTTAATAACCTGATTACTCTCTGTTGGTCACTTTACCACTCACTTGGCCAACCATAACAAGGGTCCACCTGCCAAAAGTTTCTCTCCTGGAGAGGATCACCTTCATCTCCCATAGTCCTTCACTCCTTTTGAACTCTGCTACCTGAATCTCTCAAGGTTGCTGCCACCACCCACCCCTCTCCTTACTTCCTTCATCACAGTCATCAAACAGAGGCAACTCAGTTAGGAATTGGGGGCCACAAAGTCAGTGGCAGTGACTTCTACTCATGCCCATATGGTTTTTCCCTTCCCACATGTGGCACTGGGAATGATTCCTGGGAACATTCAAAACTGTACCCTGTGGAATTTATTATGCAAGTCAACAGGAAGCCACCAAACAGAAGGAAACCTCAAGATTTAGAAATATAATCAAAAAATATAGCCAAAAATATAGCCAAAAACTTCTGAAATGGAAGTTAATAAGAACAGACATAAAAGAATCCCCTTCACACTCTCTATGACCTGGCTGCTCTTCACACATTTCCCATCTCCAAGCTTTGACTGTCCCCCATGTCCAGAAGGTTCCCCTTCCTCATTTCTGTCTCTTGGCTTCCTTCAAGACTCATCTCCAGTCCTCCACACTGAGGGAGGCTTTTTTCTGTGCTCTCAGCTTCTAGTGCCTTCTTTTCTGAGATGACCTTTCATCTACTCTATCTACATCTTGTATGTACCTCATTTAAATATTGTATTGAGTCCTTTGAAGACAGGACTTTGTTTGGTCTTTCTTTGAATCCCCAGGGCTTAGAACAGTGCCTGGCACATCAGAGGAGCTTAATTGAATAAATGATTGTTGACTGACTGACATTGACAGGAATCAACTGCAGTAAATTCTCTAAGAGCTGTTTTGCGGCTGATGTAATGAAAATACTTCCTAGATCTCAGCCAGGAAACTATGGATGGACAAATCAGTCTCTCGGGAGTTGCCTTAGTGTATCCTGGTTTCCCAGAGCTTGAACCATGTATGAAACTTATAAGACTGAGTTTTAGAAAATGGAAAGCAGGAGATAAGACCCAGGATCTATACTGGTCCCCCCAAAGTATAGCTCCCTTATTAAGGCTCCACAGTGGGGCAACCTCCGACTTTTCTTTTTAATCACTTCTTGATTATAACAATAGTGTAAGATGGCATTAGAGGACTGCAGCTAGGTCCTAAAGGAGAGGGAGGCAGGAAGACAGTTTCATTATAGAGCTGTTTGTAAATAGTGAGTGGTTTGGGCCACACAACTGGTATGTACCATTGGGCTTTTTGGATATATATTTTTATTTTGAAGAACATATTCCACTTTTGTTATGTCTGAATCTATGTAATGATGAGCCATACAATGATGTAACAATAGATTTATAATGCAGTTTAATCCCTTTTGAATGATAATCTTTTAGTGTCTAGGAAAGAACATGAGGTTAGGTGTCAGGGAACCTGGGTTCAAGTTCTGACTTTTTCATTTGCTGTGACCTTTTCAGCAAAACACTTCCCTTTCCTGAATCTAAATTCCTTCATTCTTAAGAAGGGAGATGGGGTAGGGTGGTATACCATGGAAGCTGGATTAGATTGGATCTAAGGGCCCTTCCAATTATGACTGGTGTCAAATTTTAATAACTTTTAAAAAGGACTGATGTTGACTGATGGCTTAGATTGACAGTTATTTCAATTCAATAAATTCAATTAAATAGACCTTTATCATAAGTCTACCATATCCAGCATGGAAGGTATATGGGGCTTGACCATGGAATCTGGAAGATCTGTTTCTAACATATACTGTTTGACTCTGAGTAAATTGCTTAATCTCGTAGTGCCTGGGTAACCTTCTGTGACTTTTAGATGGAGGTTATTTTCAGAGTGAAAAAAATCACAGGTCTGGACCTCTCAAAATGTGCAAATCACCGTGGGATCAAGATGGAGTAGTAACAGAGAAAAATTAGTTCATACACTCAAGGAAATGTCTATTGAGGGCATTAAGAGGGTCTGAGATCCTAAAAGAGGAGGAGGCAGGTAACTAGTTTGTTGGATTTTTCTTTTTTGGTGGGGGGAGAAGTAGGTAGGTAGAAGGGCATTCATTCCAGGTCCATCAGATTGTAAGATGGTGCCAATTATCCTAGAATAGTATATACATTTCTCTCTCTTTCTCTATATATGTATATATATATATATATATAATATATATATATATTCACAATTGCCATTTATACAGTACTGGAAGGTTTGCAAAGTACTTTACAGTTTCTGATTTTTCAATAATTTTTTTTCAAATCAATATTCATCTGCCTCTTCTCTCTCCTTTTCTCCCTCATTGAGAATGCAAGAAAAACAAAAACATATGAGTTTTAATTCAGGTTTTGCAACAACTACCTTGAAATTGGTGCCTGCATTTTCACTGGTATAGAGCTCCCAGGGAGGAGCCTGAAGTGTCCTTCCCTGGGTCAGGGTCTGAGGTGGAACTCAAAGGCAGATCTTTTGGACTCTAAATTCAGTTTTATCTACCCCACCACACAGTGGTGGTTTGCTGCCTAGAAAACATTTTACATAAAAATCCAACTGGCATTTGAACACCTACTATATATACTTATACTGTCAGTTTACATATTCAAGTTTGCAAGTCTGTCGTGCTGTGAGGCCAATTACTGCTTCTTTTCTTTCAATTAGGCTATGCCACTGAGGATATCTTTGTGCTTGGCTATGGGCGTATGATGGTTTCTAAAACCCAGTTGCAGTGGGCATGTGATTACTTGAGAGATTAACATGCATTCCCTCTCAATTATCCTTTTAAAAAACAAACAGAAACACTACTCTATTAAAAATTAAGCATGGATTTTTAAGTAGTGAAGCAGATAGGCCTAAGGAAACAAGTTTTTCCAAGGTAAAATTTGGTACCTTTTTATGACTGCTTTCTGTTATCTATTGATTCCAACCCTAATCTTATGTATAGATGTCAATTAGAATGTCCTTTGGTAACTTAGATCATTCTCCTGACTTAGATGCAAAATACTTCGGTGCATGAACAGTTCTGGAACTTACTCAGCAGTTTCAGATTGCATCAACATTGTCAAGTTTTTCTTTGTAGCTATTGACTCTCATTTCCCTAAAAAGAGTCATTTCTCTAACTGTTCCCAAATAATCAGAAGGAAAACGTTACGTTTTCTCTCTCCAGCTTCCTGACCCTTGATTCTTGCTTCATAATCAGCAGAAGTAGGACTGTTATTCTTGAGCTGATTTTCAGTCCTGTCTGACTCTTCGTGACCCAATTTGGGGTTTTCTTGGCAAAAATACTAGAGTGGTTTGCCATTCCTTCTCTAGGTCATTTTACAGATGAGGAAACTTGGGCAAACAGAGTGAAGTGACTTCCCCAGGGTCACAAGTGGTTGAGGCTAGATTTGAGCTCAGGTCCTCCTGACTCCAGGATTTGAATTCATGAAAACAAGTTTCCTGACTTCAGGCCCAGCACTTTATGGATCAAAGCATGACAGGATCATAGATTTACAGCTAGAAGGTCAACTAGTTCAACCTCCTCATTTTTTAGAAGTGCCTTACTCAGGGTCACACAGCTAGTAAGCATCTGAGGCAGAATTTGTATCTAGGTGTCCCTGGCTCCAAGCCCAGACCTCTACCCACTAGGACATTCTGTCTCATCAAAAAAGAAAAAGACCATAATCAAACAATTGTTAACAAGCTCAGAAGTTCAGAAAGGGAAGGAACCTTCCAGGTCATCTAGTTCATCTTATTTAACAGACGGAGACCCTGAGTCTCAGAGGTTGAAGGACCAAGCCAGGGCTCCTTCTTATCTCCCTAGATCCACCAGCTGAGCTGTCTTTCCATAGGAGCCCTGGAAGAAGTGCTGGGGTCAGGAGGGGATAAATTTAGGCTCTCCGTAAGAACACATTCCTAAGGACCAGGCAGGTGTCGTCGTCGTCGTCGTCGTCGTCGTCGTCTGCTGCTGCTGCTGCTGCTGCTGCTGCTGCTGCTGCTGCTGCTGCTGCTGCTGCTGCTGCTGCTGCTGCTGCTGCTGCTGCTGCTGCTGCTGCTGCTGCTGCTGCTGCGGCTACTAGGTGGTGCAGTGGACAAGGTATTAGACCTTGAATCAGCATAGACCTGAGTTCAAATCCTCCTTCAGACACTTACTAGCTATGTGGATCTGGCTAAGTGGACCTCTCTCAGTCTCAGTTTTCTCATCTGTAAAATGGGGATGATAATAGCACCTTCTAAGGAGCAAATAAGAAAACGTCTCTCCATATCCATCTATCTATCTAGTGCTTTGCAAACCTTAAGTCACCAGTATACAGATGTTAACTATTAACTATTATTGTTCCCACCCTATCAAGTATTTGCTCAGGGTCTTCTTAAAAACCCGCAGCTGTTTCTGGTACCCAGTTTGAAGGAACTTCAAAAAGAAAAGAAAAATCTCAGTTTACCCCGGAAATTATTGGTCATTTTACCTCCAAGGCAAAGCTGCTTCTAACTACATTTGAACAGAACACTGAACAAGATTCTTGTTTAAACCCAGCATGTAAAGCAGCCTCCTTCTAAACAGTGAAGCAGAAGCATAAAACACTGTCCCTGTTCTCAAAAAGCTTCCTGGAGAAACAAGACACACATTAAACAGAGAATAAGGGGGAAGGGATTACGCATTTATCTGACACCTACTATGTGCCAGGTGCTTTACAAGTATCATCTCCTATGATCCTCACAACCCTTGACAGTTGAGGAAACTGAGACAGGGATGTAGCCATTTAAGTCACTTGTTCAGGGTTGCACAGCCTGCAGATGTCTGAGGTAGAATTTGAATTCAGGTCTTTTTGACTCTAATCTTTGTATTTTACCTGCAGGGCCACCTAGTAAGTCATCTGTTGTCTTAACTCTTACCCAGTCCTTGAATGGGTGTGTTCTCAGACAAACCAAGACTGGGAAAGGCCAAGGTCACCCACTGCATCCTGGGACATCCTTTTGTCTTGCCCCTGGATTGCAACGACTCTGGAAGACAGAGCAAGGCTGACAAACTTTGTGCAGCTGTGCCCACTCATAACCAATTTACCCACAAGTCAAACATCACTCCTGTGATGTCATTGGTTATCTTTGAGAAGGAAGGACACACAACAATCCCAAGCTAGGTTTTAGGGCTGTAAATGCTGTGGTGGTTAAAGAAAAAACCAGTTTGGCATGGACAGAAGTGGGGCTCAGCCTAAATACTTTGCTGTGTCATACAAAAAGATTTCAGTCCATTGATGCTTGACCACTTCACAGAGAAATGGAAATCACCGGAAGCTCACATGCCAAATGACTGCGTAGCCTTTTATGGCCACATGGTACCTAGAGTTGATGAACAGCAAGGCCTGTAGAGATGTCAGGCTGGGGTGGGGGGAGGGTCAATCCCTGCTTAATTCTAAGTGGTTTATAGCAGAGGGGCCCTGACCAACAAGTAGGTAAAACTTTCCTCCTCTTCTAGAGAAATATTGCCCCTTGTTGAATCTTGTCTTCTAAGAATCAAGAAACCACTTGAGTAAAATTTTTATTTCAGCTTCTTTTCTTTTATTTCTTAATACATCTTCCTTAAAGAAAGTACTTAGAACATAATTTTCAGCATTTTTTTTCCCACTATCCCTGACCTCAAGAAGTTCCTACTCAACTGGATTCCACCCCACAAATCTTCAAATCATGTTTCAATTCTTGGATTCAATTCAACATCCATGAAGTGATTCTACATGGGCAAACTGCTTGGCACACAGAGAGTTACACACTCCCTACACGAAGCCCCGTCCTGTTTCATCTCAGGGGCAAAGCTGGTACTAACCACAGAGGAACAGAACATTTACCAAGGTTTTAAACCCAGCATTTAAAGTACCTTTATTCCAAGTTCCTGCTTTTCTGGAGCTTATGAGGCATCAAGGTGACACAGTGCATAATGCTGTCTGCCTGGAGTCAGGAAAATCTGAGTTCAAATCCAGGCTCCCGACGTTTCCTAGCTGGGACTCAGAGTAAGCCACTTAGCCAGTGTCTTCAAGCCCTTGGCACAGGAGTACGTGCTATACGAAGGTGAGCCATTTTCATGATAATTATTATTAGAGTCAGGAAGATCTGAATTAAAATGCAGCCTCAGACGCTTCCTGTGTAGCCCTGGGCAGGTCGCTCAGCCTGTTTGCCTCAGTTTCCCCATCTATAAAACAGGGATGACACACATCCCAGGGTCGCCGTGAGGACGAGACAGTCTTTGTGAAGTACTTAGCGAAGCAGCTGTCATGCTATGTATTAGGGGGCTTAAACATATTACGCAGAATCGAAAGATAAGCGCACTGTGTATGGGGGAGGGGGGACACGTTAATCCCAAC
This sequence comes from Notamacropus eugenii, assembly GCF_028372415.1. Lineage (NCBI taxonomy): Eukaryota > Metazoa > Chordata > Mammalia > Diprotodontia > Macropodidae > Notamacropus > Notamacropus eugenii. The sequence goes on from NC_092877.1 coordinate 318,087,679, forward strand.
GTGAAGAACCCGAAAACTCCCTAGAAGGGGTGACACCCGAACTGGGCAGAACAAAGGCCATTTACTGCTCTTGGCACATCGCAAGGAGTTTGTGTAACACAAAGAAAGAGAACGTTTATTTCATCTACTTCTTCTAAAGGCAGCTTTCCCCGAGCCCGGACCGGCCGAGCGGGGCGTGCAAGGAGGTGGCGGCCCCCGCACCAGCGCCCGCAACACGCCGACAGAACCGGAACACGCGCTCCAGCGCCGCGGGAAGCCACGCCGTCCCACGCGGTGCGGGGCAGGGATGCCCGCGAGGCGGTCGGCGCTGACCTCTACGGGCTTTCTGCGTTACTTCTAGAAATCTGGCGTATCTGATACTAGTCTGTGCTGACAATTAAGCTCTATTAAAAAAATCCGCAGTATATTCAGAACAAGCAGAGAGGCAAAAGACCTGCGCAGGCGCGGAGGGTGGAGCAGGCGACCCAAGTGGCTGGGTCGGGCCCTGGGGTCAAGGGTCACGGGACAGAGGTTCGGCCCCCTGGACGAAGCATAAAAACCAGGAGCGGTCGTCGGATTCGCCTAGACCAGCCCTTGCCTCTGCGGGTTGGCACGCTGCTCCTCACTCACCGCTCCGAGGGACGGAAGCCTGGCTCCGCCCCCTCTTCCGCTTCATCGCTGACGGACCCGGAAGCCGCGAGGATCAACTTCCGCCCCGGTGGGGCGGAACTTCCGCTTCTTCACTACCCGGGCCGGTGTCCAGCGGCTGAGCCCGTAGGAAGGGGTGGGCATTGGGAGGATCGTTCCGGAGCTTCTCGGGCCGGCCGCGAGCCCTCCTCCGGGGTCTTGGGAGGCCGGCGGGCCCGGCCTCGCTCCCCGCCCCGCGCTCTCTCCTGCTTTGCGGAGCCGTGAAGTGTCGCTTTGCCAGGCCCCCTCCTCCGCCCCAGCTGACTCTCGTGAGGTTGGGGGAGGGGGCCGACGTGTGATCCTTCGACTTCTCCCTCTGTCTCCTCGGAGTCGTCCTCGCCTTCTTCCTTCGGCTCCGCCCCCAAGCTCCCCGTCGCTATGGCGACCAGCTCGTTGGTGTGGAAGCTGGCGGGGCTGCTGCAGGACTCGGGTAAGGGTGCTTCCGGGTCAGAGGGCGTGGGCCCGGGGAGGGGGAAGGGAGGGAGTGCATGGGCACCTCACGTGACCGTGACCAGCCCCTCCCCGACACCCTGAAACCCAACCCTTTTGTGGGTGTCGGATTCGGTAGTTGTTCTCGCCCTCCCCAGGGGCTTCACTAGGGGGCGCCATAGTGCACGGGGGGGAGGCCTGTCTTGGAATCAGGAAGACCTGAGTTCAAATCCAGCTTCTCGGCACTTAATAGCTGTGGGACCCTGAACAAGTCACTTCACCTCTCCCTGCCTCAGTTTCCTCAGCTGTAAAATGGGAGTAATCCTGGCACCTTCCTCACAGGGTGGTGTGACAATCTGATGGCATAATTTTAAAGTATGGTGCCCCGCACATAGTAGGTCTGCTATAAATGTCAACATGATTATTATTTTAAAAGAGATAATGCTTGTTAAGCTTAGAGAAGTGTCCTGCACACAGTAGGTGCTGCATAAACGTTAACTATTATTATGATTGTGAATGGAGATGATTGTAAAAGCGCTTAGCGCGGGCACACAGTAGGTGCTGTATAAATATCAACCATTATTATTGTCATGAATAGAGATAATAACTGCAGAAGTACTTGTAGCACAGGGCCCCGCACCCAGGAGGTGATATGTAAATGTTCTGTAAAGGTAACACACCCTCTCTGAGCCTCGGTTTCTCCATTTACCCTCAGAGGGAAAGTGCTTTTCAGACCCTAAAGTGCTCCAGTTGTGTGAACTTAATAATAGCAACTAGTGTTTCTATAGGGCCTCCAGGTTGTGAAGCACTTTCTTGTATTTTCCCATTTGATTCTTACAACCATCCTGGGAGGTAGGAACTGTTCTTATTCCTGTTTTACAGATTGGAAAAGGAAATTGAGGCCCAGAGAGGTTAAGGGTCACACAGCTGGTGAGTGTCTGAGGCGGGATTTGAACTCTGGACTCCAAGTCAGGCACTTTCTCCTACTGTGTGGCCTCCAGGAATCTCTGACGTTGTTTGGAGGCTGGCACCAGGAATGGTGTTGTAGGGCTAAGAGAAGACAGTGAGGGGTCACTCAGTCCTGGGGTGGTCAGGCAAGGAGGGTTTTATGGAGGAGATGGACATCGAAGGTTGAGAACAGTTGAGTTGAAAGGGAAGTCACTGGGAGTCAGGGCCAGGAAAGATGGAGATCCACAGTGACCACAGAGTGAAGAATCCCCTCTTCTCATCCATTTCAAGTTCTGGAGCCCAAAGGTACCCAGCGTTTCCCGTGCCTGGAGTACCCTTCTACCCCACCTTCATATGCTGGAATCTCTAGCCTCTGTCAAGGCACAAATGCACCTCTGAAGCAATGCCTTTCCTGAGGTCTTCCTCTGGCCGAGCTGCCATCTCCTGTGAGGTCCCTGAGGGGCAGAAGGACTAAGAGCATCTCCATCTTCTGCTGAGCTGCCAGTCCCCCATCTCTTGTCTCCTCTCCAGCCTTTGGACAGCAGAGGAGGGACACCTTCCCTTCAGTGATGAGCATTCTCAACTCTTCTCCCACCTGCACATCCCAGTGATTCTGAGTTCCTGAAGACCATTGTCCAGACACCATTCCCCATCTTCCATCCCCCACAACGTCCCAGCTGCATCCTTCTCCTGTGCCCTCTGAAATGCCTGGAAGCATAGGCAACACACTGCCTTCAGCCTAAGTCTTTTCCTTTCCTGCTGCTTCCATCTTGCTAGCCCTGATTCCCGGCTCACCGTTCTGAGCCTTTCCAGGACTGATGGCCCCTTGGTTCGTTCTCCTGGCCACTGGCCAAATGGTGGGAGCTGGAACACTTTTTGCCTCCTGTTTCTTTGTGTTCTCCTTCTGCCTCCATTACTCAGTCACCTCCCATGGCTCCAATACAAAGTCCTGCGTTTGGTCCCCAGAGCCCTGGTTGTCTTCCATCTTTAGTGACCCATATTCGCTCTTCAGTCCAGTGACACCGGCCTCCTGGCTGTGCTGACAAGACAGTACGTGTCTGGGCTCTAGGTGTTCTCCCCAGCTTTCTCCTGCACTCTGTCCACATTGTCGGCTCACTGACTCCCCCAAGTCACAGCTAAGAGCCCATCATCTATAGGGAGCATGGCCCAGCCCCTCTTAATTCTAGAGCCCCCCCTGCCTTAGTTGTTTCCCATTTTGTCCTTTATGTGGTTCATTTGTACATTTTATTTGCTGTTGCCCCTGTGAGAACGTGAGCTCCATGAGGCGGGGGCTGCTTTTGCCTGTTTTTGTATCCCCAGCACTTAGTACAGTGCCTGCACATACTGGGTGATTAACAGATGTTTATTGGCTGATTTTTTCCCTTCTCCTCCATTTACTTTGTATATATTTTGTATTCACTTATCTGTGTACAGTAGACTTTAGCTTCCTGATGTCATGTTCTGTTTCGTTTTTGTCTAGTGGCAGGGGTTTGGGAACCTGCAGCCTTGAGACCATGTGTGGCCCTCTAGGACCTCACATGCAGCCCTTTGACTGAGTCCAAGTTTTACAGAACAAATCCTTTTATTGAAGGGATTTTTCTGCGAAGTTTGGATTCAGTCAAAGGGCCACATGAGACCCCGAGGCTGCAGGTTCTCCCACCCCGTGTCTGGCACAGGACCTGCTGCATTGTAGGATCATAGGTATGTGGACTTAGAGCTGGGAGTCACCTTACATGTCACCAACATACTCATTTTATGTGCAGTGATTTGCTTAAGGTCAAACAGTGAGAAGTGGAACTGGGATTGGGGGTCGTGATTTCTCTGTGTCTGTAGCATCCCAGCCTCATTTGTCTGCCTTCTTCTTTGGTTCTTCTCTCCCTTGTCCTCCCTGAAGGTGACCTGGTCCTGTCTGGCCGCAGCACTCTGACCCTGCTGACCACCACCTTGCAGCAGCTGAATCATGTATTCGAGCTTCACCTGGGGCCTTGGGGCCCCGGGCAGGCTGGCTTTGTGGCCCTGCCCTCCCACCCTGCTGACTCCCCAACTATCCTGCAGCTTCAATTTCTCTTTGATGTGCTACAGAAAACATTGTCACTCAAGGTTAGGGTTCAGAGGGGAACACATGGGCATTGGGGGGAAGAGGGAGCTGAGTGAGCTTGACTATATCTGAGGGGGCTGTGTGAAACCTGTTGTTTCAAGGTCTGTATGAGAGTAGACCCAGGACAGGAGGTCCCACACATTTAGGGACACGGTGCTGAGGGAGAGGCCAACCACACACCCTGGAGCTGTATTCTCTTCTCTTTCTTTCTCAGCTAGTCCATGTCCCAGGCCCTGGCCCTCAAGGCCCCATCAGGATCTTCCCTTTCAAGTCCCTGAAACAGCTGGAGGTACGATGAGATGGGCCATGGCTGTGTACAGCCCTGCTTGAAGAAGTCCTCTGGGGGTCTGAGAGGGCATTCTTTGTGAGGATCCTGGGCTGCACTTTCCTCCATCCCTAGCCACTCTCTATGTAATTGAGCTATTATGGGTTCCCCTGATTCCAGTGGAGCGTGGCCTCTTCTCCTTCCTTTTATGACCATTCCACTCCCACCATCATCTTCCATGTTGATTCCTGTCCCCTTTGCCTTCCCTAGCTGCATGCTGTCCCTCTCCACTGTCTGTGTGGCCTCCGTGGAATCTACTCTCAGCTCGAGACTCTGATCTGTAGCCGGAGCCTCCAAGCACTGGAGGTGAGGGAAGGGGGAGAGCATAGTGCCTGCTGGTGGAGAATGAGAGTCTTCATGTGGCCGTGGGGACCCTCAGAGAGTGGGCAGTGGTGCTGATCCCTTCTCCCTTGCTCAGGAACTTCTCTCAGCTTGTGGAGGGGACCTCTGCTCTGCTCTCCCCTGGCTCTCTCTGGTTTGTGCCAACTTTAGTTATAATTCATTGACTGCCTTGGACCGATCCTTGGTGAGTGGGGCAAGTAGATGCCACAGGACCCTGAAGGGAGGAGGGAGGAAGGAGAGCCCCCGAGTGACTCCTTTCCAACTTGTTTCCCTCAGCATCTTTTGTCAGCTCTTCAGATTCTGAATCTGAGTCATAATCAAGTTACGGACTGTGAAGACTTCTTGACTGTGAGTCTGAGGGTAGAGGTTGGTGGGGAGGGTTTGGTTGAGTACTATATCTGCATTCCAGCCCCTTGACAGGGTTCTTCCCTCTACCTTACTCTTTATCTCAGGCAGCCACTTTGACTTAAATCTTTGCCCATTTGGGCTGTTTCATCTCTCACATGTGGGCATAACTTTATCCTAGCCTTATTATGCCATCCCTGTCTTCCAGTCATTATCTGAATTGCAGCATCTAGATGTCTCTTATAACCACCTTCAGTCTGTCCCGGTGATGGGCCCCTCAGGGGCTGTGCTGACGACAGTGGTGCTGAGGGGTAATGAGCTTCGAAGCTTGTGTGGTGAGTCGGGATGGCCCAGAGGAGAAAGCTGGTGAGGATGGTGTGAATCTGTTCAGTGGTAGGGGCATAAGTGTGTCATGGACCTTGTCTTTTATACTGATTCTCTATGCTTAGGGCTGGATCAGCTGAGGGGCCTTCGACATCTGGATGTGGCCTATAATCTGCTGGAACAACATGGGGAGCTGATGCCCTTGAGGATGCTGGCTGAGCTCCAGAGAGTGAGAGGACCATGGGACATGGGGAATGAGGGAGAGTCAACCAAGGGCCCAAAGTACACCTATGGCTGGAAGAATGAAGTCGAGGGAGCAGTGTTCCTCCTGTCTCAGAGCCATCATCTTGGGGTTTTTATCTCCTGTCTCCTCCGCAGCTTCACCTGGAGGGGAATCCCCTGTCATTTCACCCTGATCACCGAGCAGCTACTGTCCAGTTTTTGTCACCTCAGGCCAGGAATACTTCTCCCTCTGGGGTAAGCTATTTTCCCCAATATCTGCCTTTTGCCTTCCTTTCTTCAACTTTTTTTTCTAATTTATTTATTTTTAGTTTTCAACAGTCACTTCCATAAATTTTAAATTTTCTCCCCCTCCCTCCCCAAGATGACATGCAGTCTGATATGGACTGTACACATACATTCCTGTTAAACACATTTTCACATTAGTCATGTTGCATAGAAGAATTATAATGAAGTGGAGAAACCATGAGAAAGAAAAAAACCAAAACAGAAAAAGAAAGTAGTGTACTTTACTCTGCATTCTGACGCCATGGTTCATTCTCTGGATGTGGATGGCATTTTCCATCATGAGTCCTTGGGAATTGTTTTAGGTCCTAGCATTGCTGAGAAGGTCTAAGTCTATCAAAATCAGTCATTGCACACTGTGGCTGTTACTGTGAACAGTGTTCTCCTGGTTCTGCTCACTTCATTTGGCATCGGTTAATAAACTTCACTCACCATGAGTTCATATAAGTCTTTCCAGGATTTTCTGAAGTCCGCCTGTTCATCTTTTCTTACAGCACAAGAGTATTCCGTTATGTTTATATACCACAATTTGCTTAGCCATACCCCAGTTGATGGGCATCCCCTCGATTTTCAATTCTTGGCCACCAAGAAAAGAGCTGCTATAAATATTTTTGTGCATGTGGGTCCTTTTCCCATTTTTATGATCTCTTTGGGATGCAGCCCTGGAAGTGGTATTGCTGGGTCAAAGGGTAAGTATATTCTTATAGCCCTTTGGGCATAGTTCCAAACTGCTCGCCAGAATGGTTGAATCAGCTCACAGCTCCACCAACAATGAATTAGTGTTCCAAGTCTCCCACATCTTCTCCAACATTTATCATCTTCCTGTTTTGCCATGTTAGCCAATCTGATAGGTGTGATGTGGTACCTCAGAGTTGTTTTGATTTGCATCTTTCTAATCAGTAGTAATTTAGAGCATTTTTTCATATGACTATTGATAGCTTTAATTTCTTCCTCTGAAAACTGCGTGTTCATATCCTTTGACCATTTATCAATTGGTGAATGCCTTGTATTCTTATGAATTTGACTTAGTTCTCTATATATTTTAGAAATGAGGGCTTTATCAGAAAGACTACTTGTAAAAATTCTTTCCCAGTTTTCTGCTTTCCTCCTAATCTTGGTTGCATTGGGTTTGTTTGTACAAAAACTTTTTAATTTAATTTGATCAAAATGATCCATTTTTCATTTCATAAGGTTCTCTGTCTCTTTGGTCATAAATTCCTCCATTCTCCATAAATCTGGCAGATAAACAATTCCTTGCTCCCCTGGTTTGTTTATAGTATCAGCCTTTATACCTAAATCATGTAACCCTTCTCCAACTTTTTAAAAACATTTTTTAAACAGATTTTTTGGATTGATATCTTGTTTTTACATTGCCCTCATTTTTTTCCATCCCTTCTTTTCCTGTCTGAGAGTCATCCTTGTAATAAAGATTTTTTTTTTAAATAAGGAAAGATTAAAGAAGAGAAAAATCAGTAAAATTAACACATCGAGTGATTCAACCCTGTGGACCTCAGACATTGAAAGAAGAGGCATCTTCTCATCACTCTTCTTTGGGGCAAAGCTCATTCTTCTTAATTTCGTAGCTCTCAGTTTTGTTCTGTTCTTTGCATTTACGTTGTTGTAGGCCTTGTGTCTGCTTACTTCGCTGCATCCAGTTATATGTTTCTCTGCTTCTCTGTATTCATCATGCTTATTGTTTCTTATAGCACTGTAGTCTTCTGTCAAATTCAGGTACCATATTGTTTCTCCATTCCCCAATAGATAGGCAATCTGCTTTGCTTTTCAAATTTTAAAAGTCCCCTCAGTAATAATGCTCTTGTTTTATTTATTAATGACACTGCTGCTTCCCAATGATTTCCCTTCCTCTGCCATCCTTCCCAAGTGAAGGCTGTCTTGTCAGAAAGGACAATCAAGCAAAACAAGGCAGCCGCTCCCTGGCTGTGGGGAATTGTGTCCTTCCACTTGTGCTCCACTCATTCTCCCCAGGGAGTCAGGAGAAAGTGAAGCTGTGGGTCCTTCGGAGGACCTTCTTTGCACTGCGGCCATTGTGGGAGGGGTTCTCTCACTTCTGCTTACTTTGCTTCTCCCCAGGCAATAGTTGTAGGGCCACCCTGAGACCTGTGGAACATGATGTGTGCCCATCATCTTTTTTGTTTATTCTCACCCAGCATTGGTAACATCAAAGGGAGACAATTGCAGCCTCTCATGGCCCTGCCTCCCTTCTCCCAGGGTCTGGGCGGCAGGATCATGTGCTCATGTCCCATCTGCATCACCTCCCCTCTTCCCTAGCACGCACTCACACACGTGCTTTTTTCCTTTCAGTTTCTTCTTGATGGGGAGCCATTGACACCTTGTGACTTGCAGGTCAGTGTTGTGGGAGGGACTGAGCAGGGATTGAAAGGGTGGGGCAGGCACCAGGGATTTGGGGCAGAGAGAGAGAGAGAGAGAGAGAGAGAGAGAGAGAGAGAGAGAGAGAGAGTGTGTGTGTGTGTGTGTGTGTGTGTGTGTTCCTGCCTAATTGGCAGCTATAACCCTCTTCCTTACCATGATTGGGAAAGGAAAAAGAAGCACTGATCCTCTATCATCCTCATAAAAGACCCATTCTTTTTATGTGCTTCCAGCCTCCCACATCTTCTGGCCTTTGCTCCTTGGCCCTCCCTCTCCCCTCTGCAGCTGGAAGTACCTCTGAGACGTCGTATGGCCCCGACTTGAGTGACAGCTTCTCTTCAGGAGGTGTTTTGGTTCGCCCTCTCCCTCGTAAGGCTAAGGTGAGCTCATGCTGCCTTGTGACAGGGGACTCAAGCCTCTGACATGGCTACTCTGCCAGTAATGAAAAGTATTCAACCTTCCCCTAGGCAGTTCTTTGGTTTGGGAGAGGGTAGTGGTACCTTGAGGCAAAGGGCTGGATGTCTTGGGGTCCTGCTTAACTTGAAAAAGAAATTCTGTCTGTCATTCTCAGAGCCGAGTCCGTGTGAGGCAGGCTAGTATCTCAGAGCCGAGCGATACTGACCCAGAACCCCGAACTCCAGAGCCCTCCCCTGCTGGTAAGACCTGGTCCTTGATTTTTCTTGTCTCCCCCAGATTTTCAGTTTTGTGCTTTCTGACCTTTGTATCTGTCCCTGCTGACTATTGCTACCTTCCTTACTAATCTCCTCATCTCCAACCCTTCTCTAGTTTCCCCCTTAGGAAAGGCATCCTTCTCTAAAGTCCTTCTATGATGCCATCCTCTTTGCGGTGTGATTCTCAACTCCGTGCCAACCCAGAAGGGAAGCTCTAGGTTCTACCAAACTGAAAAGGCTTTGAGGACCAGCCTAGAAATGGACTGACCTAAGCTCAAAAAACCTCATTACTGGGTTAGCCACAGGGCCTCAGCCTTAGCAGCCCACAAAGAGCCTCTTCTAAGGCACTAAGGAATTTCAGCCTGCATTGATGAAGGCCACCCCTCCTCCCACCCTGCTTCCTCCCCACTATGAAGTCCTAGGTCCTTGAAGATGGAAGAATCCTGAAAGGCATGGACGAACATTGGAAGATGTATTGTGGCACTGCTGCTCACCTTGTGTTCTGTCTCTTCTAGGCTGGTTTGTGCAGCAGCAACGGGAGCTTGAGCTTATGAACAGTTTTCGGGAGAGATTTGGTTGTGATTGGCTGCAGTACCGTAGCCACCTCGAGACTCCTGGGACGCCTCCTCTGGAGACCCCCAAGACCTCTGACTTGGGTCCAGTCCCTGTGGACCCTCCAGACCCTCAGAGCCTTTCTAGCTCAGTGCAGCTGGGGGATGGAGCCAGTAGTTTAGATGAATCCATTCTGACCGGGCCAGGAGAGGAAAAGATTGAGGAGGAGGAACAGATGATGGAAGTGGCAACTGTGGAAGAAGACACCAAGGAGGAGCAGGAGGAGGAGATAGAAGATCAGGAAGTGGAGGGTAAGTGGCCTTTTGCTGTCTCACCCTGGGAGGCAAGGGCATGGATGGTTTTTAGGGGAGGGAGGCAGTGGGAGATGAGCAGGGGGACTCAGAGATGTATCTCAGCATCTGTACAGTCTGAGGGCCTTGCAGCGGGGTTTCTCTACAGCGGAGCTATGTCGTCCCATGCTGGTGTGTCTCCTGGAGGGGACTGATAGGGTGCGTGGCCAGGAGAGGTTTCTACGGGTCACATCTGGGCATCTGCTGGAGGTAGAACTGCAGGCAGCACGGACCCTGGAGCGACTGGACCTTCGTAGCCTTTGGGCGGCTGAGTTAGAGACAGAGCCTCAGACCCAGAGCGGGGCCATGCCTGTGGTGAGAGCCAGAGCTGAGGAGAATTAGTGGGATTTGCTGGTTGGAGCAGGAGGGAAAGGCTCTGGGGGACAGTCACACCCCTAGGCTGAGGGAGAATTTTGTTCTGGGCCATATGGCGTGTCTCCCCTCGGCCCTCCTGGCATTCATCAGAAAGGTGCGCTCTGTCCCATACCCTAAGAGGCCTTCCTTTCCTCTTCTCTCCCCCCGCTCTCCAGGACTCTGACCATGCTGCTACCAGTGGCCCTATTATTGTCCTACGCTTCTCCTACATCCGTTCTGACCGGCGGCTGCGGCGATACCTGGTGTTAGAGCCTGATTCCCATGCTGCTGTGCAGGTGAAGCCTGGTGTTGGGCAAAGCCAGGGTAGGATCAGCAGAAGGGTGGCAGTTGGCAGGCAGGAGGAAGAGGACGATTCTCTTCTGTGATGCTTTTACATTTCAGGAGCTACTGGCCGTCTTAGCCCCAGCAGCAGCTGCCCTGAGGCTTCAGGCTGGGGTAGGCAGAGGCCAAGCAGGAGGCCAGCTTCGATGCCTCCGCTGCCATCAGATCAGCTCAGTGATGACTCCTCAGGAGGAGATGGATGTCCAGGGCAAATGGACTTCAAAGACTGGTAGGGGGCCTGGCCATTTTTCCTTCCTGTCTGTCCTTCCATCTTAGGGAGGGAACAGTCCCAGCTTGATGTTGAGGAGGGGTCTGGCAGGAGAGATCAGAGCTTTGAGGGATGGTGTGGGGATGATGAAACCTCATGGAGAAGGCGGGAGGTGTGCATAGGAGCTGGGGGAGCCACCAGCCAGGAACAGGACGAGAGAACAGACGTGAGAGCCTTATTGACGAAGCATGTTGGCTACTGGAACCATGCTCCCACCTCAGGGTCCTACTCTCTCCGCAGACGGCCCGCTTCTGTGTCCCCTGTGTGGCAGTGACCATGTGGTGTTGTTGCCTCAGCATGATGTAGCCCCCCAAGGGGAGCAGAAGGAAGGGGAGTTGGACCCAGCTTCCACCACGCTTCCTAGAACCCCTCTGGGCTCTCCAGATGAGGGCTATGGCGATAATTCCAGCAGTCCTTCCCTCCAGGCCTGTGCACCCCATGCCACTGACAGCTGGGGCCTTCATCCTCGTGAGTATGGGACAGACTTAGGGGAAGTTCAGTGAGGAAATGCACTGCATTGGAGTCGGAAGGCCTGTTTCCAGAGTTCAGGCTCTGACACTCAACTAGTTGTAGGATCACCGACAACTTAGCTTTGCTAAGCCTCAATTTCCCTATTCATAAAATAGGAATAATAATGCACTAACTGCCACATAAGGTTGATGTGAGAAAAGTGCTTTGTAAACCTTGAAGTGCCGTAAAGGTGTAAGCTAGTATTGTTTATTATTGAGATATGAGATTCCCTGGGGGAGGGAGTATCCAGTTAGCAGTTGTCTAGCTGGACTCATTCTGTCCCTGGCCTTCAGCTTCTGACCGCTCTGGTCTCCGCGCTGTGGATCACCGACTCCGACTCTTCCTGGATGTTGAGATATTTGAAGATGTCCAGGAAGAGTTTCAGTGCTGTCTCAAGGTGGGGCCCAATTCTTCCTCTAGTCTATCTGTTCCTTTCTCAGGACCTGTACTCACCCTGGCTCTGAATCCTCTACAACTCTGGCCCTGCGCTTCCCTCCTAGGTGCCAGTGATACTACGTAGCCAGTCCAAGGAGTTTTCTTCCCTTGTTGTTGTGTCTGATGTCCGGCTTTATGTGTTGGAGGTGACTGGGGAGATGCGGTGAGTGAGGAATGACTGGGGAAGAGGAAGAGGGGAACTCTGCCTGTGAAAGTGTTTTTCTCCCTTGGCTCATTTCTCTGGTCACTCTGCCTTCCCTCTCTCCACAGAGGTCAGCCATCTAGCTGGCTGCAGCCATGCGTGACCGTCTCTCTACAGGACCTGAGCTGCCTAGAACTCGGCCTGGCCGGGCAGAGCCTTCGACTGGAGTGGGCAGGGGGTGGAGGTGGCTGCATCTTGCTGCCACGGGAACCCCAGTGCTGCCGTGCATTCCTAGAGGAGCTCAGCGGTGAGGGGCCCATGGATTTGGGGCTGGGGAGGAGCATTGAGGCCCCTCGGTGATGTTGCTGAAAGCTTGGAACTTAGGAGTGTGAAGGGTGAGGGGTGAGGGTGGCAGGGATGGAGAAGACCAGTGACTACTTGAAGAGGCTTCTTAGAAGTGAGGCAAGCACCTGAGCCTGACCCCTGTTCCCCACTCCCAATCTCACCTTGTGGCCCTCTCCAGCCACCCTTCAGCTGCTGCCTCCTGGCCGAAGGCCCCGTGTCACTGCCAGCAGAGAGGAAGTGACTCCTCAGCACCGACTCTGGTAAGTTCTACATGGTGCCTTCAAGTCCTCTCCATCCCACTTACCCAGCTGTGAAAACCAAGATGGGGTGTTGGGTTAAGAACAACTCTACAGAACACTTTCTCTGTTCAGTCCTCCCAAAGAGACAAAACTCTGCTCACTGCTGTCCATTCTGCCCTTGGCCAGCCCCTGCATCCTGCTCCCACAGTCATCTTCTTCCATGGGCCCCTATAGTCTTCTCTGCCACTGCCCTTCACCCATTCCCTCTCTGCCATATCCATATTCTCCCTGCCCCTCTACCTAGCCTGCCACTGATACCCATTCCCTCCCATGGCCCCTGCCCCCCAGGCCATTGCTAGATACCGACTCCAGCCCTGAGGACCCCCAGTTCTTCTACTTGCAGGCGTTTCTGGTTGAAGGTACTACATCTGGGGGGTGAGGGGAATGGATCTCTTGGGCAAATCCCTCCTGACACTGTGGGCACACTGAGATGAAGGGCCTTGTCTGCCTCTGCTCTGGGAAGGCTTGGGAGTTTTGGAATAGGGGTTGAATCACAGTTTGTTAAGGTGGGCTGGATCTCACCTAAGTTTAAGTCTGTATTGTTGCAGTGACTTGGTGGGCCTCACTTCTCACCCTCACTTCCACCTCAAGAGAGATAGCCATCTGGCCACCCTTTATTGGGCTAAAGAAAACAGAATGTGGCTACCCCTCACTTTATTTGTTCTGGGTGGTGGAGAAGATCTTGTAACTCTTCAGGCTCTTCACAGGATCATGGAGGTTCTGGAAGCCACAGGCTTCTTGGGTTTTAGGATGAGGGCTTATAGCACTAGGGGAGAGATTGAAAAAATTAATGACTGATCATACACTATTATGCCCCCTCACCCCAACATTGCAGTGCTGGCTTCTGCCCTTTTTCTCCCTTCAGGCAGGGAGCGCTTCACAATCATCTCAGGTCCTATGTCTGTTGGCCTTCATTTCCCTCTCTTCAGGCTCCACTTCCTGCCCAGTGTCCCTGTTGATAACTCCATCCACCTTGTACCTGCTGGATGAAGATCCCATGTGGTCCCAGGCTGAGCCTTCCCCTCCAGAGACAGCTAGAGAAGCATCCATAATGACCCTTCCTTCAAGACTGGATGCTTCTGTCCATGTCCATGATCAGCAACCACTCAGCAGCCTCAACTCCATACAGGTTTATCGAACAACCCCGATGGACTTTCGCCTGGCTCTGTATGATGAGGTATGTGTATTTGGAGGGGAGTTGTGAATGTTTTGGGGAGAAAATAGGCAGTCTGGAAGGGGAAGGTACAGAGACTAGAAAAAGCAGGAAACCTTGGAGAGGGCATGGCATCAGGAGGGAAAATGATGGGTAGACCAGAGGAAGCTAAGACTTTGGGAGAGGTAATTAGGAACACTGTTGTACCATGGGTAATCGAGGTAAAGGGAGATGAAGGACCAGAAGACTTGGGACTCGGGACAAGAAAAGTGGTGCTGTAGGGCTGGGAAGAAAGAAGAGAGATGTGGGGGAGTGGCTTTTCCTCCAGGGCCTCTCTCCACTAGCATGATCTCAGCTTCCTGTGTGCTAGAGAGGTCACTGCTGCCTTGGCCCGTAGGTATCGAGACTTGAGAGCTTTTGGTCGCTTCGTGTTGTGTGTCCAGAGCAATTGACTGCACTGTTGGATTGGATCCGAGGTCCCTGGGAAGAGCTATTTTCCATTGGACTTCGAGTGGTGACCCGGGAGGTCCCAGACACTGATCCGTGAGACTGAGAACTGTACTCTCTGGGAACTGAACTGACCTGTCATGCTATTCATGGTCCAGTCTCCTGCCCCAAATTTGCCTGAGGGAAGGACAAGAGTATGCTGCTGTGCTCCCTGGGCAGCTCTGACTGGAGGGGAACGAGCTGTCAGCAGAGATGATGGTCCAGGGATCAGCTCAATGTGACATTGACTGTTTCTCAGGTGCCAATAAAGTTTTTTCCATTCCTGATGTCATGACTATGACTGGGTCAATGGGGCTGCCAGGAGGTTGGTTGGACCGTCTAAGTCTAGGTCAGGCTGTATTATGGTACAGATTCCCAGTGTCTAACAAGGTGGGGTTTGGGAGGCTGGGTGGGGAAAGCCTCGCTTTCCTTTTCTTCCCTGTTGGAGTCATGATGGCAGGCTATGTGAAGGCACTACCTCAGGGAGGCTGACATAATTTCCAGCAAGTGGCTGAAGTTTCTCCAAATTTCCCATTTCCCTAGTGACAATATCATTTGTCCCATAGGAGACTGGAAAGCTAGAAAAAAGCTATGGATTTTTCCCCTTCCCTAGTGATGTGTGGTGTCTCCTTGTTTCATCTGCCACAAGAGGGCAGTGGGTCTTCAGCCCTCCTTGGAGGTCCTTCTCTTGCAGAAAGGCCTTTTCAGGAACAGGGTTGGTTGGACTGAACCACTGGATTGTTAGCTCTGGTGTTTTGCAGGCCAAGTGAAGAAGGCCAAGGGCCTAGCTGCAAGGCCCTGTGGGTCAATGAGCTGCCTCCACCAGTCCACCCAAACCCAGCCAGTCCCTCTCCAAGTGTCTGGCCACAAAGGGCCAGCATGTGTGGACAGGTCAGTGCAAGTTCACCTCTAGCCCTGGAACCATAGCCAGGGTGCATGCCGTCCTCAGCCCGAATCAATGTTCTTCTGGGGCTCAACGAAGATCATGGACGCAAAAGATTCTTCTAGTCACGAATTGCCCCATTGATACAAGCTATTGCTGTTTGGTTGTAGGGAAGGGGACAGAATAAGGGCTTGTGCAGACTCACTGCAGACCTTAAACTCCATCCTGGGAATCACTGTCTCTGTTGTCTCCTAGAGGTAAAGGTTAGTGCTGGAAGCGACCTAAGAAATCATTTAGTACAGGCTCCTTATTTATACGGTGTTTTATGGTTTACAAATAAAACAACAGTGAGGTGTAGGTGCTATTATTTTTACAGAAGGGAAAACAGGCAGGTAGCAGTGAAGTGCCTTCTCAGAGTCACATAGTGAATGTCTGAGGCAGTGTTTAAATTTGGGCTTCCTGGCTCCAGGTCCACAGCTCTGTACCATAGAGAATGGGAGAGATTGGTTGGGACCAAGCTCTGAAGAACTTGAAAAGCCAACTAGAAAAGTTTATAGAGGTCATTGGAATTGAATGAGTAAGGAGAGTGATGTGGACTATCTTGTGCTTTAGGAAAATCACAATGGTAACTGTGGAGAATGAATTGGAGTAAGGAGACACTTGAGAGTTACTGGAAGAGTTCAGCTGAGAGTTGTGGAAGAACCTAACCAAGGATATATGAATAGAGGGAAAGGGTTGAGATGCTTGCAGGCAATATGGAGGTCAAAACTTCTGGGATTTGGCAAGTAATTCTATGTTGGAGGGAGAGGAAGAGGAGAGGAAGAAATCAGCCACTGGCTTCAATGAGCACTGTGGCAAAGGAGAAGTTTATAAGATGGGCTAAATAATCACCTGGTGGAGCCTTGGGAGACATTAGTTTTAGGAGATGAGGCTGGAAGCAAAGGTATGGAGTGAGGAACTCTGATGCATGAGGACACTGGGGAACAGAAAGGAGGATAGAGATGCTGCATCAAGAAACGTCACCTACTTGGGTTTTGCCTAAGGTGGGCCCTGAATGCCCCACTTAATTTTTTTTACCTCAGTGAAATTTTAATGAACAAAATTAAAACTTTCTTAAAATGTTAGCACACATTTAGTAATATGCACAGATGGCATCTCTTTTCGCTTCATTGATTTTATAGGGGTAGAGACTTAATTTTATTGGGATAGGTGAGTTGTCTCCTACCAATACAGGTCCTCACTTTGTATGGTCTTACAGTTACCTGGAGGGCATGGGAAAGTTGAGCTTGTTTTCAGGGTCACAGCCAATATGTGGCAGAGGCAATGATTTTATGTAACTCAGAAACTAGAGCAAGTATTTTCTCATTGTTAAAGTCTTGCTCTGCCTCTCAAAGATACCTTTGAAAACAAACACATTTGAGATCTTGTGATGGTCTGCAGATTATAGGATTCAGAGGAAGAAGAAACCTCAGAGATCATCTAACATTGCTGTCTCATTATTTATAGATAAGAGGGTAAAGTCTCTTTTTGCCCAAGCTGAACAGTGAACAGCACCTCCAGGATTAGAGGCTAGGTGCTCTGACTGCAATCCCAGGACCCTTTCTACATTGCATCGGAAGGTGGGATTACAGTCTGAGTGAACAAGTCATTTAATCTATGTGTGCCTCAGTTTCCTTATCTGCAAAATGGGGATGATAATAGTACTTACCTTATAAGGTTGTTCTGAGGATTAAATGAAATACACACATACGGTACTTTGCAGACTTTCAAGTGTTAGGGAAATACCAGGCATTATTGTTGCTGTTATTCCACTGTGTTGAAGGAGCAGAATGACTAAGCTGATGGGACAAGGTCAAGTAGTGTGACCCTCAGAGGGAGCATAATCACTTGTGGCTCACAAACACTTGTTTGAATAAGAACTGTATCCATTCCCTTAGCGATCGGATTCCTTGCAAACGTCTTCAGTTTCTTTAAGGTTGGGAAACGGCCTTCCCGCATTTTTTCCTTGAGACATAGTGCGGTTAATAGGGGTGTGCTAAGAAATGTTTAACAACCAGCTTGCTGGGGAAAAATTGTACGCAGGACACCCTTTTAAATTTAATCTGCATCACTCTCTTAAGTCTAGACAATCGACTGTAACATTTTTGGATTTCTGAGGGGTTAAAAGCTCATGCTGAAAGTTTAAGCTGAACACCCCCAGTTCCGTAAGATGTTCCTTTTATACCACAGGCTTCAGTCCTGCCTTCTTCTGGGTGGCATCCAGATTAACATCCTTCCTAAAATATGGTGACCAGAGCATCCAGATGTGGTCTGGCCAGGGCCAAGTACAGAAGGACCACCACTTTCCTTGTTCTGGATGATATAATGCTCTGAATGCAGTGAAGGCTCAATCGAGGTTTTCTGGATATAATGTCAACCTTGTTGTCCCATGTCGAGCTTGGAGTCCACTGAAACCTCCAGATCACTTTCACATAAACTGTCATCTTGCCACACTTCTCCCAAGAGACAATTCTGTTCTCATTGTACTTCATTTTGTTAGTTAATATTTATTAAGTACCTACTCTGTGCTTAGCACTTTTGGGAGGTACAAGGAAGTAGACAAAATGCCCCCTGAACCAAGAAGCTTAAAGGCTCAGGATATCTATTGATGGGATGCATGCATGCAGGGAGCTGTCATATAACAAGGTAAGACTAGAAAGTATGTGCTCCAGGGAGCTCAGCTTCTAGGACAGAACCACAGACTTAGAGTTGCAAAGCCTGTTATAAATATTCCTGTTCAGTTCTTGGCATTTTACTAGATCAATCAGTCAGCCAATAAACATGTATGAAAGGTCCATAGACTAGGTGCCAGGCCCAGACAGGCCCAGGGAAGCTAGGAGGGAAGGACAGAGCTTTTCTTGGCTCCTAGTCCAGTACATTCACTCCAGAGACAGCAGAGATGTTCAATGAGGTATGACACTGCTGCTGTTTCCGTCCATTCTCTTGTCCACAGACACTTTTAGTGACTTTGGAAAATACGGCCCCCTAATTGGGTTTGTTGCTGCCATGAATTCAGTCATGCCCTTTGAGTTCTGCATTGTAGTGTCACCTGAGATGAGACCTGTGATTTTATTGCTATAGGGAACTCCCAGGGGAGCAAACACCCTCCACCAGTGTAGGTTTACACCTTTTCTGCAACTTGGCTTTAGAGAGCTGGTAGAGGGCATTAAGTGACTTGTAAAAATGCCATTGTGTGTCAGGGGCACGACTTGAAGAGGCAAGGCTCAGGTCTTAGTGGCTCCAAGGTTGCTTATCCAGGAGGCATTCTAGGGTCTATAAATCAGCTTTTTTTTTTTTTTCCTCTTCCTGATGTTGCCTTGTAGTGTTTGCAACTTTGCAGTCAGAAGGGGAGATGTCTGAATCTTAGTGCCCTCAAAGTAGCATGACATTTCAGTCTGGCTCTTGGTTTACTTATTGGCATGCACAGTGGGCCATGTTTGTAGTGACTGTCAAATTGATTTGCACTGGAGTGACACCACGTTTTCCCATTTGTCTTTTGATTCTTTCAGAACCGCTGGGCTGTCTGGGCCAGTTCTGTAAGACCTGCCTTCCATATTGCAATTGTTCATTATTAACTTACAATGGGCTTACAAAATTTCCTTTCTTACATAATAATCATGGGGTTTTAGAATCAGCTATCAGGGATTCTTCAAGATATTTCTGTTTATTAAATATTTCCCAATTACAATTTAAAAACATTTAACATTCATTTTTTAAAATTTTGAATTTTTAAAAATTCTCTCCTTTCCTCCCATCCTTCCCTTGAGAAGGCAAGCCATATGATATTGATTGTACATGTGAAGTCCATGCAAAATATATTTCCATAATTTACCAGTAATTCTTAATATTTTTTGGGTAATGGTTTCCTTTGAAAGTCTGATCAAGCCCTGTGGATTCCTTCTTGGAATGTTTTAAGGGCATAAAATAAGGAATCCCAAAGGAAATCAATAATATTAAAATGCAGTTATATGTATATACCCACATATATACATACACTAACATACATAAATGTATTATTCAAACACACACGCATACATATAACCTATTTTTATATACATATATCCCTACTCTTAAAGATTCTCATTTTGTCCCAATGCCACTCCAGAACTTGTTCAGATAACCAGTCATTCAATAATCAAACTGCAAACATTTTTCTTGTGAATAGCATTTTACCTTTTCCAATTACATGTAAAGATAGTTTTCACCCTTCATTTTTTATAAGATTTAGACTCCAAATTTTTCTCTTTCCACCCCCCCAACATGGTAAGCAATCTGACAGAAGTTCAACATGTGCAATCATGTTAAATGTATTTTCACATCAGTCGTGTACGTCAAGCATTTGTTAAACACTTCCATCCTGAACACTGAGGATAGATACAGAGTCAGGACTGGAGAAGAGGGAAAATCTGCTAGGCAAAACCTCTTCCAAGCCCTGGGACTGGTCTCAGCCGGAATTTGCTTTTCATCTAATTTTCTTAATACCTGTCACTCACAACCTATCTAGTCTCAAGCTAGACTCCCTCTCAACTGGAGAGGATTGAGGGGAGAAGAAAGGAAGTTTGAACTTTTTTCCAAATTTAGACTGCTCAGTTGTGTCTGTCCCTGGTCTTTGTTTTTTCTCAGGTAAAAAAAGGCAAACCAAAGAGAGGGATGGGATCAGGTAGGAGTGATACGAGAGAGTGTCCAGGAGTTAAAGCCTTTATTTAGGAAGTCCCAAAGGGCCCTGGGCTTGCTTTATGGACTAAAAACATGGGAGAAACCATGGGACTGTCTTTATTTCTGCAGCGGGCCAGAGATGAAGAGAAGGGCAGATCAGAAATAACAGATGACAGCAGATGAGTGAGACAATCACTTTTGGAACCAACCCTGTTTCCAAGTTAGGAAACTGCGTGTACATTCAAGATGACTTTGTATGTCTCTAACCCTCCTGATCCTGGTGCTAACTCACACATTCCATTCTCCTATGCTCCCTCCTCCCCATCTGTTGTGCTCTCTGTGCTGTTCCCTACAAGTGAGCAGTTTCCTTTATCCATTTCTTCGTCCACCTCTCAGACAGATAAGGCAAGAGACATAGAAGAGTGAATTTGGAATCAGAGAAATCACAAGATCAAAATATACTAGCATTGGGAAGGAAGTCTGAAGTCATTTAGTCCAAGAAATGCTGAAGTAAGAATTGCCCCTTCTGTGGTGACTCCAGAAATGGTTAGGTAGCTTCTGAGTAAGGACTTCTAGTGAGAAAGGACCCTTCATCTGCCCCTATAACACAAAGCAAGGTCAGTGAAAAAATTTATGATGAGCTTGCTTCAAGGAAGAAAGAAATGTGTGTTCATCCTTCATTGCTGAAGACGACCATGCCATCAGAGGAATGATGACATGACTTGCACTTGACTTTGAGTGAGGGAGGGCTGTGCAGGTCATGAGCCTCACTTCTCCTCCAGAGCCATCTGAATGCAGTGACCAAATATTCTTCAGGATGACTGGAGATGACCCAGGATGAGACAATTGGGGTTAAGTGACTTGCCCAAGGTCACACAGCTAGTGAGTGTCAAGTGTCTGAGGTGAGATTCAAACTCGGATCCTCCTGACTGCTGCACTGGTGCTCTACCCACTGTGCCACATAGCTGCCTTTCGGGGAAGAGCAGAACAAGAGAGAACAACTAAAGGGGATTGAGAAAGAAATTGTGAGGTTTTTTTGGAGGAGTGTGGATTTGTGAAGAAGGCTGGAAACTGATTCTGGGGAGGATAAATTTGGAGAACTTATTTTTTTTGTAGAATAGTTTCCAGGTCCGGATTCTACTGCTGATGTCTATAAGAGAAGGTTGCAAAGTTGTTATTGTTGTTTTAACGTAGGCATGTTGGTAAGCAGCAGGCAGCGAACCACCATTAGGGAGAGACTGAAGGTGTTTGTTTTTGTTTGTGGGGGAGGTCGTGGTGGTAGGAGCAATCTGATGGGAACCGGGGAAGGGAGTGTGAGGCACGCTACAGCTCTGTTCAAGAGCCTCTCATAACTCTCCTTATTGACACTATCATCAAAATCCGATTCTCAGACACCATTTTCTCAATCAGTTGCTCTCTTTCCAAATCTGCCTTTTTTTTTTTTTCTGAATCCTTTGCCTTGATGAGTAGTAGTCATGAAAAGACCATCTAATCCCCTTGCCCCAGGGTCTTCTATTTCTTGTCCAAGACTACATAATATTTAGTAATGCTTTTGGGTTTTTTCTAGGAATATCTCGTGCATATCTATGTGAATCACTGGAAATGGAAGGGGTTTTCATTAGATTTGACAAATCCATGGTGATCCTGTTATGTCTCAGATACATGCCCTCTTCACTATTTTTAGCTCAGCAAATAGCTACCTTAATACCATTTATCTAAGACTCACCCATTACTACTTTTATTCCTGTCTGATTTCTTAAATGAGATTGTGGATGATTCTACAACATCCCATTCCTCCAACAAGTCTTTAGACTACAGCTTCCTCCTCTTTGGAAGGACTCTCACATTCGTTTATTTTTTTAGCTTCAAGTGTTCAGTGTTCTTTTTTCCTTTTCTTCTGTGACATTTTTTCCATCTTCCTCTTGATGCAAGGATTTCTCCTTTACTTCCTTTTTCACCTTTATTGAACATTGTTATTATTAATATTAAAGACCTGTTTTTTCAAAGACTAATTCATTCTCCCCGATAACTTGGAAAATGGAGTACCATTTCTCAAATCTTTTACCTTCTTTTCTAGGCAGGAAATCAGCCTGTACTTTGAGCATAGGTAGCATGATAGAAATAGAAACATCCCACCCTCAATTCAGATCATTAAGTTCTTCATGTTGTCCATACTCACTAGAAGTGAGTGAGATCTTAGTCTTTGTCTTTTCGGTAGCTCCTTTGGAGAACTGTACTGGTACACACTTTGTTGTTCATGTTTGGACAACCATAGCTAGCTTTCTTTTTCTTCCTTACCTTGCTTGTTTAACCAAAAGACTGTTTTTTCTGCTTAAACCCTCCCCGTTTCAATCCTTCTTTCCCTACAGCTTTTGTCATCCTCTTTCTGTATCTCTATTTTTTGGGTTCCTCACCTCTTCTTCCTTTTATCTTCTCCTTCCATATTTCCCATTCCTGAATTCATTCTTAGCTTTTTTACATTTCCAGAGCTCTCCAAATTACCTTTACAATTCCTTCTCTTTCTTTGACTCAAGACCTGCTGTTTCTCCAACAAAACTTCTCTCGAGGAAGCTAGAAGTAAAATGGACTGGATTCAATCTAGGGTCTGCTACTTTGGACAAGTCACACACTGTCTCTGGTTCTCAATTTCTTCCCATACAAAATGGGGGGGGGGAGGTGAAGATTAGATTCTTAGGTCTCTTTCAACTGCAAATACTATGAGCTTATAGATTCCTCATTTTTCCCTCTTGTCATGAACTGCCTCATGACTTGCCCTGTTTGAAAATTCCATTTTTAGGCATGCTGTATCTCCTCTCCCCTACCAAGAACAGTTGCAGGACCAGAATGTTAAAATCCTCGGAGACCCAAGGAGGTGACTGTGGACAAATTCCTTCTTCTCTGGGCCTCAGTTCCCTCATCTGTAAAATCAAGGAGTTTGAATAGCTGACTCTCTAAAATTCCTTCCAACTCAAAGATTCTAAAACTTTGAAGCTGCCATAACTGTGCTGTCTCTGGATTAGTCTCCATCCTATTTGGAGTGTCTCTAGCAAGATTTCCAATGACTTCACATCCCACTATGGAAAAACAAACAAATAAACCTAAATAACAACAAAAATTCAAATACACACTTGACTTCTGTGCTTTGGGGAATAGGGGAGAACTCTGGCAAGATTTCCAATGACTTCACATCCCACTATGGAAAAATAACCAAATAAACTTAAACAATAACAACAAAAACCCAAGTACACACATGAATTCTGTGCTTTGGGGAATAGAGGAGTGCTGCTTAGTAGTGCGAGAGATCACACTGAGAGATGTTGTTTTCCTGCAACAGGATTTATTTCTGAAACCTGAGTGTGGGCTTAGTGAGTGGACAGGCACCTCTGAATGTTGTGGTGAGGAGACTAAACTGTGCATCAGAGGAATGGTGAACAGCAAATCTTGTGTTACTATTCTAGGCAGTGGAGGCGGGGACCAGTCACTGTTAAGAACTGGGGACTCCAGCTCAGTTTACTGTAGCAGAACCAGGAGCTACCTGAACCCTTTCCCTAAGCATCTCTTGGAAACTGCTGAACTGGGAGAGTTATGGTCAAATGAGATAAAAAATTAATTGGCATGTTAACCTGGAAACCACTGAGTCTACCCAGGGAGTGGGTGAGTGACTTTGAGAAAGCCCATTGCTAGCCTGTTTTCCCTTTAGATTCCTATAGAATCTATTTGCTTCACCACCCATATTATTGCTTTATATATGTTTCAGCACCTTGTTAGAAAGCCAGATATGGTGGCTGGTGGGAGTGGGTGGCAGATACCTGTAGGTCCATGTTTTGGGGGAAGGGAGGGCTGGTAGGTCACCCAAGCCCAGGATTTCTGAGCTGCAGTAGGAAGACAAATGGATGTCCACACTAAGTCTGATATCAATACGGTGAGTCTCTAGAAATGAAGGACTACCAGGGTGAACCAGATCCAGCTGGGATAATACTGCAGGCTAAAACTTCCATGCCTAGTGGTTTAGGGATTGGGTCAGTGAGCCAGGGCAAGACAGTGAGAGCTAGCTTGTAAAGAAAAGAAAGGAAAAAGAAAGGAAAAGAAAGCCAACTGTATTTAGTGAAATAAGGACCAGATTCAGAGTCAGAAGATCTGAGTTCAAATCCTAGCTCTATCATTTACTGGTTATGTGAATTTGAAGCAAGTCATTTCACTTTTCTGAACTTTTTATGGGTTTTCCTCTATAAAATGGGTACAACAGCCTTTGTACCACCTGCTTCACAGAGGAGCAGTAAAAATCACTACTCACGTTTCTTACATAGTTCTTCATGGTTTGCAAAGCAAATAATCTTATGAGGGAAGAACCAACTATAGTGTAGGGTCAGCACATGGTGACCTAAAGGGCGGGCACTATTGAACTATGATTGTGTCAGATATTATTGGTGTTGTCTCCCAAGGGAGACCGTGAGCCACTTGAGAATAGATGCTGTGAATCAGAAGGATGAAAATACCTGGGCTTCTCTTGGACTGATGTGGTCTTTCCCCACTTTGGACCTTTACAATACTGGAATAGAAGATCCATGCTGTGCCTCATCCTAACTTTGTGTCTATCCTGGACCAAGACATAGGCACTCCTCCCCTTCACTCCCAACTCTCTGTACCTTCTCTTCCCCTTGCCAACTGCCTTGCTCCTGTTGTGTACCATTGATTCTGCCATGATTTCTATATGAAGCATGTCACTCAATTCCCCTGATGCCCAGGCTTAACTCACCATCCCTGGGACAATTTCAGACCAGTGCCCCCCTCCCTGACAACCACTCCTTTTTTATGTGTTGTCTCCCCCATTTGAAAGTAAGCTCCATGAGGATAGGGAATGAATGACTAAAGCATTTATTAAGCACTTCCTGTGCAAATCACTGCCATACCAAGAGAAAAAGTAAGCAAGTCACTTTACCCTGTTTACCTCATCTGTAAAATGAGCTGGAGAAGAAAATGGTAAACCACTTCAGTTTCTTTGCCAAGAAAACCCCAAATAAGGTCACAAAGAGTTGGGCATGATTGCAAAATGACTGAAGAACAACATGAAGATTTTGGTGGCAAGAACTTTCTCTTCTGGATCTTCTGTACAGCTATAGGAGCAATTATCAGACTGCAGCTCCACAGAGTTTGCTTTCCAGGATGATATATCTAGGGGCAATGGGCTGAAAGCCATGCTATTCCCAAGGCTCTTGGGTTCAAGACCCTGGGCTGTCTCCATAAAATACCATGACAGCCCATATGTGGATATGATGTTCAAGATGGTGGTGGAAATTTGATTTGCCTTGCAAGTCATATGCCTGTCTCCTCACCTCTACCTCAAGGGGACGATCTTTGCTTTTGCATATGTATAATCAGAGTTTAGTGCAGTGCTTGGAGTACAGAACATGCTGAATAAATGCTTTTCCATCTATCCATCCATCCATCCATCCATCCATCCATCCATCCATCCATCCATCCATCTGTTCATTCATTTGTCTATTCATTCACTCATTTGTTTGATAACATTGCTTTGCACAGAACTTCTCCTTAATAAATCTTTGTTGAATTGAATTGTAAGCAATGTGATTGATGCTACGAGTTATATACAATTTAAGCTAAGATAGACATCAAAATTGTATTCTTCAGATAGCCACAGAGAGAATTGGATTGTGATAATAATAACCCAGTGTAGAGTTCTGGATAATACCAAACATCCCAAGATAAGCCAAAATTTCCCAGTGCCAAACCAGAGAGAGCTGATTGATATGATGCCAAAGGAAGGGAAGGAAAAAAAGATAAGCATTTATTAAGCACCTACTGTATGCCAGGCATTGCGGTAAGCACTGTGAGGTAAGTGCTGTTTTTTATCTTCATTTATCTTTTATCTTTATGTTTATGTAAATAGTTTATGTAAAACTATTCATATTATAGTTGAGAAAACAGGCAAACAGAGGTTAAGTGACTTGCTCAGGATCAGCCAGCTAGCAAGAGTTTTTTGTTTTTTTTTAAAGATATTATAAATGAAATAAGAGATCCAGATTTTTAAAATACCTTTAGGGTTATACTCAGTTTTGCTGGATGTTGTTATTGATTTCAAGCCTCTATCTTTTTCTTTTCAGGATATTGTATTCTAAGCTCTCCTCTCCGTTAACTGCTAAATCTTTTGTGATACTGACTGTAGCTTCTATGTACTTGAACTTTTTCCTTGTGGATTCTTGAAGTAATTTTTATTTGTCCTGGAAACTATCAATTTGGGCTGTGATATTCCTGTGAGTTTTCATTTTGGGATTTCTTTCAGGAGGTAAAAGGTGAATTTTTTTTTTTCTGTTTTCATTTTGTCCTCTGGTTCCAATAGTTCTGGACAGTTTTCATTCAAATTTTCTTGAGATATGGTTCCCAGGCTCATTTTTTTGGTCATGGTGTTCAGGTAATCCAATGATGCTAGATTTTTTTTTTCATCTTTGATTTGTTTCCTAGGTCAATTGTTTTTGAGGTGAAATACATTAAATTTTCTTTTATTTTTAGTGTCATGTGATAAAAATGTTCTAGTTTATCCCCTGAGTAAGAATACATCTCCTCCTGCCCATTGCTGTGAGAGGCATTTTATTTCTTCTAATTTGTAAAATAATATGACCTTTAATATTAAGGTCATCTATCCATTTAGACCATATTGTGGATTAGGTTGTAATGAGTTTGTGTAAGTCTAATTTCTGCTAGGCTGCGTTCCAGTTTTCCCAGCAGTTTTTTTTTTAATCAAATAGAGAGTTTTTTACTAAGTAATTTATGTTTTCTTGTTTATTATTTTGACTTTTTATAAAAATATTTTTTGTCTCACCGAGTCATTAACTTCTTTTTGATCCATACTAATCTTCAAAGAGTTTGTTTACTTGGATAAGGTTTTGAGCCTCTTTTACTAAGCTGTTAGTTCTCCTTCCGAGTCTTTTGAGCTTTCACTTTTCTTCAGTGATTTATTCTGGATTTCTCACTCTATTTATAATATCATTTTTTAAACTCTTGCTCCATTTCTTACATTACTTGATCTTGTAACCAATCCTAAATTTAAAATTCAACCTATCCCTCTGCATTCTTTTGTATAAGACATGGTCAATGAAGTTTCTTGAAGGCCTTTTATTTTTTTTTTGTCCTGTGCTTGGCATATATATAGTTCTTAATAAATGATCGTTGACTGACCAAACAGAATTGGTGGTGAACTGCTCAACCATGACTGTTATTTTAAGGGCTTTGCACCTTAAATTGCAGATCTTCCCTTATATATCTAGAGTTGGGGCCTCTGTCATCACTTGACTGTTCTATTTGTCAGGACTTCAACCTCCCCCCTATTTTGAGGTCAGAGGCTATTAACAGTTGTTAATAGCTACTTGCTTTCTCTGGGTTGAGCTGTCCTGTCCCTTGCTGTGCTCCACTGGGTAGAGAGGTCTGAGTTCAGCTTGTATACCCAAGCTAAGCTCCTTGTGAACTCAGAATGTAGGCTGAGCTCCTTCTGCCCTTGGAGACATGGGGCTTGAGGCTCTGTATCCCAGAGCCTCAAAGCTGCATCAGGCTCCCTGCCTTTGCTGCTACCACTTGAGATCACAGACAATATCTCAGGTCAGTTGTCACCAGTATGACAAAAACTCCTTTCCTGCAGGTGCAAGTTCTGACCAGATGCAAACTGTTTGCAAACAGGCAAATGCAGATGCATATGCCTCCTAGTCTGCCCCAGTCTTCAGAAGGGGTATTAAAACAAAACAAAACAATTTCATTTGAGCATCTGTGGGTTCATTACAAATCCATGTGTGAATGGTAAAACTCCTGGCTTTGCGATTAGTTCCAACTCTCACCCAAAGTCAGTGCCTGAGGCCTCACTAACCACCCTCTCCACAGGGCCTTGTCCTTGTCTGAACTCCAGAGGACATGAGAAGGTTTTCTTTCTTTTTTTTTTTTTTCAAGCTGTGTGACTGTTAATTGAGAAAAGGTTAGGAGATATAGGGGTAAGCCTGAAGTGCTAACAGGGGAAGAAACAAAGAAAGGAGCTGCTATTTTGGATGTGATTCTACCAACAGGGAAAAACTAACTGCTGAAGCAGAAAGCAGAAAGGATCCAAACTTTGGAGTAGGGAAGGTGCCACTCCATTTTAGGATTTGTGATAGATGAGAGGAAGGCTAGGCCTAATCTGACACGTACACTAGGCCTTGGGAGAGCAAATTTCAAAATGTTCAGAGAAAGGACAGGTTGGGGGATCCCATGGTTTTAACATTGTGCAGAAGTCAATCCAGGTGGGATGGGAAATTCTCAAGAGTGAAATTCTGAAGACCCAAAAAGAACTAACTTCAATGAGGAAGGAAAAGAGAGGAACTGTCCAAAGAGATAGTTGTGGGTACAGGAGGAGCCATTTACCAAGGCAGATAAATCTTTTTAAAATGTAGATCCTTCTCTGATAACAAAGATTAGGTAAGCAAAACAACTGACTCTGATTGACCACATGTACACTCATAGTCTACCATATCTCTGTAAAGATTTAGGCTAGCACATCTTAGATTTTTAAAAGTTGTGTATAGAAAATGGAGGCAAAGACTAGTAATGGAAATTAAATAAAAAAGGATGGAGTCCTTTAAGAAAGTTTCACTAGCTCAAAATGAATTGAAATTGAATAAAAACAAATGTGTTGCTGGAAAGAGGATTAAGGAATTGACCAATCCTTTCCTTTCTATTTTCTCTATTATGATACTTGTATTGAGAAGGAAGGACAGAAAGAAAATGGAGAGTAGGAAATTGAGAACGAAGTAAAGAGGTAGTAAGTATCAAGCTGCCTTCTCTAAGCTAACTCACAGGGTCTAGATGAATTACATCCCATGGAAATGACAGAACTGCCTGGTGTGTTGGTAAAACTACCATTAGGGATCTTTGAAATATCAGTAGTACTATAGAATTGAGGAAGGGTAAATGTTGTACTAATTTAAAAAAACCAAAGGAAATCTGCAAACTACAGGCCAATGAAATTGACTTTGATGGCAAAATTCTGGAATGTATCGCTAAAGAAATGAGTAGTGATCATCCAAGCAATGATCATTGGGTCAGCATGGCTCCATCAAGGATGTCATCATTTCCTTTCTCAGCAGGGTTAATAAGTGGGTAGACCAAGGGAATAATGTAGATAGTAGATTTTAGCAAAACATTTGATAGAATATCTCAGATTAATCTCTTGGGAAAAAGTGGAAAGATGTGGCCTAGATGATATTACAATTAGGAGGCTCCTGAAGTGGTTGAATGACTGAATCCGAAGAGGTTCATTAATGGTTCAATATCAATTTGGAAGGAAGTTTTTAGTGGCATGCCCTAGGGATAGCACATGTGTCTACCTCTGTGATACATGTTAGCATTTTAATGAGATATATTTGTAATCTACAGTTATGTCTAGAGGAAATCAGCTAGAATGGTAAAGGTACTGGAAAGCATGGAAGAAATTAGGTATATTTAACCTGGAAAAGAGAAGACTTTAGTAGGGACATGATAATATATGTCTTCAAATATTCAAAAGACTTATATAGAAAAGAGATTATACTTGGTAGGGCAGAGAGATCTTTCTGGTTGGTCTCATAGGCATAATGGAACCCTGGGTCAAAAGCTACATATGTAAAGCCTTAATATAATTAAAAACTTCCTAATAGAGAGCTTTTCTTGGTGTAGTGGATAGAGAAGGGTCCTCAGAATCAGGATCTGGGGTTAAGTGTAGACTCTGACTCATTGATGGGTTGTGTGCCCTGGTCAAGTCATTTAACCTAGTGTTCGCAGATAATTCTCTAAGATTAAAATCTGAGGAAAGGTTACTAGTCTGAATTGGTACAGGGAATTTCCCCACTAGAGAATCTACACACAGGTTCTGGACAAAAAAATGAGGAGAATGGGTTTACCTTGGGAGGTGGAGGGTTTTTCCTCACTAGAAGTCTTCCAGTGAAGACTGGATGGATGGTAACCTGTTGGGAATATGGTAGAGGAGGTTTTTGTTCAGGTTGGATTAGATGACCTCTGAGGTATCTTCCAACTTTGAGAATTTACTGTGGTTGGGTCTCCTCCTACCTACAGCAACTGTCCTCAGAGGAATATAGAATTTAGAGCTAGCACGGACTTCGTAGGATCAGTTAGTCTAACTTCCCTCATTTTTCAGATAAGAAAATGGAAATGCGCATCTTGGGTAAGCCCTCACAGTTAGTTAAGAGCAGAGCTGCGCTTACTTTGGGACTCTGAGGCGCTATTCCAAGCTCTAGTCCTCCAGAAACTTCTTGGACAATACCACCATGTTCTATTTACAGCTCTCAAGTATTGTCGGATGCATTTTCCTTGATCCTGTAAAGGTAGGCAGGACGACCATTATGTTATCCTTATTATGTAGAGAGGGAAACTGAGGCTCACAGAGATTGTTTCTCCCAAAGTAACATAAATAATAAATAGAGTTGGAATTAGAAGTCAGGTTTCCTGAAGATGTTTTTCTCACTACGTCGATTTGTGATTCAAAAGGACAACCTTGTGTATTGGACTGGGGCAAGATGAATGGTACTTTGTGTTTGATAAGAAATGAATAGTTTTGTTTTTGGAGGGCTAGTATCTGGCTAAAGATGAGGTACAAACTAGGGGTTATTTACGCCGTATGCGGCAGAAGGGGACAGAAAAGGGGGGATCTCTGCAGTGGGAAGGGGGCGTGTTTGGGGGATTGTGGGAATTGAAGGCCCCCTGTGCAGTAACTAAGGCTGATGTGCCAGGGGGAGCGGGGCTTGTGTGCCAGGCTGGGGGCTTGGAGGGGTGCAGCCTGCGGCGGGGCGGGGGATGGCGGGGTCCGGGAGCGTGCAGGCGGGGAGCTGGTTCTGCCCGCGTGGTGTGAGTCACGACCCCACTCTCGCTCTCATTGTAACGGGCCCGAGGCTCAGCTGAGCTGCTGCGCCGGGCGGGGACTGAGGAGGTGGAGCCGCGGGGCTGCGGGTGCGGGTGCGGGGCTGCGGGTGCAGGCTGCGGGCTCGGGCGCCTGCGTCTGTCTGCCCAGTGCTGCCCGGTCAGCCCGGCTTGTCTCGGTCTCCGCTAGAGGTGGCACGGGCGCCCCGAGGCCCCGAAGTGGAGCGTGGGAGGGAAGGACATGGGAAGCTCCCGGCCCCCGCCGCTGGCTCCGGAGCCCCGAGGTACCAATGTGGGGGGGCGGGAGGAGGGAGGAGGGGGAGCGGGGGCGAGGGGACCGGATGCGGGGCGTGGCGGGAGGATGGGGGTGGGGGGGTCTCCCGGCCAGGGTCCGAACCTGAGCCCGAGCCTGGCGTAGAAGGGAACGGACTGCGGAAGGGGGGGACGGAGGAGAAGGTCACGGGGATGGGGGAGGGCACCCCGGCTTCCTTGGGCGGGGGCCCTGCGAGCATTGAGAGATGGGGGCAGGGACGGGATGGGGAAGGAGTGCACATGTGTGGGGTCTGGGGGGTGGGGGCGCTGGAGTAAGAGTATGGACCCCAGAGATAATTCCTTGAGCCTGCAGGGTGGGGATGGTGCACTTGTCCTGTTCTGTTTTCTTCACCTCCGCTCCTTCAACCCTCAGACCTCCCCACTTAGATCCTGTACCCCTTTAGTGACAGAGACCGACGGGGAGCCACCCACAAGCCCAAACCGATGGCTAACGGATTGATTCCACCTCCCGGGGGCGCCTCCCCTCTACCCCAGGTGAAAGAGTTTGTCCCAGATGTGACTGGGAGAGGACTGAGACTGGGGGTCAGGGGTTGGGGGAGGTCATCAAAGGGATGAAGAGCCTCCATGGGATGTTTCAGAGAACTAGGGGTTCAGAGAACTGAAGTGGAAGGAATTGGCCTTTAGGTCTATTCTAAGCAAGGCTGACCAAGGTCCGGGGGCTCTTACTCAAGGGTAGATCCAGGCCTGAGTGTCTTCCAGGTGTGTCCAGATCATTAATACTTAGGAAGAGGGTATCTGGGATCTGCAGGTTCGGGTGCCATTGAAGGAGCCCCCACTGAGTCCTGATGGAGACGAAGATGATGATGACTTAGGAAAGACCTTGGCCGTAAGCAGGTTTGGGGACCTGATCAGCAAACCTCCTGCCTGGGACCCTGAAAAACCAAGCCGAAGCTACAGTGAGAGAGACTTTGAGTGTGCGTAACCCTAGGGCCCCTAGCCTGTTACCATCATTATTACCATCATCATCACGTTATCACAATCGTCAGCATCACTGTCGCCACCTAATCCTAGCCACTCCAAGCCATTATTTGCTGGCTCTTGTGTGGTGGTGATCCACACTGCTTCACTCCCATTCTCCATGGCAGGAGCTCTAGACATGGGCACTTAAAAGTATTAGTAGTAAGGTGTAGCCCTCCCTTATCTCTCCCATTTCCTTAGGCTTGCTGTCTCTCTCTCTCCTTAGTCCCCTGCTCTGTCTTCATATATTCACCTCTCCTCTTCAGCTCCTCACTGGTTCTCCATCTCTCTCCTTCCTGATTCCTCTTTTCTCTCCACTTCTCTTCTCCCCACCTGTCCTCCTGACTTGTTTAGTCCTCATCAGGTCGTAGGGACCTGGACACAACTGAAGGGGGATTGGGAAAGTTTGTGGGGAGATCTTTTGTCTTGAGTTAGAGAGAAAATGTAGCATGTAGGTCTAAGAAAGATATTAGGGACTTGGGAGGAGGGTCTAGGAACTGTGGCTAAGGTAAGGTGCATTGGGGGTGGGCGTTGCTGTCCCAGGGCAGGGGCCTGAGGCCAACTCTCCCTACAATCTCAGTTCACCGTCACACATCCCACCACACACACCACCCGCTGTCAACTCGACTGCCTCCCCCCCACAAGTTTCGTCAGCTACCCACCACCTCTGCCCGTCGGGCCAGGACAAAGAGGAAGAAGGAGAAGACCTCTGCTCCCCCTTCTGAAGGCACCCCTCCCATCCAGGAGGAGGGGGGAGCTGGGGCAGAGGAGGAAGAAGAGGAGGAGGAGGAAGAGGAAGGAGAAGGGGAGTCTGAGGCAGAGACACTGGATCAGGAACCCTTGCCTTCAGGATCCCCAGGCAGAGCCAAGGTAAGAGTGACTTTCTTGGGAGCTGAGGTGAGGGTAGAGTGGTGTCAAGGTGATGATATGCGGGCCAGAGTTGGATGGACAGTGCAGTGGAGGGGTCATAATGGTTGAATGACCAAGGGGGAGGGAGTAAATGTTCAGGGGACAGAGAGAAACTGATGGGTGTGGCTTTGGGCCTGAGTGGGCAGTCAGAGTAGGGAGCACAGCTCTAAGGCTTCATCCTGTTGACCCCCAGTTCTCCATTGGGAGTGATGATGATGACACTGTGGGCCTCCCACGGAAGAGTCTCTCCACAAAGTCCTTGTCTCAGCCTGGCCTGGGCCTGGACCATGACTCTGAACCCTCCAGCAGGTATTCATCACTAACTCGGCCACTTCCTCAGGGACTGGACCCTCCCCCAGAACTACAGAGTGACCTGGCCAAGGATATGCCACACTTCCATCCCCCACCTTGGAGAGAGGCCCTTTCCTGGAGGGTTGGGAGTGGTAACGAAGGCACAAGGGCCTCTTTTCTACCCCTGCTGCCTGTCCGGCTGCACAACTTCCCCTCCCCAACCTCACCCCTCCTCCAAATCCTCTAGGTCTTAGAGCCTGGGTCTCTGTAGAAGCCCTTGGCATCGATCTTCAAATTATGATCTACATACAATACTGAGTAAATGAAGTAATCAGGAGCATTGGACTGAGAGGAGAGAGGAGGAGAAAAGAGGAAAAAGGAGGGAAAGGGGTAGAGTGGGATGGGAAAGGAGCTGGAGGGGGAGAAAGAAAGAAGGAAGAAAATGGAATTGAATGAGAGAAGAAAGTAGGATGAGAGTAGAGTAGATTGGTGAGAATGATGAGGAGAGGACAGAAAGAGGGGTGAGAAGGGCTGGGGAGAGGGCTGGCTTCCCTTTTCACCTTCCTTCACTTTTTCTTCCCCGATACAAGTGGCCCCTGAGCCGCTGATGCTTCTGGGGCCTGCCTTGTAGGTTGGGTGGGAAGAGAATTCAGCGTTCTCCTGAGGGCAGAGGGCCTGTGCTTGGAGAGTTCCACTGCAGGCTCTTGTGAGGGTCTGAATTCTTCCCGAGACGTGTGGTGGCCTTTCCCAGAGAGTGCAGGTGAGGGAAGCAGGGGCCTCATCTCCATCCCAGCTCCCTGCCCCAGCTGTCCTCTTCTCCCAGTCCCCCGGTTCCCCGGCCCCGGACTCCTCGAGGCATGGATGAGAAGGCCAGGCCATGGAGTCCATCAGCAAGTTATGACCTGCGGGAGCGTCTGCGCCCTGGCAGTGCCTTGGAAAGCCCGGGCATCCTGGAACAGCAGGTGCCCACCGATGAGGCCGAGGCCCAGATGCTTGGCTCTGCTGACCTGGATGACATGAAGAGTGAGTGGGAGGCCCCCCCGGGCCTCAGCCCTTAGACTCATGCAGGGTCAGGAAAACATGGGTTCCCATCTTAAGCATTTGCAAGC
This sequence comes from Notamacropus eugenii, assembly GCF_028372415.1. NCBI lineage: Eukaryota > Metazoa > Chordata > Mammalia > Diprotodontia > Macropodidae > Notamacropus > Notamacropus eugenii. The sequence goes on from NC_092877.1 coordinate 318,122,040, forward strand.
TGTATGACCCTGCAAAAGTCACTTCACCTGTCTGCCTCAGTTTCCTTATCTGTAAAATGGGAAAAAGAATAACATCTGTGTCATAGAGTTGAGAGGCTCTATTGAGATAGTATAGGCACTGTGCTGTAGTGCCATGAGGATGGGAACTGTTACTACGACACTTAGCTTCTCCATCACCTTTAGTGTCCTTACCTGTAAAATGGGAACAGTGATGCTTGCCTCATAGGCTGCTTGTGAAGATCAAGTGACATAACATGAAAAGTACTTGGCAAATCTTCAGCTTTGTAAATGTCTGTTTTTATTATTTTGAGGTGTCGCTCCATTTTACACACTGGCCTTATCTTCTGTTGTTTTCTCTCTCTTTCTACCCCATTTGCCCTTTTCTCTCCCCTCCCTTTCTTTCCTTGGCTTCTATTGGGCCTATGCACATTCTCTCTTTATTATCAGTAGGCTGCTTTCTGTACCACCTGTCATCACCCATGAAGCTCTGTGCCCTGGGCAAGGGCCCCACTGACCACACCCTCCCCTTTCCTCCCTCCCTCTCACTACCACGACATGTAGGCGGGGTATAAGGGTTGGTGGGGGGGCACTGCCGATGCTTTGAGCACAGACACGTCATGGAAAGTAGCCAGGGCCTGAGGACAGGGGCAGGAACAATCCGTCCGATGACAGCAGCAGGATGGAAAGGGGGGAGGCGGGGATAAGAAGTGTGTCTTTAAAGGGCCCAGGTGGGGGCTGCTGGCACTAGGGATCAGTTCTGGGAGCTGGGAGGACATTGGGTTCAGAAGAACCACCATCTATCCTGCTCTCCCTTCTTCCTCCTCCCCCTGCCCCAACCTCAGCTGGGGACCCTGACTGTGAGGACTTGGTGCCAGACAGGGTGGGCATGTGGTCATAAAACTAAGCTGTGCCTAGTCACAAGGGGGTAATGGCAAGTGTGCCGGAGGAGGCAGAACAGAAGGGAGCTCTGAACACTAGGACTGAGGCTAGCCCTCAGGGGGCTCTGGGCTCCCCACTTCAAGAATATCAGGCCTCTGAGGGCTTTGAGACGTTTGTGCTGGAGTTTGAGGATTATGACCTATGGGAGTTGATCCGGGGCCATCTGAGCCCCGTTGCTGGGGGATTAGCTTGTGAGTTACCATTCTTTTCTCTTCTAGGTTACAAGTTTAGAGGGGAAAATCTTGGGGAGTAGTGGGGAATGGGCATGTGGGTAAAGGATGAGGTCAGTTATAGGGAACTAGAGATCCCATAATAACAGTCACAGTCAAGGGGACTTAGGCTGAAGGTCATTTGCGGATCTCAGATGGGTCAGCATGGATGTGAATCCATTATATGGATGAACAGATATGGATAGGCAAGTCTATAGAATTATACTATGCTAGACTTGGGTGCTCCTTCAGCCTGTGCGTAGAGGGTAGGCTTGGGGGCTACTGTGCATTTCTTGGGCAAGGTTACTAGAGTGGACTTGGCTGTGCTTCCAAGGATCTAATTTCTTGACCTTTCTTGAGTCCACAACTACATTTTTCCCCCTAGGTCATCGGCTGGAAGACAACCCTGGAGTTCGGAGGCATCTAGTGAAGAAACCCTCCCGGATCCAGAGCGTGAGAAGTAGCCCTAGCCTGGCTCCTATTTTGAGGAGGAAAAAGAAAAAGAAGAAGCTGGATCGGAGGCCTCATGAGGTATGAGCTTGGGGTAGATGGCTTTGAAGTTGACCTCTGCCCCCCTTTTTGTGTCCTTTTTCTCCCTCTGTTTAGCAGCCTGTCTCCAGTCTCTCTTTCCAGCTTCACTGGGTATTATTCACCATCCTGTGCTCTTATGGTCTCCGTTCTTCACACATAATGCTCTAGCTCTGACTCTTTGCTCTTTTGTTGACCATCCCCCACGTCTGGATCCACACCTTTTCCTCACTTCCACCTTGTGTTATCCCTCTCTTCCTTCAAGATACAGACCAAGCACCACTTTCTACATGAATCTTTTCCTGACACCGCCTCCCCATCAGCTGCCAGGGCTGATCCTTTGCAGCCACCTTGTATCTGTGTATTTGCTCTTTTTAGACCTATTCTGCGTGTCTTTCTCTGTGTCCTTATCTCCTTTGTTTGAATGTGAGCTCTTGGTGGCTTGATTGTTGTTTGATTCTTTGTTTATCCATAGCACCTAGGACATCTAGCACACCTCTATAATTATTTCTTGTGAATTGATTGATTCCCTCCCTTCCCTGAAAATCCTAGATTCTTAGAATTCAAGGGACCTCAGAGCCTGTCCAATCCAAGCCTTCCCTGTACAGGAATCCTGTCCACAACAAAACCAACAAATGACTGGACTTTGTCTGAAGACCTTTATGTTGGGCAAATCCCTTCTTTCCCCAACATTTCAAGGCAGCATTTGGTGCAGTCCCTGGCACATAGTAGATGCTTAATAAATATTTATTGACTATTGATTGACAGTCCATTCTGCATCTGGATGGTGCCAATTGTTTGCTTTATTTCAAGACCCATTTTTTTTTCTCTTTGTGACTTCCTCCTTTTGCCAAGATTCTCTTTATCACACTTTTCTCCCCATATTCAATCTCCCTGGTGCTGACTTTGATGATCCTTCTCTCAACTCTAGTTCCTGACTCTTCTCATAGGACCACAGCACTCCAGCTGGAAGGGACCTACCTCAGAGGCCATTTTACTCAGTCTTTCTCATTTTGCAGATGAGGAAACTGAGGCCTAGCAACTTGCCCATCAGCATCAGAAATGGCATCTGAACCTAATCTCTGACTTCTTTCTAAGAGGTCATATTGATACCGCTCTTTTCTTCCCCAGGTGTTTGTGGAACTGAATGAGCTCGTGCTGGACAAGGCCCAAGAGCCTCAATGGCGTGAAACTGCTCGCTGGATCAAGTTTGAGGAAGATTTGGAGGAGGAGACTGAGCGTTGGGGGAAGCCCCATGTTGCTTCGCTGTCTTTTCGTAGCCTTCTGGAGCTGAGGAAAACCATTGCCCGTGGTATGAATGCCTCCTCCTCCTTCCCCACCATTTTGGGAACCCTATTCTAATTCTTCTCAATGCTTTCCATTTGCCCGTTTGTCTTCCTTGGGTCCTAGCCTGTCACCTCTTTCTAACTCATTGGTCACTAACACTGGAGGACTTCTGGGAGGAGATAGATGATGGGTCTCAGGCTGGACTGATATTGGGATTCTAGAATCATCCATTTAGGACTGGAAGGGATCTCAGTGGATGACTAATAAAGACTGTGAAGCTCAGACAGGTCAGGTGATTTGGCCAAAGTCACATGGTCGCCAGCAGAGCTGGGATTTGAACGCAGGTCCTCCTTTTCTAGAACTAGTTCCATTTCCACTACAACATGAGGCCCAGGGTCAACTCAAGCCCAGTTGTGTGGGCCATGGAACAATTATTGTGGCTGTTCTTCTTAATAGGAACATATTTCCATCATGCTTCATGGTTTCAAGGTTTACTTCTTTGTATCATTTTTCCCCTCCCACATATCAAGACCTTAACTGAGCAGATTTGACTTTTATTCCCATTTTACAGCTGAAGAAACTGAGACTGAGAGATTAAATGAGGTGATAGAGGTCAAATAGCTCATTAAAGGCAGAACAAGAATTAGAATCCAGGTTTTCCATCGTCTAACCAAATGCTCCAATGAGAGCACCACCATGGCTATGGGACTGTGGCCAGGGTCGCAGGATCACTGCCATGATAGAATCAGTCTGGGGAGGGAGGTAGAGTGACCTTTTCTAAAATTGTATGGTACTGTATTATTTATGTTTGGTTCTGTCCCCTCCCTTTCCTCACCGTGCTCCTGTCTAGCTCACACTATACCTGTCACATTCCTACTTTCTCTCCTCTCTCAAAAATTCTCTCTTAGGAAAGAGCCTGATAAACATATTCATATCAAGGTGATGCCTTGGTGGACTCTAGGGGGTCTGAGAAACTGGGTTTAAGTCTTGGCTGTGCTACGTACAATCTGTGTGACTTTAACCAAGTTACTTAAATTCTTTGGACCTCAGTTTCCTCATGTCTAAAATGAAGGGGCTGGATTTGATGGCCTGAAGTCTGCAATACTAAGTAATATAAATACAGCATAATGTTTGACCTTCCTCAGGGAGGATTTTTATTTTTATTAGGGTTAAAGCTTTCACCAAAGGAAGGAATGAAATTCAAATACAGACTTCAGCCCGTGTGTAGAGACTTATTTTAGAGATAGGATTATCTTCCTAGTATCCTTAGATTTTGTCCTTGTGTAAGGTTGGCTGACTCTTTCTCTTGAGCTGTTTCTGTCTTATGTCCATGTTTATAATTCCTGCTATACTGTAGAGCAGAAGCTAGTTAGACTCCCAAGTATCTGACTCAGTGGGACTGTGGGTATCTTTAGGGATGAGATATCTAGTGTCTTCTGAGGGCAAAGGGCTAGGACTGGTAAGGAGGACATTTCTGAGCCCTTCTCCATCAGCATCTGTATTCTTCTTGCGTGAACACTTGTCCTCTCAGGGGCCACCCTCCTGGACCTAGAGCAGACCACCCTACCTGGCATTGCACACCTTGTGGTGGAAACAATGATTGTGTCAGACCAAATCCGTCCTGAGGACAGAGCAAATGTACTGCGCACTCTGTTATTAAAACACAGGTACCAAAGACGTGTGTGTGTATGTGTGTGTGTGTGTGTGTGTGTGTGTGTGTGTGTGTGTGTAAGGGAGGGCAGGCAAGCAACATGGAGGTGAGGTGGGTAATAGAGAAGCAAAAGGGAATAATTCCTATGGGATCTAACCTTCTGTGTTCTCTTCCTGTCTCCTGGTCAGCCACCCTAATGATGACAAAGAGGGAGGCTTTTTCCCCCGAAATCCCTCCAGCTCCAGTGTGAACTCCATGCTGGGGAACCATCACCCAACTCCAGGCCATATTTCTGACAGTTCTGTCCCTACTATGGTGGATGACCTCAGTGAACCAGCTCCGCTCTGGCCCCACGATCCTGACAGCAGAGAGGTTAGTGACTCCCCTTCAAACTCTGATCCTTGGTGGAGTCAGAGACAAACATAGGGATCTTCAATTCAGTTTGAATTAATTAAAGTGCTGATTAAAATTATATGATATGGAAGATATAGTCACTGACCTAATAGCACTTACTTTTTTCTTGGATGGGTGAGGTAAGCCATGGTTAGATGATAAAATAAGACAGCTTGTGGTTGTCACAATGAAAGATGTGGAGTCAGACCTGCTGAAAGATCTTCCCTTTAGTTGTTATGGCATATTTGCAGATTGACTGAGAGCCTAAGACTCTTCACATGGATTATCTCAGGCATTTTAGGTGCATCACCAGCTTGGCCGACAGGGTGATGAATTTTTCAGCCTCAGCAGTTCTTGACAGTTATCTGTTAAGTCAAAAAGAGTCAGTACTGTGCACCAGTGAGTGCCCCGCCCCTAACAAAGTCACAGGTTCTTTAAGAGGACATTGAAGTCCAGAGAGGTGAAGGGACTGCCTGAGTCTGCATGACTACAAAATGGCAGAACTGGGAGTCAGACAGTTTTCCTTTCCTTACCTCCTTCACGTCTGCCATTTGCTTTCCTCACAATGATTTCCTTAAATCACCAGCAAGTTGCTCTTTTCTGTTTTGGGTGAGCCCAAGAGAGCTGAGATGAGTGGTCTCAGATCATGTAACTAGTGAATGAGAGAGCATTGACTCAGAATCGGACTTTCTGCTGGCTAGTCTTGTGCTTTTTCCGTTATGCCATATTGTGGTTCTTTTTCTCATCCTGCATCCTGAATAGCAGGATTGTCAAATTTCAGACTCAAAGAGACATTACTGGTTATTTGATCCAATGCTCTCATTAAATAAAAAATGAAAGAAAACTCATGTGGGAGGTTTTGGAGTCGACCATGCTCACTCATATCTTAAATGGGATGCCCACCCATCAGCCTGCTTACTTCACTAGTTACCATAGATATTCTTGTCATCCTGGGTTCTAAGGTAATCCAAGGATATGCTGAATATTTCTTTCTTAATTGCTAAAATTGTAACCTTTTTCTCATTAATTAACCAGAGAGTTCCCAACTTCAGAGCTCTCAACCCAGTTTATTAAATGTTATCCATTTAATAAACTGGAGAGATATTTTCCTGAGAACAGTTGCTTATCTCTATGTATCAAAATCCCTAATATCCCAGGCTTCAACAAACATCAGTGAGTGGGTCAATACAATTTATTAACAGAATTAATAAATAATGACATGAAGATAGGAGTATTTATTTGCAACATTTTAACTTCAAGAAAGGTCACTGCTCTAGTTACTTCTAACAATCACTTTAACTCTTGACTTTTTCAACTTCATCATTTTACAGAGTAAGAAACTGAAGTCTAGAGACACTCAGTGATCTGCCTTCAGTCATATAGAAAATACACATCAGAGCTGGAATTTGAATCCAGGTCTTTTTCTGAATCCAACATAGTCTTTCATCTATACCACAGGATACAGCCAATCAGTCAATCAGTAAACATTTATTAAATAACCTACTACGTGCCAGGCATTCTGCTAGACACTGGGGATGCAGATATAAAAAATGAAATAGCCTGTAGTCTTCCCCCACTGGGGAGTTCCTTGACATGGGGAATGGGTTAAGAGACTTAATCAGATGTCATGATCCTCAGTTTGGGTCCCAGCTGTAATCTGAGCTCTGTCTCCTCAGAAGCCCCTGCACATGCCTGGAGGAGATGGCCACAGAGGGAAAAGCCTGAAGCTACTGGAGAAGATCCCTGAGGATGCTGAAGCCACAGTTGTACTTGTGGGTGAGACGGGTTAGGGAAAGCTGAGAGCTGGAGGAAGGGCTACAATTCTTGCATTCTCTCTGAGACTTTGGCTTTCTAGCTCTACTGCTGAGGGTGCTCCCTTCCCACCCTAGCCCTGTGTTATGGCCCAGTCTGATGGCTCCATCTTTGAACTTAAATTGTCAGTTCTGGTGTCCTATATCTCTGCTGACCTCTCTCCCTTAGACTTTAGCCAAGTTCTCTGCCCTCTGTTCCTTCCCAGGGCAGCACCTTCTATTCTTGAGTCTTTATCTCTTCATATTTCTCTTGTGCCCAGTGTCCCATGCCTCATAGGCTGCCTTTCTCCCTGCTCCCTAGGCTCTGTCCCTTTTTTGGAACAGCCTGCTGCAGCTTTTGTCAGACTGAATGAGGCTGTGCTCCTGGAATCTGTCCTCGAGGTTCCTGTGCCTATCCGTTTCATCTTTGTAATGCTGGGGCCGAGAGAGAGTGGCACTGACTACCACGAGCTGGGCCGCTCCTTTGCTACTCTCATGTCCGATAAGGTCAGGTCCTTCTCCCAAACCCTTCCAAGCTTCCCTGAGCCCCTATAGATATAAGTGGGTTTATACCAATGGTTTCAAACACATGGCCTGCATCACATGGTTCACAAAACTCCCAAATTCACAAACAAGATTAAAATGTAATTGAGAAATATTCAACAAAATAAAGAGAAATAAAATAAAACATAATTAATGTGAAGACATAGTTTTCTAAGTCAACACGTGGTCCACAGGGGTCTTTTTGTATGGTTTAGTTGCAGGGATGGGGAACCTGCATCCTTGAGGCCACATATGATCTTCTAGCTCCTTGAGTGTGGCCTTTCAATAGAGTCCAAGTTTTACAGAATAAATCCTTTTATTAAGGGGATTTGTTCTGTGAAGTTTGGATTCCATCAAAGGGTCATGCTTGAGGACCTACAGGGCCACATGTGGTCTTGAGGCCGCAGATTCCCTATCTCTGGTTTAGTGGCTTTCATTTCTATTGGAGTTTGACCCCACTGGTTTATATGATGACAAGTAGGGTGCTCTTCCTCCAAGGGCCACAGTTTTAGGGGGTACCAAAGTCCCATTGTTCATTAAATTATGACTTATCATTGTCAGGCCCCCTTGGTCTCTTGTTCTTGATTTATCCTAGCCCCTTTTCTCTTCTCCTCAAAGACCAGATTCGTTGTCACTCCCACAATCCCTTTGGTGTTGGAAGCTGGCTCCCTGAGCGATGGTTTGGGCTGGAGGCAGGTGTGGATGAATGGGCTGACTGTTAGAAGCTATATGAATGAGTGGTCCCTGTCCAGCTGCCTCAGACTCCTGGCTGTTCTGTTCCAAAGATATTCCACGAGGTTGCGTACCAGGCAGATGATCGGCAGGATCTGCTGGGTGCCATCAGTGAGTTCCTGGATGGCAGCATTGTGATCCCGCCATCTGACGTGGAGAGCCGTGATCTGCTGCGGTCAGTGTCTGCCTTCCAGCGGGAGCTGCTTAGGAAGCGGAGTGAGCGGGAGAGCAAGACCTCGTTGCCCCCCCGGGGTGTGTACAGTGCTCCAAGGAAAGGTCAGAATCTGGGCCCAGACTGCCACATCCCAATCCCCAGGCACTCTCCTTTGGAGACTCTAACTCCATGGATGCTTTGCTGTAAGAGCTCCCAGCTTCATCAATGAATATAATCCTAGGAACTGTAAGATTTTGAGCTTGGAAAGGGCCCTTAGAGACCATCAAGTTAAACTTCATTTGATGGGATGATGCCTATAAAGTGGTGTGTGTGTGTGTGTGTGTGTGTGTGTATGTGTGTGTGTGTATATGTGTGTGTATGTGTGTGTATATGTGTGTATGTGTATATGTGTATGTGTATATCTGTGTGCGTGTGTGTATGTGTGTGTATGTATGTGTGTGTATGTGTATATATGTGTGTATGTGTGTATGTATATGTGTGTATGTGTGTATGTGTATATGTGTGTGTGTGTGTGTGTGTGTTTCATAGGGAGCAGAGCCAGGATTTGAACCAAGTATCTCTGGTTACAGATCCAGTGTTCGTTCTTCTATCCCTTGATCTATCTCATTATGCCCCGCCCCATGCTGTCAGTACTGGCATCAGGGTGGGCAGACTGGTTGGGGAGGGCACCTTGGTGAGGCCTGTGATCTCTTTACTCCTTTGTCACTTTAGAGATGTCAGTGGAGTTAGGAGGCTCTGAAGGGGGCCCAGATGAAGACCCTCTTAAACGGACAGGCTACCTGTTTGGGGGAGTTGTCCGAGATATGAGGTGCCGGTACCCCCACTATGGCAGTGACCTGACGGATGCATTGCACTCTCAGTGCTTGGCTGCTGTGCTTTTTATCTACTTTGCAGCTCTGAGCCCAGCTATCACCTTTGGAGGACTGCTGGGTGAGAGAGGACTGGAGGGCTGTGGGGATGGCTGTCACCTTGGAGGGGTGGGCAATGGGTGCTTGTAGGACTCGTAATTGGTCCCTCCTCTTGTACTACTGTTTGGGGATGAGCCTGAGAAAGTGATGGGAAAGAGGAGGTCAAGTGAGGTGGGGGTAAGGAGTTAGGTGGACAAGGGGGCTGGGTGCCTCACTAGCCCCCTGCCCAACCCCAGGGGAGAAGACGGAGGGGCTGATGGGTGTGTCAGAGATGATCGTCTCCACTGCCACGATCGGTCTCATCTTCTCCCTGCTGGGTGCCCAGCCGCTGCTTGTGGTGGGCTTTTCAGGGCCCTTGCTCGTTTTTGAGGAAGCTTTCTTCAAGGTGATGCCCCCATTGTCCCACCATCTCCCCACAATCTGTCTAGTAACCTTTCTGTGCCCCACCCCCTTGGCCACCATCTAGACCTTCTCCCGTCCCATGCCCTCTGCCAGTCATCCTCCCTCCTTGGAGCCTTCATCCCCCAATCCTGTCAGACAAAACTGCCTGATGGGCCTCATGTGGGTAACCTTCCATCCTCCACATGCCCCCAGTTCTGCCATGCCCAGCAGCTGGAGTACCTCACAGGCCGGGTTTGGGTTGGCTTCTGGCTCATCGTCTTTGTGATAGTACTGGTGGCCGCAGAGGGCAGCTTCCTCGTCCGATACATCTCGCCCTTCACCCAGGAGATCTTCGCCTTCCTCATCTCCCTCATTTTCATCTATGAGACTTTCCACAAGCTCTATAAGGTGGAGAGCTGGCAAGGTCGGGCGAAGGGGCAGGGCAGAAATGAATAAAATGTAGGGAGGGAGGAAGGATCTGGAAACCTTGGGAGAGAAGGCCTGGTGAGGGGTGGCCTAGTCTTTGGGGTGCTCAGCCAGAGGGCCCAGGAGGAGAGACAGGACTTGTATCAGGTAGCCTGTAGTCTTGGGGGTGGGGGGGATACCTGCTTCATGTATACAATGTGGCAGATGCTGTGCTGTAAGGATGCCAGGTATGAGATTGGAGGTTTCCTGATGGGGACTCCCCTTTACAAGGATGTTACAAGTTGTTGATGATGGCCTGCATCACTCCCTCTTGCCCTCACCTGCAAAGTTGGATGGGAAGACCTGCCTGGACTAGCATGTGATGGCTCCATGGGACATTTCACTTGCCCAGGTGTTTAAGGAGCATCCCTTACGGACCTCCTACCCTCCGGAGATTGAATGGGACAGGTCGTTGGAGTCTCGCCTAGACCTGAATTCCAGCGCACTGCCCACCACGGAGGGCCCATCCAACCCCCGGAACCAGCCCAACACCGCACTGCTCTCCCTCATCCTCATGTTTGGGACCTTTTTTATTGCCTTCTTCCTGCGGAAATTCAGGAACAGCCGTTTTCTGGGGGGCCAGGTGTGAGTTGGGCCTGCATGACCTGGGTCTAGGGGCCGGAAGGGGGGCATTCCTTTGTCTTCCAGGCAGTGGTAGAAGGGTTCGACTTCCTTAGGTCTGGTCTTTGGTGGCCACAGGTCTCAGGACATGTGGGTTAGGCTCTAGCTAGCATAATGTCCTCAGAGTGGTACAAGGGGTGTCTGACATTGGATGGAAGGCTTGGCTTTGCTTAGGGTTTCAGAATATGAATATCATAAATGGGTTCTGGGGTCAGATTCTAGAGAGAAGAGAGGGGGCCTCCTCTGTGTCTCATGTTGTCATCTGTGTTCTCTGTTCCTTCTCCCCCCTTTGCATCTTCCCTTCCCCCACAAGGTACGCCGAATTATAGGGGACTTTGGGATCCCGATCTCCATTCTGGTGATGGTTTCGGTGGATTACTTTATTGTGGACACCTATACCCAGGTGAGGAAACATTGCTCTCCCTTGTCTCCTGGCCTCCATTCCCACCTGCCTTCCTACCCCAGAGGCTGTTTTTTATCTCCACTTTATTTCAACTCAGCAAACAGTTATTAAGTTGGTAACTTGTTGTGCTAGGTATTCAGGGGGCCTGAGAACCGAGTTGGTCAGTATTCTTATCCTTCTAAAGTTAAGGGTGAAGAATGGTCAGCTACCAGTCAGGTCTGGTCCTAGTCTAGGCATGCCCAAGAGGGGCTTTATTAGAGTCTCCAAGTTTCCTGTCTCCTCACTCCCCTCTCTCCCTGCCCAAGGTTTTTTAGGGTTTTTTTTTTTGTCATGCACCAGAAGGGTCAGCCAAACTCTAGCACTGAGCCAGTCCATGATGTGATCTGTAGCTGAGATCTGTGTAAGTGGGTGAGAGGGTGGGAGGCCAGATGGAGGAGGGGTCACCACAAGATGGAAGAGTTGAGATCACAGGAATATTGGGAGAGAAGGAAGGGAGTTTTAGGATGACTAAACCCTTGTTCCAGCTTAGTGTAGAAGTCTCAATGGGTTCTTTAAGGAGATCATTGCTCTGATCAGCTTTGAGTAGGTGCTTGCACAATTTGTCAGTGAGTGGAGGTCTTAGAGAACCTTGCACCACAAACCCTGCTCGTTTCAACCCCACAGAAACTGACCGTACCCACTGGGCTCTCAGTGACTTCTCCAGAGAAGCGCAGTTGGTTCATCCCACCCATGGGAATCTCTCAACCCTTCCCACCTTGGATGATGGTGGCAGCAGCTATTCCAGCTCTCCTTGTTCTTATTCTCATCTTCATGGAGACACAGATCACTGCGTGAGGGGGCAGGAAAAGAAGGGTGGAGCGGGGGAAGGGGGCCAGTAAGGGGCATCAAGGGTGTGAGAATTTGGGTTTGGCTTTAAGATTTAGAGTTGAGGTCTAGACTGAGTAGTAGAGTTGGGTCTCTGGGGGATACCCACACACATTTTAAATTTCATTTTGGCTGAGTATCTGTATTCTTGTTTATGGACTACAAATGTCCATAGTTTATCAGTTTGGCTTAGATTCTTATCAGCTATCACATGTGTTATTTAAATTGGCCAGAACATTTATCATGCACCACCTCATGTAAAGATTGTTGTCCATGGTGTTGGGAGAGGTGCAAAACTCTGAGATAAGATGATACTCACATTTTGGGTGGGGGATTGTCGGAGGCATAAACAGTTGTAATCCATGAGTGCCTCAGCTCTTAAGGGGTCTCTGTTTGAGGTCAAATGGGTCCAAGAAAAGTCATCATCAGCTAAGGGATTAAGGAGGAACTTCCTGCCAAGGTGGCACTTGAGTTGTGCTTGAAAGAAAGGGTAGGGATCCAACAGTTGAGGCTGGGGTTATGGGATTGTGGTGGCATTCTGGGCATGGGGAATAGTGAGCAAGACCTAGAGCTGAGAAAGCAGGAAACTGAGCAGTTTTAAATAGGAAAAAATCATTCTCAGCATCCAAGGAGCTAAAACTGAAAATCTAGCTGTGTTGCAGGGGGCATATTTCTTCCCAAATCTTTCTTACCTTGTCCTGTCCCCCATATTCTGTCTGTTTCCTTCTCCCCACCCCCTGGCATGGAGTTTACCTTGTGCCTTCAACTCCCTGGCAGGCTCATTGTCAACCAGAAAGCTCGTGGGCTGCTCAAGGGTTCGGGCTTCCACCTTGACCTGTTGCTGATTGGCTCTCTGGGTGGTCTGTGTGGGCTGTTTGGGCTACCCTGGCTCACAGCTGCCACCGTTCGATCGATCACCCACATTAATGCGCTGACTGTAATGCGCAAGGCCATTGCTCCTGGAGAGAAACCCCAGATCCAAGAGGTCAGGGAGCAGCGACTCACAGGATTGCTCACTGCCAGCCTTGTGGGTGAGCAGTTCTCCTCCTCCCCAACCTGGCCTTTGGTCTCTCAGACCACCCCTAGGAAACCTGTCTTAAGCTTCCAAACCCACATCTTACTACAGAGCTCACCTGGGGTTCCCCATTCTGCCTCTCAGCATTACCTATGGATCTCCAAGTTCATTTTCCCAACTGTTTTCCTGACTCCCTAACTTTGTCCCCTAAAATCTATACAGTCACCACATTCTTCCCCATCCCCTTTGCCAGTCTTCCACCTTTGCCTGTCCCATGTGCATTGTTATGGGGTCACACTGAGTGATAAGCATGGGTCAGTGTCCCCTCCTTTCCTGTAGGTCTGTCCATTGTGATGGGGCCAGTGCTGCGTCAGATTCCACTGGCTGTGCTGTTTGGAATTTTCCTGTACATGGGGGTTACCTCTCTGTCTGGGATACAGCTCTCAGAGCGTATATTGCTCATGCTGATGTCCGCCAAACACCATCCTGATGAGCCGTATGTGTCCAAGGTGCGAGGTCCTGGGAGGGAGCAAAAGGGATGGGAAGGGAAGTCTGGGCCAGGAGCAAATCAAGTCATCAGTCAATTAAAAAGTATTTGTTAAGCACCTGACTTGGCCCAGGACCATGTACCAGACATGGGAGGTAGAGATACAAAAGTGAGGTGGCCTCTGTCCTCAAAGAGATTCCATACTACTGATAAATGTAAGGGATAAGTCAGGAGAACAGGTCTCCCCCAGATACGCTGTGTAATCGAGATGGGGACCCACCCTGAGCGCTAAAGTCCTGATGCTTTTGTCCCTGCTCTGCCTCCCCAAAGGTGAAGACTTGGCGCATGCACCTATTTACCCTTATCCAGCTGAGCTGCATCGCACTGCTCTGGGTGATCAAGTCTACATCTGCCTCACTGGCCTTCCCCTTTGTGCTGCTGCTCACAGTACCACTGAGGCATTTTCTGCTGCCTCGAATCTTTCAAGACAGGGAACTTCAGGCGGTGAGAATATGGAGAAACAAGAGCTGACATTGTGTGAGGTTGCAGGGAACCAGGCATCAGAGAGGGGGTAGTGGGGGTTGTCATCTGGAGGACTGACTGGGGAGATGTGTAGGGGGAGGGTTGAGAGATCATAAGATTTGGGAGAACCTAGAGACATGGGGAGAACCAGGGTAGGGGGAAGAAGAAGCTGTGGATGGTGAGGTCAGGGGAGGAGAGCCCTGAATTCTGTCCCTTTTTATTTTTCCCCTCCTGCCCCTGCCCCAAACAGCTGGACTCTGTAGATGCTGAACCCAACTTTGATGAAGATGGCCAGGATGAATATGATGAACTCCACATGCCAGTGTAAAAACTGGAGAGCAGGTCCCTCAGAGACTACTGGGATGAGGGGGAAGCCTAGAAATCCCCCCCAGCCTAGAGAATGGGGTCTCAGCAAGTACCCAAACTCACAACTGACGAGACGTCTTATTGCTCAGAGATGTACCTGGCACTGTTACCAACCCTCAAAGCAGAATGACCTTCCTGATTTCCACCCAAGACACTTGTCCCTCACCTCCCATGCCCCCATTCCAGCCCTCTACCCCCATTTAGCTTTGATCTCATTACAACCAGACATCTCATCTACTATCTGACTTGCTTCCTTTGTTGTAGCTTTCCTACATCCGTAATACTTCTTCCTTCAGATGTTGCCACCACAGAGCCTAGCCTTAGGGTGGATGAAAGTTCAGGGACAGAGAAGCTGAGGGCATGGGTGAGGAACCACCTGTGGTCTTGTAGATCCTCTAGCGCAGCCTTTTGACTGAGTCCAAGTTTTATGAAGGGGATTTGTTCTGTGAAGTCTGGGCCACACTTGAGAACCTAGAGGGTCATATGTGGCCTCAAAGCTGCAGGTTCCCCACTCCTGGCCTAGAGGTTTTGCATTTAAAGATCTAAGACCAAGGTATATAGGCTGCGTTTGTTCAGTTACTGGCTATGCACAGCATCAACTCAACACCCTTCTCCCCACCCTTGGTCCTCTCTGAACTCATAATGACTAAACCTGTTCTGATGCTGTCACCCTGTTCCCCACCCTGACATACAGGGTTTTCCCTAGGTCAAAACCTAGTCCATTCCTACACCTGCCAGAGGAATAAGGCCAAGTCTTTTACAGTGTTACTCTAGAACCACCCTTTTGTCCCTCTCATGGAATCTCCTTTAATGGTCTGCTTAAATGGTACCTTGTCTCACACGTAGCAGCTTAGGTATTGAGGGTGATTGATGCTAAAATACCTGCTGGCAGTGCTTGAGGACCTTGGCCGTGGTAATGAAAACTTGCCCCTCAAGAATGAAATCTGTTAGGGAGGGACATGCAGGTAGTAGGAGCTGTTGGAGAGGACAGGTGAACCAGTGCTCCTCCTTGTACCATCTGTTCTTAGGACTCTCCCCACTCCTACCATTAGCATCTTCTTGCAAGGCAAGCTGGTTCTGGGCTGCCAGGTCCACCAGCAGAGGTAGATTGACATACCTGGTCATTGATAGCCCAATTCAATTTTCCTTTAGTTCTAAACCCAGAAAGATTTATTAAAATACTCTTTTTAAAATAACAAATTTAAATGAGAACAAGACTGAGGAGCTGGTGACCTTAGTTCTCTCACTAACTAGCTCTGGGCCCTTGTCACTTATCTTTCTTCATCTATAAAACAAGGAGGCTGGACTGTTTGGCCTCCTTGTTTTGTCTCCCAGGCATTTTTCAGCTCTAACATTCCTTGGTTTTAGGTCAAAAATACAAAAGAAAGAAGAGCATAAATGTGATCAAATTAAAACTTTTATTAACATTAACTAAACATGAGCCATTGAATGGGCCCACTCCAGGAGATACAGTGACTTAGAGTCTGCTTTCAAGACATTTACAAGCCATTGGGAAGATAGGACAAATACACAAAAAAACCACTGAAAAATAGAATGTGATTTGCTATAGGAAAGTTACAAAGTGCTTCAAAGTAGAAAGGAAGGAAAGAATATCTCTGGTGGGAAATTGAGTGGGCTCAGGGTATTTCAGACAGGGTGACCTGTGAACAAAGCAAAGAGGGATAAATGAAACACAGTAGGAAGTGGAGCTAGAAAAAGGGCACAGAAAGCCTTGGATGCTAGGCTAGGGCTTTATTCAGTAGGCATTAGGAAGCCACAACAGGTTGGTGCATTGTGGAGTGCCATCTTCCTCTGGGATGGAAGAAAATGATTTCAATACGTAGGCTGGATTAGACAGGGGTGAGAATGACAGCAAGCAGTCCAACCGGAAAGTTATTGCATTATTCTCTGTGAGAGGGTAATGAGAACCTGAACCAGGAAAAAGAATGGAGAATATGGATATGAAAGATGTCAAATGAAAGGAGCGCTAGATTAGGATGGGAAGGGGTGGTATGGATACTTCAGGGGAGAGGGGGAAAAGATTAGAATCCAGGGAGTAGATGGAACCTAAGGTTTCATGTCTGGAAAAGAGAGATAGTGTTACCAGGGATAAAGGAAGATGGAGTCAGGGATGTGTGTGTGTGTGTGTGTGTGTGTGTGTGTATAGAAATATGAAAAGTTCAGTTTTGGATGCTAAATAAAGATGTTAGCCCTGGACACATTTGAGGTAGTAGCACTTCTGGGTCTGGCTGTAGCTCCCCCAAATCTACCTTTGAACCCCACTTTCTTGTCCTGTCGTTTCCACTGGGGACCTTAGACCCAAAGTTGTTTTGTTGGGAATGGGAAGGCAGCCCCCCTTCTATCTCTTCTTAAAGGCAGACTGTCAGGCTCAGGGTTGGATCACTGCTTTGGCTGGGGAAACAATACGTAGTTAAATACCGACTCCTCAGTAGCTGCTCCCAGACGAAAAAGATTTGTTATCTAGGGACATTTAGTACAGTAGGTGTTACCTAGGGACATTTAGTTCGCCAATTAAGTGGTGCAGTAGATAGATAGCTGGTCCCGGAGTCAGGAAGACCTGGATTTAAATCTGTCTGTAGCCCCTTCCTGGCTTTGTGATTCTGGGCAAATCACAACCCCTGCTTCAGTTTCCTCAGTATCAACTAAAATGGGGATAATAGCATTTACCTTAAAAGGCGGTAGTGAGGATAAAATGAGACAATATTTGTAAAGAGTGTTTAGTACAGCCGTTGGCATGTAGCTGTTACAAAAATGCTCATTCCTTCATTAAGGGAATCTGGGTACCAGGGTTTTGATACATTAGCAGCCCTACTTGCTTTTTTCTGAAGGACACAAGGAGGTCATGACCTGACATAGATCCTGGCCTCTAATCCTGTCCCATGGTCTTCGGGAACCTTTGCAGCCTTAGGTACCTTAGGTACTCAAACTAGAGTTTGAGCTGGTGGCCTCTGGGAATGATGGAATTCAGCGAGTGTAGTGTGTGTGTGTGTGTGTGTGTGTGTGTGTGTGTGTGTGTGTGCGCCTGGATGATCCTATGGGATGAGGAAATGGGGGCAGTGGAGGGTGAAGGAACTATTTTAAACTATTTCTCTCACCCCCCCCCCCACATTCTTATTGTCCTGTGAGGTGGAGAAGGGAGGGTATCATGAGATAGAGAATTGAAAATGACCCTAGGGATCATCTGGTGCAGGAAAGATTTCTGGTTTTGTAGTCAGGGTTCAATCCTCCTCACTCCTGGTGCCACCTTAGGCAAGTCATATAACCTAGGTGGGCCTCAGTTTCCTCATCTGTAAAGTGAGAGGGTTGGACTAAACATTTTTATTGTGTTTTGAAGTTTCCGAAGTGTTGCATATGTATATGAATATATGCATGCATGTATATACAAGCATATATGCATATACACATTTATATAATGTATACAAGAGCACACATAAATATATACATTATATTGCATGTATGTATGTGTATACACATATATGAACACACATACAATGTATATGAGATTATAAACACCTGCATGTATATATACACACATATTCATGTGTGTATATACATATTCATGTGAATATACATTATAATATGTGTATATTACACATGTATATGCACATATACACAGATACATGTGTGTATGTAATCCCATATGTATATGGGATTATATCAAGGTATATATACATTATGTGCGCACACATTTATATATGCACACACAATATATGTGTATGTATGCATGCATGTGTACACACACATGTACACAACACACAAACATGTATACACACATATATGTACAATACACATGCATACATATACATGTATGCATATATTTTATATAAAAAACACTTCTAATTTGATCCTCACTGCCACCTTGAGGTAGGTGCTATTAAAATTAGCCCCATTTGACAGATGAGGAAATGGAAGCTAAGAGAGGCTGAGTGACTTGTCCAGAGCTAGACCAGGGATACAGGCATCTGATACCCGAGGCAGGATTTGGACTGACTTGTCCAGAGCTAGACCAGGGATACAGGCATCTGATACCCGAGGCAGGATTTGGACTGACTTGTCCAGAGCTAGACCAGGGATACAGGCATCTGATACCCGAGGCAGGATTTGGACTGACTTGTCCAGAGCTAGACCAGGGATACAGGCATCTGATACCCGAGGCAGGATTTGGACTGACTTGTCCAGAGCTAGACCAGGGATACAGGCATCTGATACCCGAGGCAGGATTTGGACTGACTTGTCCAGAGCCAGACCAGGGATACAGGCATCTGATACCTGAGGCAGGATTCGAACTCAGTTTTCCCCAAGTCGGCAGCGCTTGGCCATCAGTCCTCCTAGCCGGTCTCTGAGGACCTTTGCAGCTTCCAGCTGCGCTGCGCATTCTTTGTCTGGCACGCGAGGGAGCCGAGGCCAGGCAGGGGCAGGGACAGCAGGGCTGGCTGGCCCGGACTGGCCAAGGCTCGGCGCACTCCCAGCGCGGGGCCAGGACGGACGAGCGGGGTCCGGGGCCCCCGCCGGCTGCCAGCGCCTCTGGTCAGTTACTCGCGGGCTCCGGAGGAACCTGAAGGTGGCGGAGGTCGGGGTCGGGGGGCTGCCTGGCCGTGCGGCGTTCTGCCAGCCTAGTTTTGCCCTGAACCACCCTGGGACTCGGGCGCCGCGGAGGTCGGAAACGCGAGCCGGCTTGTGTCCCGGTTGCCGGGCAACCCTCGGCCTGGGATTCGGGGAGAGGCTGCGAGGATGCCCTCGCGCGGCCTGGCTCTAAGGCAGCAGGCTCGGCGTGGAGCTGCTGGAGCGGCAGCGCCATCTCGCGGCCAGACTGCAGATAGCACCCCGCCACGCCGCGCTCTCGCTCTCCCCGAGCGAGGGAGAGACAATGTATCACAAGCTTCGCTTCTCCGGGGCTGGCCTTTCTGGGCACCTCTCCTTTTCCTGCCTCGGCCCTTGGTCACAGAGCAGTGGAGCGAAAGTGTCTGATCACTGACTCACCCCTTAGGAGAAAGGACTTAAAGCGTTTCTGTAGCACAAGGTTGGATATATACGGGATCTCAGAGGTCTCACTCTTCTCATTTTACACATGGGGAAACTGAGGCCCACAAAAATGCCCAGGCTCCAACAAGTATCAGTCAGTCAACAAGCCTTAATAAGCACCTTCTGTGTCCGGCACCATGCGAAGCGCTGGAAATACAAAAAAAGGCAAAAACACAGTCCCCGTCCTCAAGGTGCAGCCCAACGGGGTGACATGTTAAGACATAGGTGGCACAAGATAGATCTCTATAATGGGCAGAGTCAGGTTGAACCTCAACCAAAATATCTCCCCCACCTGGGGGCCACAGTGATTGAAATGTTATCATTAAAGATGGTTTTCTGCAGGAATGACAAAATTATGCAAATTAAAGAGCATGGACCAGGTAAGGGAGTAAGAGGGGTTAAAAAAATTTAGAGGTCAATTCCAAGGGGTAGAAGGAGGAGGGGAAAATGGTGGGGGGAGGTTAGGGGCAGTGCAAATATGTGGGGGATGGTGGGGTGGAGTGGCCACAGAGGTTCGGAATCAGGTCTTTCACGGCATCCGTTCAGATGTTCTGAGAGTCCTGGTTCATGCCTGGTAAGGAGATTCTAGGGCCTGAGACCTTCTGACCTAGCTGGGTTCCCTGTGACTTCCTCTCTTCTGGGCTGAAGCTTATTCCCCTTCTCACGGAAAGTAGATTTGAGACTGGTGAGATCTAGGTTGAAAAAAAAAGGGCTGGGAGAAGCCCCTGTCCAGCTGCTTCCAGAAACAATTAACTGAAGCCCTTGTTAAATGATGTGCCAGGCACAGATAATTGAAAACTAATGAGGTGATAAAGTCTTATAAGTGTTTGAGCAAGATGATCCACTGTCCAACATTGTCAGTGAATGGAACAAGCTTGAATGAATGAACCTCAGATGGCCTAGTTGGGAGGACCAGTTAGTCTCTGGGACACAAGGATTCTCAAACTTCTTAGAGCTTTACCCATCATTGTTTGATTTCACCATACTTCCTCTCCTTCCACCTTCTAAAAGTTAGGGAGACAGACTGAACCTATGCCTTCTTTCTTTTTTCTTTTTAATTCAATTTTATTTTATTTTTAGTTAGCAAAAATAGATTTTCTCCTAACTCCCACCTTCATCTCCACCTTCACCCCCTTCCTCCCATTGGTAGCAATACAGAACAAAACTTGTAACAAATATGTGTGATTAAAACAAATCCCTGCATTGTCCATGTCTGAAAAATAAGTCTCGTTGTGCTCCCTGAGTCCATCTCCTATCTCTGCCAGGAGGTGTGTAGTATGTGTTCTTATTTTTTCTGAACTCATAGCTGTTATTGAATTGATCAGAATTCTTATGGATATCAAAATTGTTTATTTTTACAGTGTTGTTATTATATGAATTATTCTCCGGGTTCTTCTCACTTCACTCTAGATCAGTTCATACAAATCTTACCAGGTTTCTCTGAAAGTATCCTTTTCATCATTTCTTATAGCACAATAGGGTGCTATAGGTGGCTAAGAGGATAGGTGGCATAGTGGGTAGCATGCCAGGCCTGAAGTCAGGAAGACCTGAGTTCAAATCCAGCCTCAGACACTTACTAGCTATGTGACCTTGGGCAAGTCATTTAGACCTGTTTGCCTCAGTTTCCTTATTGGTAAAGGAGAAAGAAATGGCAAACCACTCTACTATCTTTGCCAAGAAAACCCCAAATGGTGTCACAAAGAGTCGATGCTACTTGGAAAACAAAGTAACGTTCCTATACCATGATTTGTTCAATTATTCCTCAATTAACGAACACCTCCCCAATTTTTAATTCTTTGGAAAAAAGAGCTGCTATAAATAGCTTTGTACAGATGTGGACTTGTGATTCCTCTGATGAGGAACTCCTGAAAGAGATTCCTTTTTACCAGTGTAGGCCAGGAATGCCTTTTCTGTGACATAATCTTAGAGAGTCACCTTTAGACAGATTGCTAGAGGTTTAAATAATTTACCCAGAGTTACACAACCACTATATATCAGAGGTAGGTCTGGAACCCTAGGTCTTCCTGCTTCTGAGGCTGGTTCTATACCTACTCTTCCTCTCATCTTCTAAAAGTTCAAATGAATGGAAATTAAGTCAAGATTATAGGATTGGGAAATGAAGGAACTTTTTTGAGCAATAATCTTTTTTAAAGGACTCCGGTCAGAGACAGAGTGGTGTGGTGGACAGGGATTTGGAATCATAGAACCTGAATTTGAATCCTAGCTGTCCCCCTGTGTCATCTCAGATGAGTCATTTATTCTCTTTGGGTCTCAGTTTCCCTGTCTATAAAATACATGGGTGTTTTACAACTTTTGATTCTAATTCCTATGATTTTATCATGTAATAGAAGCTGTAGTGTCATCATCTGTTGGTTGGAAAAATATATAATTAGAAAAAGCTAATGTTTTTAAAGGCATTTTTACTTTATCAGTTGCAATAGCACTCCACCCCCACCCCCTCCCCCACATGTATGTGCATGTGACCTTTAATCTGTGGCTTGACATGTGGATTTGTGGACTCTACAATAATTCCATAGTCTCTGTGGACTACAAGTTGAGACCCACTGATCTAATCCAAATAACCTAATTTGACAGGTGAGGAGAGATTAAGTCATTTGTCCAAGGTCACATGGATAGACTCTGAGAATTTAATGAAACCCTTTAGCTCACTGGAAATCGTTTGGAGTGTGGTAAAGGAAAGGGAAAATTTATTTAAGTTAAATAAGCCAACAAACATTTATTAAACAATGATTATGTTTAAAACATGGCACTTGGTGAATTGAAAGATGAAAAGCAGCCCACTCCTTGCTCTCAAGGAATTTACAATCTGATAGGGAGAATACCACACACAGATTCACAGACAAAGGTGCCAAATGAGATAAGAACAGAACAGATCAATAAAAATCACTGGAAGGAATCGAGGAGGAAGAGATCATTTTCATTTGGGGCAACAGTCAGGGAAGGCTTTATGAAGGGCTAGAGGTCCTGCAGCTGAATTTTGAAGAAGTATTTCAACAGACAGAGATGAGGAGGGGGTGTGCTCTAGGGATAGGAGTCAGCCTGTGCAAATTCGAAGAGGTGGGAAAGTAGGGGATGAGATTGGAGAAGTCTCATTTTGCAGAAACCTCAAGGGTGTGAAGGAAAAACAACTGATATGAAGGAGAGTTACTGCCCCAGCACAGTGTCCTCTAAATGTCGACACTGCCCCAGAAGATGTATCTGAGCAAGCTTCTTTCCAGAGCAAGCTGATTAGTTTCTCTGCAGAAGGAAAGAAGCTGTTTTGTGTTTTGTCCTTGGATGTGTACACTTCTCGCTTACCCCCTATCCTTTCACCCCTTTACTTATGCCTTTCTTTCACATTAACCTTGAATGGGGGAGGAGCGGCTTGTCCCAAAGGCCTCTTTAATCTTGGTTTAGGAAGCTCGGCTTCTTGCCTCCTTGAAGAACCCTCAGGCCTTGCAGAAATAGAGCTGGTTACTGGAATTAAACTTCTGTGTTGTTCCTTGATGCTCAGCTGTATTTCAGAGAATTATTCCCTGAGGAAGAAGGTTGGAATCTGAGCCCAACCGTAATGGGTGTAAGGGACTCAGTGATGCTCAGAAGCTACTTCGGGTATTGAGGAAGCTATTGGTCTCCCCTCCCTTTGGGCAGCAATGGAAAAAGCACTGACTTTAGGGTCAGAGAAGCTGTGTTCAAATCCTGCCTGATTTACTACTGGTGAAACCATGGACAAGTCACTTCTCTCTCTCAGATCGCTAGAGGTTTAAATAACTTACCCAGAGTTACACAACCACTATATATCAGAGGTAGGTCTGGAACCCTAGGTCTTCCTGCTTCTGAGGCTGGTTCTTAGTTTCCTTATCTGTAAAGTCTTAGTTTCCTTATCTGTAAAATGGAACTTCTAAGGTCTCTTCTAGCTCCAAATATATGATTGTATGATCCCTCTCCTTCACCCTCAGCCACTCAGTTTCAGAGTTGGAAGAGACCTCAGCCATCTAGTCCAATGCATGCTAGGCAGCTAGGTGATACAGTGAATAGAGCCCTGGGCCTGGAGTTCAAATCTGACCTCAGATGATTACTAGCTGTGTGACCCTGAGTAAGTCACTTAACCTTGTGTGTCTGTTTCCTCATTTGTAAAATAAGTTAGGAAAGGAAATGAAACTGCTTTAGCATCTTTGCCAAAAACCCTTAAATAGGGTCAGAAAAGTTGGGTTTAGCTCTGTTGCCTGTTTCCTCACTTGTAAAATGAGATAGGGAAGGAAATGGTAAACCACTCCAGCATCTTTGCCAAAAAACTCCAAATAGGGTCAAAAGACTTGGTCTTAATCCTGTTTCCTCAGTTTCCTCATCTGTAAAATGAACTGGGGAAGGAAACAGCAAACCATTCTAGTATCTCTGCCAAGAAGAGTTGGACAGGACCAAACAACAACAACCAATTTGTACTGGGGAAAAAAGAGTTCTTTTACAACGTATCGGTCAATTGTCAACCTGCCTATGAAGACCTTTAATGAAGGGGAACTCACTACCTCCTGAGGTATTTCCACTGAGATTAGCCTGGGTCAGAGAGGACTCTGAAGAAGCCAGGGAAGGTCCCTTAGAGGCAGCAATGATAAGAAAGTGAGTGACTAAGCACTATGCTGGCAAACAATTCTTGGGAAGCATTTAAATCTTCTGTGGATGGGGGGGTAGTTGCTGTTGGAGGATGGGCAGGTAGAATATGTCTTTGGAACAGCCTCTCCTTCCTGCTTCTCACTGCATTAGATATTCCACATTTAACTCTTTTTTTCATACTCGGATGGTTTAGAGGCTTTTAAAGCGTCTGCTCATATTTCTTCCTTCAGTCCATCGTGACACTAAAATTCATGGGCTGTCATTTCCGGTGCAGTATTTCCCAACATTGCTGGCATTTATGCTTGACTTGGTGAAAACAGCAGTGATGGGGACGGCAGAGCTAAGTATCTATTTGTTCAATGTTCCGTGTTCATTTGTCTGCTCATAGTTTAGGTGTTCAGCCATGTCTTGCATGCAGTGGATCCTTAATAAGTACTTATTGAATTGAATCTAATTATCACTATTATTTGTTTTAGATTGGTGGCCACTAGCGGGAAGCAGCCATGTGAAATATGGCATTTGACGAATACTTTTGGATGGTGGGGATAATAGTAATAGCTTTATATTTCTATAGGTTAATTTATGGTCATAAAACATGTATGGTCAAAAATTTATGTGTCAGTTTAGATTTTCATATGTTAGTTTAAGAGATAGCTAGATAGTGTCCTGGACTCAGAATCAGGAAGACTCACCTTCTTGAGTTCAAGTCTGGCCTCAGACACTTACTTGCTGTGTTGCTCAGTTTCCGCACTGGTAAAATGAGCTGGGGAAGGAAAGGGCAAACCACTCCAGTATCTTCGCCAAGGAAACCCCAAATGGGGTCAGAAATGGCTCAACAACGGTATTGGCTTATGGCCATTTATATATTCATTCATTTGTGGTCATATATTTTATATTAATATATGATCATCAGATAGAATAATAAATAAGAAGGATAAATATTATCACAAAGATGAGAATAAAATAATAATTATTATAGCTCCTTTTCCCTTTCATTCAGTAAGTCAAGGAGGATTTATTTACTTGGTGCCTACTATGTGCCATACATTGTGCTCAGCACCAGGGATACAAAAGAGGGCAAAAGACAGTCCCCTTCATCCAAGAACTCCCAGTCTAATGGGGGAGACAGCATGCAAACAAATATGTACAAACAAGACAGAGACCTTCAGTGCAGGCTCTCGGAGTCCAAATTCCGTGTTCTACCTCACAGGAGTATTTTGAGGAGAGAAATTTGTCAGCTTTAATTTGTCAACCTTAAAGCCTTATGCAAATGTGATTTATTGTTATGATCCTCATTTATAGATGAGAAAACCGATGTTTGGAGAAGTTCAATGACTTGCCCTCGGTTACCTAGTTATGAAATGGCAAAAGCCTTTTTTAGGTCTTGTGACTCCAAATTCAGTATGAGTCTCCATTCCTCAGTGGTGCCTTTGAGGGGCCATCTGGGTATGTGCACATCAGCTCCTATCTCAGTGGCTCACTGATCAACCAAGATGGCGACAGGGATGACACAGGCCATTGAGAACTTCTGCAGGATACCTTCACACTCACTGGAGACTTGAATCCTTCTCAAGCCCTGGATAGATGCCAGCTTCTTTCACTGTTGGGTAAAGGATCTGGCTGTCACTTCACCATCCCCTGCTGAGAATTCCGCCTATAGAAAGACATTCAGTGTATTTGCAAAAAGCTTTTGGCTGTCTGCATTTGTGGCCCATCTGTTTGGATGGTATGTGGCTTGCTCCTCTAGGGCACAGGAGTCTGGCAGAGAGGCCTCTGATTTGGCACAAGGTGACATTTTTTTTAACGGGAGTTCCCCTGGGTGGGGGTAAGGGACTTTGCTGCCAAATCTTCTTGGGGGACCCTTTAATAATCACAGTACTTGTGTACACTGAAATGCCTCGAAAGGGAATTCTGATCCAGGAAGGGGAAAGGGGCATGGATTCAAGGGCATCTAGGCTGATTGCCTGCCATACGGGATGTAATGGAGCTCTTGCTTAGGAAAACAGTGACAGCTTCACTGGGGATCAGAATGGATGGATTCTACGCTAGCACTGGGCCGTCAATCCCCAGTGCAGTCATGACACACAGGAAAAGAAGAAATTACAAAGCAAGAAATCCAGCTGGTGCTTAAATATATGACTGCCCCAAAGTGAGGCTGATCAATTAAGTGACTCATGATTACTTGAGCAAGTAGCAGACTCAAAAATTTATATTGTTTATGTTCCAGGGGAAGGATTTCATATTTTAGACCTTTGCTTGAATCATTATTAATTTCTTTTCTTGGAAATAAACAGTCAAGGGAATTAGGGGACCCTTGAGATTATGATCTAAGTACCAACCCTGCAGGGGTCTTAAAGTACCAAGCTTGCAAATGTAATAGGTACTTAATGAATAAATGAATGAAGATTGCCCCTGAGGGTGATGGGCACATTAAGCTCAAGACTGAAAAACCTGCTGCCCTCTACATCAATAACTGCTGACACTTATACAGTCATTTCTGGTTTACAGAGTACTTTACACCTGTTATCTCATTGGAGTGTCACAGAATCTCTAAGGAAGGTTGGTATTACTCTGACCATTTTAAAGATGAGGAAACTGAGTCATCTAGGGGTGCTTTCTGAAGATCTCATAGCTAGTAAGCTACAAAAGCAGGATTCCAGCCTGGGGCTTCTGACTTAAAATCCAGTTCTTTCCCCAGGATGCCACAGCTACCTTTCTCATCTGCTTGGTTGTAAAGTCTCTGTTAAAGAAAAAGCTGTTAATATTTCAATCTATGTTTTTAGGCTCAAGAATGTTCTGTATCTCTGAATCCCCAGTGCAGGGCCTAGGAAGTAATTCTGCGTCCAGTCAGTTTTTCTATTGATAGAATTGCAACTCATGGAGTCTGAGTGATTCCCAGAAGCTTTGAAAAGGGAGTCCCAGAGGAGATACTTGCCTGCTTTCCACCCTTTTAATAACAAGGGAGTGAAATTAGTTTCATTATTGTCGGAATTTATTTCCTGCTTTTTGTCCCTATCCATTGTAGCCTGGTGCAATGGGTGGATTGTGGGTCTTAGGGTCAACAAGGCCTGGCATAACTTTTATTAGCTATCTGGTCATCAGCATCAATCTCTTTGTTCTTCAGTTTTCTAATGTGTAACGTTGAACACACCTCCTGGGGTTGTTTGAAGGTGAAAATGAGGCCTTGGATAGGAAGGTCTTTGCAAATTTTAAAGAGTATTGGAAAGAGCCTGGGACTGGCCCTCAGGAAGCGGGCATTTCAAAGGTGATCCTGCCCCTGCCCAGATGTGGGACCTTAGGGTAGTTACTGGGCCTCCCTGACTGTAGGCTTCACATCTATAAAATAAGGGGGCTGGAAGGGATGATCAATAAGATCCCTTCTAGTGCTAACATTCTATTCTGAAGTGCATGCTCTCACGCACACACATGCATGCACACAGTCACACCCATGCATACAAACATGCAATATATACGTGTATGCATACATCATACATACACACGTGTGTGTGAGCAGTCCTTGATTGGGTCTGGGACAAGGATTAGAAATTCCCTTCTTTGACCCCGCTGCAGACTATCAGAGTGGTCTGGGGACAATTCTTAGGGGGGGAAGACTTGTTTTGCTTTGCTTTTTAAGACAGCTGGAAAAGAAGAGACACAAGAAGGTTGGGGAGGGGGATTTTTCTCGGATTCCCTGTTTCTTTCTGGGCAGGTGAGTTGGGGCTGGCAGAATCCTGGGGGAAGGGGAGGGAGGAGAGCAGATACCGTTTTAATGTCATTTAGATTGTCATGCTCTCAAGGTCAGTGTGATGAGCGTGTTCTGGATGCTGCCAAATCACCTTCTTTCTGAGAGCCAATGGAGTTAATCGCATGCTCACTCCCCTTGTTTCTGATCAAAGGAGCTGAAGAGTCCATTTGGCACCTGATGAGGAAAGCCAGTGAAAATGAAGATATCTGGGCTTCTAGCAGCTTGCCTAGTCAGTCCCATTTTTCCTTTCACATCTTCCTGTTCCACCCACTGTTTCCTTGGCTCATTGACCATTTTGAGCTTTCCCTTGGTTGATTCTGCTGAACCTGGTTAAGGCCATTCTGTGGACACTGCTGTTCTCTTTGTCTGTTATGTTGGCAGCCAAGAGCTACTTGATATATAGCCATACCCTTCATAAAGTTCTTAACAGGTCCAAGAAAACGTGACATTAGGAGAAACAACATTATAGGGGACACTTAATTTCATAGGAAACACGCTATAAATGTCAGCTATGCTTCTCGGGAGCCAAAGTTCAGACTGTAAAAGCTTAAATTAGGTCTTTACGGAGACCTCTTAACAATATAATCTTTGTAATGGAAATTCCAACACTCCCTCCCTACAACTTCCCTCTTTCCCTCACCACAGGGCTCTTCCTGGGTTGGACAAGGGTGAGGGAAAGTTGTTTTACATACAACCTTGCCTGTCTCCTGAAGGCCTGGGGAGATGGAGAGGACAATGAGGTTTCCTCAAAGGTACCCTGGTTCTCTTAGTAGCCTTTGGAAGGAAAAACCTTTGACAAGTAGCATAATGTTGTTAAAGAAAAAGCTATTAATATTTCAATGCATGTTTTTAGGCTCAAGCCTACCAGAAACAATTTTATATAATCTAATATCTAATCGTTTCTAGCTGGGAGGGAGATATCCAAACTGGCTTAGTCCCCTACACTGCATTCTGGGCCATCTCCAGTGGTCCTGATGAGATAACCATACCTTAAGAGTATCCTGGTACAGTAAAAAGAACATGGACCCTGGGAGTCCAAGGAGCTGGGTTCGAATCCTGCCTCTGACACTACCTGTGAAACTTTGGATTAAATCTCTTTGTGTCCCTAAGCCTCAGTTTCCTTTTTTGTAAAATGAAAGAGTTGAACTACATGGTTTTTCAGTTCTTTTTCTAGCTCTAGATCTCTGGACCTTGTTGCTACTATGAGATGATCTGGGTTGTCTGTAAGGATAAGATGTGGTAGGTAGTCCTTGAGTACACATTATATGTATGTTTATTTTTGTCATTATTTTTCAGTTGTTTCAGTCATGTCTGACTCTTGGTGACCTCTATCAGGGTTTTCTTGGCAGAGATATTGCAGTGCTTTGCCATTTCCTTCTCAAGCTCATTTTACAAAAGAGAAAACAGAGGCAATCAGGGTTAAGTGAATTGCCCAGGGTCACACAGCTAGTAAGTGTCAGAGGCCAGACTGGAACTCAGGAAGAGCAGTGTTCTTGACTAACTCCAGTGCTCTGTGTACTGTGGTGCCACCTAGCTGCTCATTCAGCATATTTATGTGATCAGGCAAAGGATGGAGGGGTTTTACAACTCTGCTGCTGACCTCATTGCCACAGGAAGATAGTTTTCTCATCACCCTCTACCAAATATTTCTTAGGCTTTGCCACTTTGCCACCTCCCTCTAACTCAGAGCATCCTCCCCATGTCTTTCATTTTATTAAAATCCTATGTATCCTTTAGCACCTCAATGAACCAGCCTCCTTAAGGTAGCCTCAACTCCTATTGATCTTCTCCTTCTCTGGGAGGACACAGAACTCGTTGTCTGTCCCACTCAATCACTATTAATTATTCTTTCTCCAAGTTGATTTATCATAAGCTCCTGGAGGGCAGGGCCTGTGTCTGATGCTTCTCCATATCCCCCACAATGCCTAGCATAAGATATTTTTAGTATTATTAATAGAGGTTCACTAGTATTCATTGACAGCTTGCTTCACCCTCCACTAAAATCCTTATCTGACATGATCTTGGTGGGAAGGTCGCCCTGGGCTTCTGAAGGTTGTGCAGGTGGAACACAAGCACATTCTGCTGACCACTGATCTATTGATAGAGACAAGGACCAGACCTGTGATTTTATTGGCATGGTGACTCCCAGGTAAGGAAGCTCCCTCTACCTATGCAAGCTGGCATCTTTCCTGCCATTTGAAGTCTTAGAGAATTGCCCAGAGCACTGAGCAGTTAATTGTTTTGCCTAGAGTCACATAGCCTTTATATGTCAGAAGGAGTATTTGAACTCAAGTCCTTCTGATTTCCAGGCCAGCTCTCTTATCACCATGCCACACGGCCTTCTTATAGACTTACTGATAGATATGATATCTATCTTCTGAAGGTCATCCCAAGAATGGGAACAAGATGTAGAGGGTTTTTTTTGGGTATGGCTACTCAAGCTCATCTGGCTTTTCACCTATTCCTGGGCTCCTGTGCCCCAACTCTCTGCCCTCAGAGGGCATATCCACACTGATTAGCAGCCATATCCTTGCCATATTGTGATCAGCTGGATCTAGGACAATAGGTCTAGACCTGGAAAACAGTTCAAAAACATCTAGTCTAATTCTTTCATTTTATAGAAAAAGAAACTGATACAGAATAAGATTAAACGGCATGTCGAGGTTATTGACTAATCCACAGGTAGCCTTTGAATTCCAGTCCTCTACCTCCAGATCATGTTTCCTTTTCACTGTGTACCACCTTGTTTCAAAAGGATCAGGTTACCTTCTTCTCCTCTTGCATTTTTCTGGATCCACCCATTGGAATTCCTTAGATGATCCCCAGATGGGGGAGAGTGAAAGAATTGGAATTAGGAGACTTGGGTTTGACAGCTGTCACACTTGCACACGTCAGTCCTCTCCTGAGTTTGTGTCCTCACCTACAAAGTAGGGATGCCTGTGGTACCTACCTCAAATGACTGTTATGATAATCAGATGAGATTTGCAAATGTAACAAACAATGCAAATATCTACTCTTTCTCCTTTTCCTCTTCTTTCTTTTTCTTCTCTTCTTTCCTACTCAGACTTTCTTTCAACTTGCTCCGCAGCCACTGCTCTGAAAAGGGAGAAGTGTAAGGGGAGAGATAAGATATAACAAAAGATGATTTTGCTGTTTATAGCCAAGGAGGGGGGCAGTTTTTGATAGAAAACTCTTTTTAATATGGCACTGGAAAAAAATTCCAAGCAAATGTTTTCAAGAGATATTTTGTTGGAGGGAGCTGGTTGGGTGTTAAGAAACTGCAGTCCATAATCCCCTGTATCCACTGATTTATTTCTTGACAAAATGTCTGTTTTTCACATCTAGACATATGTTAATTCTTTGCCAAAGTCATGGTGTAAGCTGCATATGGTTTATTTCAATTAGTGTAATTGTTTTGTGTATTTAATAGCTAATTATTTTTTATTAGCCTTTAAAGAACAACAATTCTCACAATGACTACCTCTTATCCATATGGTTACAAAAGAAAGATGACTCAATTTCCCCTCTGCAGGCAGTATGAGTTCTAATAGCTGGATGTGGCAAAAAGGAGGAGTGGCAAATGTGGCAGTGCTCAAGATGGCTGGTTTGGTCTTGGTAAAAATCATAATGGTAATAAGAAATGAGCAACAAAGAAAATGAAAGGAATAATTAAAGAAGGCAAAGGTAGCAGAATTATGACAATCAATGTTGGCCCCAGTAAAGTTGGGAAAATTCGCCTTCTCCATTGCAGAAGTGGGGGCCTATGGATATGGAATACTGCATATACTGTTAGACATGTTTGATATGTTGGCTGGTTTTGAAGCAATGTTTTTTCCCTCCTTTTTGGTTTTCAGTCTTTGTTTCAAGAGATGGCTTGGTGGGTAGGGGGGCTGGGGAGGCATCTATTCTGAAATGATTTCCATATAATAACAACAGGCATCAATAAAAATTTAAAATTACATAAAAAGAGTAAATAAAGAGGAGGGGTAGGCAGTGAAATAAAACAAGAGTAAAGGGTTTATGTGGGACTTGATGTACCTATCATAAAGGGACGCCTTTTGAGTAATAGTAATAAAAATAAATTTCATTGAGCCAAATGGCTTAGATCTTTAAGGCTGAAACCCAGTTGAGAATGATGCTTGATTTCTTAATCAAGCTACAAGGCAAGATGCAAACTAGTTCTTTGAGTGATCCCAGGAAGCAGCGTGGCAGAACTGACAGAGACCTCAAAGGCAGGAAGACTTGGGGTTATGCGTTGCCTGATTGTACTCATTTTGTGACCAAAGGCAGATTGCTTAACCTTTCAGGGTCTCAGACAACTTGTTAATGTTATCGGTTATGAAAGTGCTGTTCAATGAAATTCCAGGTCTGGATCTCACACACACACACACACACACACACACACACACACACACACACACACAAGACACATATCAGCACAAGTTGTGTTCTGAATTTGGAGGTGGAGGACCTTGGATCAAAGCTTATCTGAGTTCCTTAACTATTTGTCTGACCTTGGGCAAGTCATCTCTCTGGGTTTCAGTTTTCTCATCTGTAAAATAAGTAGGTTGAACCATATAATCTTGAAGGTTCTTTCCAGCTCTAAATATATGACCCTTTTCTACTTCAGAGACATTTGTCTATAAAATCCAAAATTGATCTTTTAGCAAGTACCATAAAGTTGTCACTTTAGGATTTTTGGTTTGCGGTTTTAGGATGAGGAGACTGATACTTACCCTGTCTGTTTTGGTAATGGTTAGCATTTATATAGTGGTCTTAAGGTTTGTAAAGCATTTTACAGATATTAATTCATTTTATCCTCACAACAACCTTGGGAGGTAGGTGCTATAATAATAACTTAAAATATAGTACTAATAATTATTCAGGGTCAGAGACAACAACAATTTTTATAGTAATAATAACAGTAATTTCTAACACTGGGTGGAAGATTAGTGTTTTGGATGGTAGCAATGGGTGGTTATATGCTAGAAGTTCCATATGTATTCAGCCCTCCATCCTGATTTTCTCTGTGGTGTTAAGGATATACCTTCAACAGTCAGGGTCCTGGTGTGGGTGGCTGTGAATCACTCTTCCCTCTATACCTCACTGCTGTGCCCTTGGTTTTTATCTAGGGGGACTGTATTAATCTTTCTATATCACTCGTATGTCTCTTTTCCCCTCCCCTGCCCCCACCGGCCATATCACTTCCTTTCTAGACTCACTGTGTTATTTAAAGCAAAGTTACAAGGGAACAATAGTTTAATTAGATTAGATTAAAAAATGTGACACAATTAAAGGCAACTGGTATTTGTGTCGCAAAGCATGGCATCTTGCTAACTCCCAGTTCCAACCGTAAATGAATGAGTAAATAAATAGCAAAAACAAAAACCCCAAACAAACAAACCCTTCTCTGGTTGGAGTCTGGTTTCCTCCTCTTCAGACTCCCAGCTGTAGCTTAGTAGGGCAAGTGAGCCAGGCTGGAAATCCAATGTTTTTATTAGACATCTATCTTCCCCACCCCTGTGGTATCAAGGGGAAGGGTCAGAGTTTTCTCTGCAGTTGGTAAGCATTAGACTGGGAAGTGGTTATTGCTGCTGGTGCAGACACCCACAGATCAGCATCTTTGCCTCCATGCTGAGCATGGCAGGAGGAAAGCACTATTTTGCCCACTCTCATTCAAACCAGTTCTTTGGCACATCCCGTAGACTCAGCAGGCACAGGTCTCACCTAATGCTGGTGTGGAGGAGAAACTTCTTTTCCCCCAAGTCTCCTATATGCTTGAGTAAGGGGAAACTGCAAGAGATAATTCTGGCTTCTGTAATTTTCTCTCCTTTCCAGGTATTCTACATCATACTGGTGTGTCTTAAACTTGTTACTTTTCTGTTCAGCAACACTTTTATCTGTTTGCTTTCTGGTGTACTGCTTTTTAGACAGGCTGTATAGACTTTGGTTGCTCCTTTTAACTTTTTTCTTTGTTTCCTAGTTCTAATGTTAAGGGAATTTGAAAATCTTCCCTGCCCCTTCATAGACCCATGTGACCTGCTTTGAGCTTTAGCCCAGCCCACAGCTTGAGTCACATGAAGACCATGGTAGCAGGAACTTGCCAAATGGGTGGAGCAGGAAGGGTGCAGTAGGAAGAGAGAGTGAGGCAGAGCTGAGAGAGAGCAGGCAGAGCAGAGCAGAGCAGCTAGCCTGAGTGAGAGAGGGAGAGGTTTTGCCTAAGGGAGCTTGTTTGTGGGGAGGCCTGATGGAGGGAAGACTTGAGGATGGTGGTCCTCTGTCTACTGAAAATGTGTACAAACTTCCTTGTTACCATAGTAGAACTGGCTTTCTGGTATCTGAATAATTATTTTGGTTTCATCTTTGAGGAAGAGTTTATATTTTGTGAATTTACCCTAGAAATACTCATACATGTCCACAATGGTGGCTATGGACATCACATTAGCTCTACACTAGTGGAGTGATGGGATGTATTCATATGTGGGCAAGACATGAAAAGAAACTCCTCTGGTCTTCATTCTTCACTCTCAACCTTAAACTCTGATGTATCTATCTGCTCCAGCCTTAACTCCCTATTTACCTCTAAAGTTTTCTAACGATAACAAAAGCAGCTCTCAGGGGAAGTAGGAACAATTAGGCCTGCTTCTATGTCCACAGTGTACTTGAAGCTTAGGGGATGTCTAGATAGTGATTAGACACAGCTGCTTCTCACGGGGACTGGTTCATCTCTGGGGACACTTGCTAGAATCTCCATAGGGTGGGATTGAGAGTCACTCATGTTAATGATTAAGACTCACTTGGCATAAGGAGAAACCCTTATTATGGAAAAGGCCATGTGAGGGTCAGAAATTCCTCTGGTGCATTGAATCCAGTAGGAGGTAAGACAGAATCAGAAAACTGGGGCCATGGAGATGTTCAATTAGGGAATTTTGTGTGGAGATCACCTGAGACACAATAACAACTATAAAGATTGTTGATACACTCTTCCTTCTTGGTGACCTTTTATAAAGGCCATGTTTCCTTTATTTCCTCATCTTGCTCTGATACTTTCAGTCACAGACCCAATGGTCCTGTGTCCTTGCTCAGCTAGGACAGTATTGCCATTGAGAAAGACCCCATATTCCTGCTTCAGTGACTCAAAAGGCAAGGTGAAGGTGGAAGCTTGCTTGTAAAGAGCTGATCAAAGAGTATGTGGTAAGAGAGTGGAGGCACTGTGTGAAAGAGGTATTGAGTAAAGAGTGAGTGGAGGCATTGAGTATAGATAACTTTCCCAAGAAACCTAGTAGTAAAGAGAAGGAAATGAATGGAACAATAACTGGGAGGTCAAGGGGAGGATTTTTTTTTTTAAAGTATTGAGATGACCTGAGTATGTATGTAGTTAGGAAGGAACCAGTGCCATGGGAGAGACTAAAGGGGCATGAGTGTGAGGGGCTTACTGGTGGGACATGAAGAGGTGGGAGGGAATGGGGTAAATGCGCATAGTTAGAAGGATTAGACTTAGTGAGTAGGAATATCTCTTCTGTGACTAGAGAGAAGAATGAGACAGAGAGAGAGAGAGAGAGAGAGAGAGAAAGAGAGAGGGGGAGAGAGAGGGGGGGAGAGAGAGAGAGAGAGAGAGAGAGAGAGAGAGAGAGAGAGAGAGGGAGAGGGAGAGGGAGAGGGGGAGGGGGAGGGGGAGGGGGAGGGGGAGGGGAAGGGGGAGAGGGAGGGGAAGGGGGAGAGGGAGGGGAAGGGGGAGAGGGAGAGGGAGAGGGAGAGGGAGAGGGAGAGGGAGAGGGAGAGAGGGAGAGAGAGAGGGAGAGAGGGAGAGGGAGAGGGAGAGGGAGAGAGAGAGGATACGCATTAGGAAATGGAGGACAGGATCTGAGAGAGTTCATGTTGGATGACCTCAATATTTTCAGAGAATGAGGACAGGTCATCTGCTATAAGTGTGGAACCTTGAGGATAGGAATGGTATTGAGAAAAGAAAAGGTTTGGAATAGTTCCAGGAGTGAAAGATCATTTACAGTAGTGACTCTTAACCTAGAGCTTGTGGACAAATTTTGGTGGGTGGAGGACAGTATCTGTGAACTTGAATGGGAGAAAAATTAAATCTTTATTTTCACTAACCTTTAACTGAAACTTAATATTTTCCTTCAAATGTTTAAAAGCACTATTTTGAGAAGAGGTCCATAGGTTTCACCAGACTTTCAAAGGGATTCATGACATCCAAAAGGTTAGGGACTCCTGATCTAGATCAACCTTCTCATTTTATAGGGGAAGGACCTGGTACCTAGAGAAGTTAAGGTTTATCTTTGATTCCACAGCTTAGATTTGAACTGAGACCTTCTAACTTCACATTCACCTTTTCCAATATCTCATATTGTCTCTGCTTATCCACAAACTGAGTTCTATTACCTTTTATAGCTACATCCTCATTGCCTTCCATGGATTGTCCCACCAAGAAGTCTACCTGCCCACCCCATTCTTAGGCGTCATATCCCAGCTATCATCTCAGAATAGGGTCAGTCACTCAATAAGCATTTATTAAGGGCTTAGCAAATCACTGTGCTAAGCACTGAGGATGTAAAGAAAGTAAAAAAGAATGGGATGCCCCATCAGGGATAGGAGCCTGGAGGAACTGGTGAAAAGGGATAAAGGCATGACCTGAGATTGTTGCGGTAGGAATGGCAAAGTGGGCAAAATTGAGCTCTGTCAGTAAACCTATCTACTCACAGCACACCCATGACTTTCTATCTCCTGAAGATTCCAGAACTTTAAAGTCTGGAATTTGCCCCCACTCTATTGCCTTTCTATCTAACGGTCTATCAATACTGTTATGACTCTTCCTTGTCTATATCCAATAGACATAGTGGTAACATTGAAGTGGGTTCTCTTTTCATGGTTTTCCTCTCTTTTTAAGGTGAGACTTGAAGTGAAGGGGAGGAAAGTACTTATAAAGGGGAAATTTTGAGGCAATAATGAAATGCTTTTACCACTAAGCTAGGAACCCTGGGATTTACAATCACAGCTTCTTGGAACTGAAGAATTTACTTAGAAAAACACTAGTACATTAAACCTAGAATCCTGACTCTAGCAATTATAAATGACATTACTTTGGTTCTCAATTCCAGATTGGAATGGATGCAGTCCCTATAATTGGGGTACATGTTTGAGAGTGGCCTGAGGGTGTGATTTCCCTTCTTCTTCCATGATTTCTCTGAACTAATCCCAGTGGTTTGGTTATATTTGCTTTTCCACAAGTGTCATGTGATGAAGTTTGGGACCTGAAGATGGTAATGTTCAATAATAACTATTAAGCATGTGGTTAAATTAGATTGTTCTTGCTCCCTTTAGAGTGAGTCCCTTTTATTTATTTTCATTTGTCTAAGTCTACAAGAAAGACTTGAGGCACAGATGGATCACATAAGCTGAACAATAACCGGGGAATGAATAAAGGGTAAAATTTCCTGGAAGCTTTAGTGATGGGTAAACTGACAAAAAAAGAGTCAGTCTGGATAAGTATTTAATAAATCAGTTGAGACTGATTTAGAGACTTGGATTTCTTTATTTCTTTCCATCCTTGTCCCCCAAACCCATCCACCCATCAAGTGCTCTGGGGTTTCCAAAGCCTGAAATTAATAGTATGAGACCTTAAGTATTTGTAGAATTTTTTGCCCATGGCAAAGGGCTCCAGAAAGACTTTCCTTCAGTACACTTGGATGTTCTGTTGTCCCCTGAAATGTAATATGTACAATGAAGAAGTCATTATTTTTCTCTCTCCCAACCTGACTCATGACTATCAGTGTAACTATCATTTTTCCAGGCCCCCCTGGCCTTCAGCACCACCTCTGATTCCTTTTTTCCTTCCTTTTTTATATATAGTCACATTTTTCTTGTGCAACATCTCTTGAAGTCACCATTTCATGCCACACTGTCATCCAGGTGATTCACAACAAAAAAGTGAAAACTTGAGTTGTGTTAAGAGAGGTATAGACAATTATTAATCTTAGGCCCAATGAACCAATGATGAAATATATTTACCAGTTCTGAGTAGAGAGGTGAGTAGGGACTATGGATGCAGAATAGTGTATGTACTCTTAGACATGGTTGTTTGGTTAATTAATTTTTCTTAACTTATTTTCTTTGTCACAAGGAAGGGTAACAGGGAAATGTTTGTGGCATAAGAACAATTTTTTTTTAAGGAGAGGCATCATATCTATGTTAGGGAGGTGCTGGTTCTACTGTACTCTGCCTTGGCCAGATAGCATCTTGAATATTGTGTTCAGTCATGGGTATCACATTATAGGAAGGAAAATAGTAAGTTGGAGAGCATCTAGAGGAGGTCAAGGGTCTCAAGATCATCCTATATGAGAACTGGTTGAAGGAATTGGGGATGAGGGAAGAGAAAGGAAGACTTAGGGTACAACATGATAGTTTTCTTTAAGCATTTGGGCTGTAATATGAAAGAAGGATTAAATTTATGTGACCTGGCCTAAGAGGGTAGAACTAGGAACCATGGGGAGAAGTTTGAGAGTCATTTTTAAGCTTGAGGAAAGGCTTCATAACAATTATGGCTATCTGAAAGTAGAATGGTGTTGCCTAAGTAGGTAGTGGCTTCCTCATCCCCAGAGACCTTGAGGGAGCAGCTACATGGTCACTAGTTAGAGATGTTTTAGGAGGGATTCTTTTTTTTTTTTTTTTTGGCATTTTAAATCACTTTTTCTCCCCCTTTTAAAAAAAAATTAATTAACTTCTTTAACTTTTAACATTCATTTTCACAAAATTTTGGGTTCCAAATTTTTTTCCCATCTGTCCCCTCCCCGCACCCAAAAACACCGAGCATTCTAATTGCCCCTGTCACCAATCTGCCCTCTCTTCTATCATCCCTTCTTTCCCTTGTCCCCCTCTTCTCTTTTGTCCCATAGGGCCAGATAACTTTCTATACCCCATTGCCTGTATTTCTTATTTCCTAGTAGCAAGAACAGTACTTGACCGTTGTTCCTAAAACTTTGAGTTCCAACTTCTCCTCATCCCTCCCTCCACACCCATTTCCCCTGGGAAGGCAAGCAATTCAATATAGGCCATATCTGTGTAGTTTTGCAAATGACTTCCATAATAGTCATGTTGTGTTAAGACCAACCACATTTCCCTCCATCCTATCCTGCCCCCCATTTCTTCTATTCTCTCTTTTGATCTTGTCCCTCCTCAAGAGTGTTGACTTCAAATTGCTCCCTCCTCCCACTGCCCTCCCTTCCATCATCCCCTCACCCTGCTTATCCCCTTCTCCCCCACTTTCCTGTATTGTAAGATAGGTTTTCATACCAAAATGAGTGTCCTTCAGTCTAATGTGATGAGAGTAAACTTCATGTTTTTCTCTTACCTCCCTTCTTTTTCCCTCCACTAAAAAGTCTTTTGCTTGCCTCTTTTATGAGAGATAATTTACCCCATTCCATTTCTCCCTTTCTCCTCCCAATATATTTCCTCTCACCACTTAATTTCATTTTTTAAAGATATGATCCCATCCTATTCAATTCACTCTGTGCTCTCTGTCTCTCTGTGTGTGTGCATGTGTATGTATGTATGTGTGTGTATGTGTGTGTGTGTGTATGTGTGTGTGTAATCTCACCAACTACCCAGATACTGAAAAGTTTCAACAGTTACAAATATTGTCTTTCCATGTAGGAATGTAAACAGTTCAACTCTAGTAAGTCCCTTATGATTTCTCTTTGCTGTTTACCTTTTTCATGCTTCTTTTCATTCTTGTGTTTGAAAGCCAAATTTTCTTTTCAGCTCTGGTCTTTTCATCAAGAATGCTGGAAAGTCCTCTATTTCATTGAAAGACCAATTTTTCCCCTGAAGTATTATACTCAATTTTGCTGGGTAAGTGATTCTTGGTTTTAGTCCTAGTTCCTTTGACTTCTGGAATATCCTATTCCATGCCCTTCAATCCCTTAATATAGAAGTTGCTAGATCTTGTGTTATCCTGATTGTATTTCCACAATACTTGAATTGTTTCTTTCTAGCTGCTTGCAATATTTTCTCCTTGACCAGGGAACTCTGGAATTTGGCCACAATGTTCCTAGGAGTTTCTCTTTTTGGATCTCTTTCAGCAGGTGATTGGTGGATTCCTTGAATACTTATTTTGCCCTCTGATTCTACAATATCAGGGCAGTTTTCCTTGATAATTTCATGAAAGATGTTGTCTAGGCTCTTTTTTTGATCATGGCTTTCAGGTGGTCCCATAATTTTTAAATTGTCTCTCCTGGATCTATTTTCCAGGTCAGTTGTTTTTCCAATGAGATATTTCACATTATCTTCCATTTTTTCATTCTTTTGATTTTGTTTTGTGATTTCTTGCTTTCTCATAAAGTCATTAGCCTCCATCTGTTCCATTCTAATTTTGAAAGAACTATTTTCTTCAGTGAGCTTTTGAACCTCCTTTTCCATTCGGCTAATTCTGCTTTTGAAAGCATTCTTCTTCTCATTGGCTTTTTGAACTTCTTTTGTCAATTGAGTTAGCCTATTTTTCAAGGTGTTATTTTCTTCAGCATTTTTTTGGGTCTCCTTTAGCAAGCTGTTGGCCTGCTTTTCATGCTTTTCTTGCATCTCTCTCATTTCTCTTCCCAGTTTTTCCTCCACCTCTCTAACTTGATTTTCAAAATCCTTTTTGAGCTCTTCCATGGCCTGAGCCCATTGAATATTTATTTTGGATGTTTGGGATACAGAAGCCTTGACTTTGGTGTCTTTCCCTGTTGGTAAGCATTGTTCTTCCTCATCTGAAAGGATGGGAGGAGATATCTGTTCCCCAAGAAAGTAACCTTCTATGGTCTTATTCTCCCCCCCCCCCCTTTTCTGGGCATTTTCCCAGCCAGTGACTTGACTTCTGAGTTTCCTCTTCACACCCACCTCACCTCCAGATCTGCCCAGCCAGAGCTTGGGGTCTGAGATTCAAATGCTGCTTCCCAGCCTCAGGGCTTTGGGCGGAGGCAGGGCTGCTATTCAGTGTGAGATTAAGTTCAGGTGCTCAGGTGAGGGCAGGGCCACCACAAGGGACTCAGTTCCCTCAGGGGGTTTATGAGGAGACCTTCAACAATTGATCGAGGATCCTGCCTGCTTTGGGAGCCCTTGTCTGCTGCTGCCTCTGCTGCTGCCTCCCGAGGGGGCCTGGGTTATGGATACCCTCTGCTCCCCTCTCGGCAAGATGAAAAGACCCTCTCACTGACCTTTGGCGCCTGTGGGTGGAGGGACCTGTGCGGCCACTGGAGATTGTGCCCCTGAAGCCTGCTTGGATCTGCTCCTCTCAGTGCTGCATGGCCAAGGCAGGGCTGGGCTCCACTCTGGGTCTGGTGTGTGATGGATTTTTCATGTCCGTTTTTCAGGTCTCTCTGGAACAGAAATCTCCTCCACTCTGTTGTTCTGTGGCTTCTGCTGCTCCAGAATTTGTTGGGAGTTCTTCTTTACAGGTATTTTATGGGCTGTGCGTTTGGAGCTAGCATATGTGTATCTTTCTACTCCACCATCTAGGAGGGATTCTTAACCAAGAACAGGTTAGACTAGATGCAAGGGTCTGCTAGAGCTATTTTAAACTGACTTAAAGAAGCTTGGAAATCAGTAAGCTCTACAAATCATGACTTGATTTATTGTTTTATTGATTTCTAGATTTGAGAAAGCAATGGAGAAAATGTTAATGCAGATTAAACTTAAAAATGTGTAACTTAAATTTTTCTTGCGAGATGGTTGTGAATTTATCATCATGTTAATGCCTATATACCCTCTGGTCTTTTCTTTAGGTTAAAAGAAGAGTGGGATATATTATTCCAGTTATTCATGGGGATTTAAAATGTTAAAAATAGTTGGATTATAATTTTTAAGGAAGGATAGCAACAGTCTGACCCATGGCTTAGAGCTCCAAACTCTGAGTTTAATGGTTTGTGTTCTTGGATTGGGAAATTGGGCACTGAATAGATATCTCTTTTTGGCATATGCTCTAGAGTCTCTTCCAGGAATACCAGAATTTGGTATGTATCTAGATCTTTACAACAAAAGGAAAAATGAGTGAGTGTCCTTAGCTCCCATCTAAGCATTCAGGACAATAAAACATCAGACATAGGATAGACTCCCTGACCAAAATATACGAAGGACTCATAATGGATTCCACAAATAGTTTACACAGTTCCACTTCTCTTCCTAATGGGCTCCTCACTTTCTACAGGAAATGACCCTTTTATGTGCACCTTCAGCTGACATCTCATAGTACCATTGAAGGGCATAATTAGATTTACTTCTCCATCTTGTAACTTGGTCCAGTGTTGCTTTTTGACTTGAGCTCTCAGTCTAGAAACTCTCCTGCTTGGCACTGGGATTCAGCATTATTCAGAGATTCTTCTTCTGAGTCCAGGAGGTTTGGCCCAGGAATATCTTCATTCATATAGGAACTCCATCTTTTTTCCTTTATTCTCCCCCCCCCCCTTTTCTGGGCATTTTCCCAGCCAGTGGACCCCCTTCCTATTTTACCACTGTCTGTCTGCTTACAGTGACTTCTGGGGCCAATATGGTTTCTCTTCTC
The DNA here is from genome assembly GCF_028372415.1 of Notamacropus eugenii. Lineage (NCBI taxonomy): Eukaryota > Metazoa > Chordata > Mammalia > Diprotodontia > Macropodidae > Notamacropus > Notamacropus eugenii. Next base: position 318,164,266 of record NC_092877.1, read on the forward strand.
TTTTAGTCCAATGATTCACTGTAGGGACCTTGCAGATATACTGACTTCCCCTTTAGGGGATGGAATCTGAGCTTCTATGTATATGCCCTATGTTCTGTGTATCTATCTCAGCTCTTGTGTTCTTTATCCATGTTTCTCTGACTTATCTTTTAAAAGCCAAGACCCTGAATATCAAGATAAGGTCAAAACAGGTACATGACTTAAACATAAAGGATGATACCATAAGCAAATTAGGAGAGCAAGGAATAGTTTGTCTGTTAGATCTATGGAAAAGTGCCAGGCCTAGAGGCCTGTGTGGGCTACCCGAGTCTTCTTACCTCACCTCTGAGGTCTTCGGTTGGCCAAAACTGGATGCTCATATGAGAGAAAGGACGTTCCAGAGTCGAACAAGGGTTGAGCTTTATTTCAGGGTCTAGGTTACAAGTGCAGGGGGATCTTCCTTAGGAGGAAGAGGGGGAGATTTCCTAAGGAGGCTAAGATCTTAAGGGATTGGAAGTAGAAGTACAAGCGGGGAGAGAGGGGGAGGGGAGAGAGGAAAGAAGAGAAGCGGAGCCTACTGTCCTCTTGGCTCCTCACGTGCTAAGAGAGCTTTCAGGCTTCCTCAATCCTACTTAACCTTCAGCCACACAGTTTGCATCTAAATACCATTCTGTTAGATAACAATAGTGTGCCCAGATCCGGGACGACCTCGAGGGCAGGGAGACTCCACCCATCACATATCTCCCGGGGAGAGGCGGAAATACCCGAGCTAGCCGAGCTAGCTCAGTCTGACCTTCTCGAATCCCCGCTGTTCATGGAGGGCCTCGTAAGACTCTAAGATTTAGAAGTCCCACTTTTACCCGCCCGAGACCGTCCACACGGATTTGAACTTCCAATCCCAACAGAAAAGAGAAGAGTTTATGACAAAACAATAGATAGAGAGAATTATGAAATGCAAAATGGATAATTTTGAGTTCATTAAATTAAAAAGTTTTTGCACAAACAAAACCAATGCAAACAAAATTAGAAGGAAAGCAGAAAACTTGGAAACAATCTTTATGGCAAGTGTTTCTGATAAAGACCTCATTTCTCAAACATATAGAGAATGGAGTCAAATTTATAAGAATACAAGTCATTCCCCAGTTGATAAATGGTCAAAGGACATGAACAGGAAATTTTCAAATGAAGAAATTAAAGCTATCTATAGTCATATGAAAAATCCTCTAAATTACTGTTGATGAGAGATGAGAATTAAAACAGCTCTGAGTTGCCATCTCATACCTATTAAACAGGTTAATATGACAGAAAAGGAAAATGATAAATGTTCGAGAAGATGTGGGAAAATTGGGATACTAATACATTGTTGATGGCGTTGTGAACCGATTGAACCACTCTGAACTATGCCCAAGGGGCAATCAAACTGTGCTTACTCTTTTATCCAGAAATGCCACTACTGGGTCTGTATCACAAAGAGATCTGAAAAAATGCCCCACATGTACAAAAATATGTAGAGCATCTCTTTTTGTGGTGATAAAAAAATTGAAATCAAGGGAATGTTCATCAGTTGGGGAATGGCTGAACAAGTTGTGGGATATGAATGTAATGGAATACTCTTGTGCTATAAGAAATGATGAGCAGGCAGATTTCAGAAAAAACCTAGACTTATATGAACTGATATTGAGTGAAATGAACAGAGCCAGAAGAACACTGCACACAGTAATAGCAACATTGTGTGATCAGCTGTGGTAGACTTAGCTCTTCTCAGCAATACAGTGACAAGACAATTCCAAAAGACCATGATGGAAAATACTATCAACACCCAAAGAAAGAACTATCAAGTCTGAATGTAAATCATAGCATACAATTTCACTTTTTTTTGTTTCTTTTTTCTTTCGTGACTTCCCCCTTTTATTCTGTTTCTTCTTTCACAACATAACTAATGTGGAAATATGTTTAACATGATTGCACATGTATAACCTATATAAGATTGCTCACCATCTTGGGGAGAGGGGAGGGGAGAAAGGGAGAGAGAAAAATTTGCAACTCAAAATCTTATAAAAATGAATGTTGAAAACTCCCTTTACATATAATTAAAAAAATACTATCAAAAGAAAAATAACAACAAAATAGAAGCCAAGACAAAGGATATAGTGCTGGTTTTAACTTCATATGATTGAGATTCATAGGTTTAGAGTTGGAAGGGATTTTAGAGGCTAGTCTAATCCTCTTATTTTATATATATGAGGAACTGAAGCATAGAGAAGCTGGGACTTGCTTAAGGTCACACAAGTAACAGAAGTGAGAAAAACCAAGGTGCTGTGACTTAAACAGTGTGATTCTTCACCAACCATGAGGTGTTCATCGAGTGATGTGTACCCATGAGCTTCTTCATCAAAACAGGGATAATTCAGTCACACCCAGGACAAAGGCAAATTAACATCTGACAAATCTAAATTTGTTAAAGGGATTTTATTACTTCATTAAAGTGACACAATGTAGTGATGTCATTTTGGTCCTCTTCTAGAATGAAGGACAACAACAAGTCAAAGAACCAACCAAGGCAACATGAGGGATTTAGGCTTTCTGGGCACAGAATCTAGAATAATAATAGTTGGCATTTATGTAGGACTTTAGAGTTACAAAGCCCTTTATGTACATCATCCCATTTAGTAACATATGAGGCAGAAAAAGCTTAAGGTAAGATACTCATATTTTGATACCAGGCTTTTCCCCCTCAATATTTATGTCTAAAAATTCCACAAGAGGAAGGTTTTGATGTAACAATATCTGCTGCATCAATTCATTATAACTCTCTTGCTCTAAGGACAAATTGGGCAATCCTTAAACACAAGAGAAGGATATATATTTTTGACTCTAGGGGACACTGCCATTTTCTTGAGAGAAGGTCAAACCTTAACTACAGATGGATGCAAATGAGAATGGACAGTGGGCTCCCCTTCACTGATGATTTTCAAGCAACCAGATGCAACAGGTGAAAATTGTAAAGAGGTATATTTATGCTTGAAGATGCCAGGAAAAATCATCACCTTTCATTAGACCTCAAACAGTTATAGCTACCCCAAAACAGAATAAAAACTTCAGGAAGCAATGGTGTTTCCTGCTGTCTAGAGTTATACCAACAAAGACTGCTTTGATTCCTTAGTTCCTTCCTGGATTATTAAATTATTAGTTAGTTACCTTACTCCTGGAGTGCTGCCCCCAACCTATCAGTTTTACACAGCAATGCCAGATCTGTTCTCTTAAGGCAGTATTGTCAAGTTCAAGAAAAAGGGGCCAGTAATTTGTAAAAAGGATCCCTATGGGGCATATATTGACTTAATTTTAAAAGATGTTATTTATGTTTTATGTATTTTTATTTATTTTGTTAAATATTTTTCCAATTAGATTTTAATCTGGATTGAACTGCCTTCAGGAGTGTTGTAGGCTGTCCTGCCCTGTGACACCTGTCTTAAGACACCATTGTCAATATGTCATTTCCTTTTTCCAGAACTTATAACTGTCTTTTATTATCTATCTATCTATCTATCTATCTATCTATCTATCTATCTATCTATCTAACCTCAAGCTCTTCAGTTTTCTGAATATGTGTCTGGATAATCAGAGAAAGTCAGAGCAGATCCTACAGTTTAGCAAGAGATTGATTAGTTAAAGTCCCAGAACCTGTTCCTGATAATGAACAAGAAATCTTGCCTTACAAAATCAGAGGGAGCTGTCCGGTTGCTGAAATTGTGCTGGCTGAGAGGAAGGGAAGAGGCAACGTCACTGTGGATGAACAGAACTCAAATTCATCCCATTTGAACTACTCAAGATATAAAAGGTCAGCAAAAAACCTCAAGTTCTTCTATTCTTAGTCTTGAGATACTGCCTCTTGTTTAGTACTGCTCAGAGATACTGTGTCCCCCAAGTACCATTCTGTTGGTAGCAGCAGAGAACAGCCCAGATGCAACTCATTTGGGTAAGTGAAGAGGTAGCATCTGCTTTGTACAGCCAGATGTAGCACTTGGGACCCTTACATGTAGAAAAACTGTTCTAGCTTGAAGGTACACTGTGGGTCTGTGTCTATTTAAAAAAACCACCATAGCTCATGAGCCACGACTGATGTATCTACTTATCTATATTGTTTACTTACTAATAAGCCATAGGACACAGTTCAGAGTAAATGTAGTTAATGAAATTAAGAAGTATAGTAATTAAATATCAATTCTTAATTTTTCCTGTGTCATGTACCCTGTTGGTAGTCTGGTAAATCTTATGGATCCCTTCTCAGAATAATGTTTTCAAATGAATAAAACAAAATATAAAGGATTACAAAAAGGCCAATTATGTTTAAAGTTATAAAAATACACAAAAACATTCATGGACCCCAGGTTAATAACCACTGCATTAGAACATTTCCCCCATAAGTCAGGATACACTCCTACAAATATATGGTATCAATGGAATAATAAACAGTCCTAGGAAACATATACGGAAGGGTATACAGGTAGGAAATATGTGGCCAGTGACCATGCATAGAGTGCACAGTGGAAAGGGACACATGTAAGAAACATGTGTGAGCAGGACTCATTTATAGAAGGGCAACTCATACTGAAGGTACAGGGTGCTATGAAGTCACTGATATATTTTGGTGGCATCATTGTGGTGTTTCTCCTGATCCTGCTACTGACTGACTGACCTTGTTTTGTATATAGCCTGACAGTTATATATAGGAGTTAGAGAGCTGGGCCTGGAGTCAGGAAGGCTTGAATTCAAATCTGCCTGAGACTTTTACTAGCCATGTGATCCTGGGCAAGTCACATAACCACTGCCTACCTCAGTTTCCTCAACTGTAAAATGGGGGAAATAACAACACCTATCTCTCTTGGTTGTGAGGATCAAATGAGATATTTGTAAAGTGCTTATCATAGCACATGGCACATAGTAGGTGCTGTTAGCTATTATCATTGCTCTGTTACTCCTAACCTCTCAGGTGGTTCTCTGGATTGCTGGATTGAGTTCTCTTGTGGTTGTGAAGATTCTCTCTTCTCCCATCTTCAGGTTTTACTTTGAGTTCTCAAAATGAGGAGTTACCTTTATCTCATACACAAAGGAATGGACTCCACCATCTCTTTCTTCAGCATAGGGAATAGAGATTTAAACTTTAGATTTTCTGGTGAGGATTTTCACCCACACAAAGGAAAAATATTTAGTTGATTTTTCTCCATAGGAAGATCTAGTAGGTCTTGGAGAGGAAGGAGTTCCTATCTAGAAGGCTAGTCTTCATTTCCATGTGAATAAGATCTTTTTCTGCAGATGATTAATCTGCCTTTGAGGCTCAGCCTTCTGCTCATCTGGGGAAAGGTCTTCCTCCCCACCCTGTCCTGCTATGTTAGATAGTGGATCTCAAGAGCATTCCAAGGGACCCTAGAGATAGCATTCTAGAAAAGATATTTGTAAAAGAGATCATTATCTAGGGGCTAGGATTCAATGACTTAACCTATATTTGGACCACTATGTGAATCTGAAACATCTTGGGGAAGGAATAGGTGTCAGCAAAAAGGTGGGCACTATGACTCTAACATGTTCAGACCCAGCAACCATCTTTGGCATGTTGGTCTTGATTGAGACCTGTTACAGTCCATTCAAGGTAATATCAGGATACTTCAAGCATCAAGGAGTGCCTAATTACTGGCGCTCCCTGAGCATTCATGCCTCTTTGGCAGAACATAGGAAACTAAATGCCACTAGTGGCAGAGAGCTATGCTAGAGAAATTGAATCCCCCAACTTGAGAGTGGATTCAGAGATTTTTACTTTGGTTACTCTCCAGTGATTGGAGAATGGAAGAATTATTTAAGGAAGAAACTCAAGTGTAAGGACTGATGGTTCTCTTTGCATGCATGGTCTATGGGGTATACCCAAGGAGTTCTCACAGAGTCTCTTTCAGGTAATGGTGAGAGGCTCTTTCTTTCACTCATGCTGATCACACAAGGTACTAGGTACCCAGAGTAAGCTCAGTCCTCTTCTCTGAACTTTTTCCGTTTCCTCCAATTTCCTCATTTCAACTCATGTTTGACATGTTTAGGAACTCATTTTAATTCTTAATTCCTATCACATTTCCCTGGTCCCTCGAATGTAAAAGGTACTAAGTGAAATTGTTGTGAGAAAGCTGCTTTCTTTTTTAAAAATAATTTTTAAAACCCAAAACTTAGCTTTTCTTTCCTCCTCCCCCTCCCAAAAGAGCAGAATATACAAATATACAACATATACAAAGCAGAATATAGAGGGAAAATTGTGTATGACATGAATCTCCATTTGCTTTTAAAGAAAAGTATATATTAAATCCCACATATTATGCCCAAAACTGTCTTTCTTGTCTGAGCCACCTTTTAAACCTTTCTCTTTATTTTTTTGTGTATCCTTTAAGATATTTCAATTTTTTATTGTTACTATTTCCATCTATTAAACTATTTTCCCCATTAAAAATCTGAAAGAAAAAATGTTTGTAACAAATAAGCATAGTGACACAAAATGAGTCCAGATGGCCATGTTTAAAAAATGTATGTTTCCTTTTGTAGCTTCAATCCATATGCCTTTGACAGCATGTAACATGCTTCATCATGGGTTTGGATACATGGTTTTGGCCACTTCATTGATCAGGGTTCTTATTAACTCTCTGCTGCTGTCCCCTACTTCCAAGGCTCCTACCTTGGGGCTTTCTGAGCACCCTTGGGTCTTTGGGATGGGTGTTTGGCTGTTGCTGCCCAGGGACACAGAACCCTGTAGTCTCCATTGTCTCTGTCATGCTGGGAGGCTGTCAGCTGGTGATAGCTTTGCTGGTCCCTTTGCTATGGCCAGTGGGCTTCTGGTTGACATTTTGTATAGTTCTAGGGTGGAAGAAGTCACTGTAATTTCTCACTGGACTTTTTGATTATTACTATTCAGTTTGGTGTGAATTTTATGTTTTTGCTGGCATAGTTGTGTGGGAGCTGACCTGTCTGCTTCTGTTCAGGCAGCCAGCTTGGCCAGAAGTCTAAGAGAAACCTGCCTCTTCTACCACATACTTCATGCTCCTATGTTCTATGTAAATCCTAAGGACTGGGCTGGTTGGAAAAGACTGAAAAGGATGGTAACTTTTTAGCTCATTTTCTCTTAGCTATAAATCACATTCTAGTCTCCCTCTGTTCTCACTGCACAGTTGATATTCATGAGTTGTTTATAAAAAGTATTATAGAAATGTTTTATTCTTAACTTTTTTAACATTCAGCAATCATTTATAAAGTACTTACCATGTTCGAAACACTGTGCCAGGTCCTGGATTAAAAGACCTTATTTCTCTGTTCTCTCTCTGTTTTGGGAAAAAAAGGGGGGGAAAAAGAAAGGAAAGAAGGAGAGAAATGTAGCTTTCAATTATTGCACTTTCAACAGGATTCACTTGTGATAAGAATTTTATATTCAGGAATAGCAGGCTTCTCTGATGACACAAATATTTCTTGTTTGACAGTTCATTGCTTGTGTTACTTTGATAACACACTCAGCTTTAAGTAATTGTCTCATTCTCACTTTTTCTGAAAGAAAATGTGCAGATCTGACTCCATGGTATCATGACACCAGTTTAGATTGTCAGGAAGAATTATGTTGATATGGTTCATTTAGTATTAAAAAGACTTTCCCCTGCAAACTTTCCCTACCTTGGAGTGTTTGTACTTCATAGATAAAACGAGTGATCCTCTAATCTGAAAAATGGAACCCTAAGTTCACTGTTTTTTTTTAAGTGGCTCTCACTATCTCATCCAGCCTAGAAGTGCAGTGGCCACTTATTGGTCTGAGCCCATAGCTGATTGCCATGGAGGTTCTGTTCTGTTCCATTTCTGAACTGGACCTGTTTGTCATTTCTTAGGCAGATTTATACCCCTTATCCCCTTGGGGGCTCACTAGATCAGTGCCAGATTTAGTGTGGAGATCCAATGAGCTTTATCCCTACTGCAGCTCAGAATCCCCAAACTCAAGTGATTCACCAGCCTCAGTCTCCCCTGCTATAGGAAGGGGCTATCATTGTTTACTACTACATTTGACCTCCTAAGTTCATTCTGAGAAAGCAGTGTGAAAGCAGTGGGAAGTCATAGACCCCAGAGTCAGAAGCTTAAACTCAGTGACTCAGTTTTGCAAACCTGCAAAACTCACTTTAATCTCCCTGAGCCTCAGTTCTCTCATCTGTAAAAATGAAGATAATGATAATCATCATAGCTCATATTTGCAATTTTAAAGGTGTTTTACTTGTAGCACCTGCCCTCCCTGGCCGTCCTAAACTCTAAACTATTATGCCAACGTAAGGCTGCATTATTAGGAGACGTAGCTAATTCAAATTCTAAGAATTATTTTATCTAACTCTTTTGTAACTTAAGAAAGTAGGACTCAGCTTTCTGAACCCAACAAGTACAACCCAAGTGATTTAAAAGTAAATCATGATGAATTAAATTATATAGCTGTTCAACTCTCATATATACTCTAGGAGGGAAAAAAAGCAAGCTAGAGGATCAAAGTGTGTCTGAACAACTCTATTTAGTGAAGGTTGCAAAGCATTGCAGAAAAAAAGAGCCTCTTGAGAAAGGAGTCGGTGCTCAAGGGGACTGGTGTACACTTCAATCAGCAGCTGATGGAAAAGAATAAGCCTTTGAAATGAATAATTTTATGGCTTTCAGCCACACACATACTTTCTGAATATCAAATTATTTTAAATAAGCACCTCAAAGGGCTCCACCTGCTAAATGAGGAAAAGCTTCATCCAGGTCCCTAACAAGAAAAGAAATAAAAGAGTGTGGAGGGTGAGGTTGCTGAAGGAATCTATCTGAAAGGAATGCGGAAAGTGCCAGACACATACCAGCTTATCTTATGGCCTGGAGGGAGAGAGAGATAGAGGACTGAAGACATTCTCTGCCTGTGGGAGAGACATTTCAAAGGAAAACTGAAACAATAACATGTTTCTGAGTGGAGGGAAGGGTCCTCCAACTCTTAATCCTGACCATGCTAAAGAGGTGGGGTCATCATCAGCACTGGTGTGGGAGAGGAGAGGTCTAGAGAGAGTTACGATGTAAAAGCAAAGTCAAGCTGATTACTAACACTTAATCTTGGGGTTCTCTCTACAGGGATCCTGTTACAAGGGTGCAGCCTGCTATCCAGAGTTTTCAATTTTCAATTTACCCATATTAAATTATTCCAGGCACAGTTAACCTTTTCTTCTTTCCCCCCCCCAAATTTATTAATTTATTTGTTTTCAGTTTTCAACAATTGTAATTTTAATGAGAGTTAAAGATTTTCCCCACCTGTCAATGGGCCTGCCCATAAGGGGGAAGCTTGATTAGGGGAGGACCACACCTTTTGTTAATTTCTGAGGAGGCACAGGTTCTCAAGGGTTGGGATGCCCTCTGGCTCTGAAAAGTGTGTGTGTGTCATATATATATATATATATATATATATATATATATATATATATATATATATATATATATATATATATATATATATATATATATATTCTGAGGTAAGGTTTTACTTTGGGGCTTAGTTTTTGGAAGAAGGTTTGTATGCCAGATGAGACTCTGGGAAGTCACTAAGGAGCCCCCCAGCTTGAAAACCCAGATGTCGGTGTTTCCCTCTCTGGTAACTATATATGTATGTAATGGTCAGACAGTTGGATATGTCTGTTGATCTATGATGTGTGTATTGTTTATGGTTAGACAGTTGGAAGCCCTGTCTGTTAATCTTTATTTCTCTGTTTGTATTTTCTCTGAAGTTCAGGATGCTGTTTCCCCTGAACTAAGTGAATGATATATGTGCTTGATTAAAGTAGATTGTTGACCCCCTCAAAAGTTGCTTTCCTTTTAGAAAAGCAGATCTGAGAACCTGTACAGCAGGCCCTCTTGTGTATTTCGGGGTATTTGCTGTTACAACAATTACTTCCATAAATTTCAAATTTTCTCCCCTTCCCTCCCCAAGATGAAATGCAATCTTATATGGGTTCTACACATACATTCCTATTAAACACATTTTCACATTAGTCATGTTGTATAGAAGAATTAAAATGAATGGGAGAAACCACAAAAAACAAAACAAAACATAACAAAGGAGAAAATGGTCCCAGTTAACCTTTTAATAATACTCAGCAGAGTGCTGATGAATGTTAATCAATCAGCTCTCCAAAAAAAGTGTACCCTGCAACACTTTTAAGTTCATTCTGCAGTATTAGCATTTTTGCCATTACTTTCTTAAGTCTAAATAGTTAACAACAACAAATAACAAAATGTTGAGCTCTAATTTGCAATGTCTGCTGATTTCTGAGGTTTAAATGTTCACTGAAAATTGTACAGTTGGCCACAGTTGTCCCCAGCACACCCTTGCTGGAACTGACATTTATATAGTCCTTTGTGTACATTATGTCATGTGGATCTTATAGAAAAAGGCATCATGATCCCCATGTAACAGACGAGGAGACTAAGACTCAGAAGTTAAATGATCTTCCCAAGGTCACCCATCTGGGAAACACCAGAGGCAGGATTCAAACTCAGTTCTCTCCCAACTCCAAGTCTAGTTTTTTCCCCCATTATATTGTGCTGACCCCTTCCTTTCCTTGGCTCTTCTCTCAGCAATCTCTGTTAAGATTTACTTCAAAGATATATTACTTTATTTTGGGAGTGACCTCCTGCCGATTTAGCTATCTGTAGGGGGAGGAGGTCTGGATTGTTTGGGAGCAGGACCTTCTGTTCTCTCAGAGAATGTGAGCTCCTTCAAGACAGGGACAATTTATTTGTATTTTTTCCCTCTTTCTATTCCCAGGGACTTGCATAGTACCTCATGCATTGCAAGCCTTTAATAAATGTTTGTTGGGTTGAATTAAATTGGCTTCCCTTTCAAACATTCCAGAAAGAGCTATGGAGTAGGGGCAGCATAGGTTATTAACTAAAGGCACTGAATCAAAAGCTTTCCCAATAATCAACTCTAAACATTTATAGTGAGCTCTTCCTAACATTCAGGGCATCAAGCCAGGCATTGGCTAAAGTCTCATGTTCAAGAATCCACTTAATTTACTGCATTTGATTTGATGGGGCTTTTGTTTTGTTATTATCTAAAGATCAATATGGGCTGCATGAATGTATCCATACCTGGAGTCACCCTTTCCTGTTATATCCAATAAAGGTCCAGCAATGCATTTTCCTGGTCAGGTCAGGGAGAAGAGCCTTCCTTCATATCTCCTTCAGAGCCGCTGATTAAACCAGGCTGATACCTGTGTAAAAGTGGAACAATGATCAAAGTAGACAGTGCCTGCTTGTGGCAGGGGTAGTAAGTGGGTGTTAGCAGTAACCTAATCTTCCCCCTTTCCCACACCCCTGATTCTTGGGACATCCCAAAGGATCAGTTTCTCTCTGGCATATTGCTCCCACCCTAGAGTGAAATCTCCAAACTAGAACTTAGGTGCAGATTGTGACTAGGTTGACACAAGTGAGGGTAATAGGGTCCATAAGTTCCATATGGGAATTCAGTGTATTGAGAGCATATTGGGTATGAAATAGTTTTTTTCCTACAGAAAATACATTAACATGCAAATGAATGATAAAAGCCCATGGACATTTACAGAAACAGAAAATTCTCAAACAACCTATTAGATTCTTCTTAGAAGATAGACACATTTTGGAGGGTGGGTGAAGAAGCAATATTCCCTTCACAGCATACCTGCCTTATCTAAGAGGCTCATGTTAATAGCAGGTCAAGGTTTAGATCTTCTGCCTACACTTGGTATGGTTCTGGCTGTCTAGCTACAGGAGACATATTGGCAATCTGCTTCCTTTTCCCAGAAACACATTTTTAGGAAAATCTCTCTCTAGGAAGAAAGTGACCATAGGAACTCTTGATTTCTTTGAAACTGTCATTTTGAAATTTTTAATTTCTTTGAAATTTTTAAACCTGATGGTGATGAGGGAATATGTTCACATAGGCTGCAGGTTAAACGAAAGAAGATTGAGCCAAGCAACACCAAAGAAAGGCCAGCTTTAGAGATCCTAAGGGCAGCACCTTAGCTGTCTTTCATTTTCTGCATCACGAATACAAGGTGGTCAAGGATCTATGTATGACTCAATGAGCTGAATTGGCCATCAAGTTAAGGATACCCAGAGAATGCATGGTGATACATTTGTGTCTTCCAGTTGAGTGCTTGCAGAACCAAATGAACAAGATCAATATTCTATCAGATAGTTATTGGGTACAAAGCATCCTATAATTTTGTTGTGTAAGATCTGGAAGTGGTCCTAACTTCAGCACTCTCTTGGTTCAGGTTTGAGGTTGGGAATGAGATAAGGCACTCACCTGTAAACCATTGAGCAGTTAGCAAAAGGAGGTTTACTTTTCCTTAGGAAAAAAAGGATGGCACAAAGATAGAGTGGTATATAATATCTTTGGCCTTTGGAGATGAATCTGACCATCAGGTCAGACTATGGAGACTTCATTAGGTCTTCAGAAATTCACCAAATCTGAGAGTCAGGACCTGGAGACAGTTTTGTCTTCTTTTAGGGAAAGCTAATCTAGAGGATAAGGGAAGGAGGAAGACCCTGGAGCCCCTCATATTGTGGATGAAGGAAAAGAAACTGCATCAGGGAAATGTTGACAGATATTAGTCTTGTCACAAAGACAAAGTCTTTTTGCCCTCAAGTAGATCAGGAACTCATGGAAAATTGAGTTATGAACACCTGGAAAGCAACTTAACTAGGTGGTCTATACTAAGTACTAAAAGAGGAGCACAGTCTGTGTTACAGGAGTCAGAGGAGAGAAGCAGAGAGAGGCTGTCTGCTGCTCTCATTGGGGAAGGTCTCACAAAGTACTTGAGGTGAACACTGAAGGATAGGTAGGTTTGGATAGGCCAAGGAATGGGCAGAAGGAAGGATATTACCTGATCTGGATAAGACAAAAGGAGAATATAATTGTCGGTAGTTGCATAGTGTCTTATACACAATAATCCTCTTTATTCTCACAGCAACCTTTTGAAGAAGGTAGAACAGATTACCCCCTTTTTTACAGCAGAGGAAACTGAGGCTCATAGAGGCTCATAGTGGTAGAGCCAGAATGTACAAAGCATATTCTAGGGACAGTGAATAGACTAGTCTAGTTTGGAGCAGAGGTTTTTTTTTAATTAAATTTTTATTTTTTCTAGTCAATGAAAATTCACTTTCTCCCTCCATCATGAAAGAAAGGAAAACAACATTCCAGTTATAAACATATATAATCAAGCAAAACAATTTTCTCCCATTAGCCATATCCAAAAAAATAATTTCTTGATCTGAACAGAGAGTCTTTGTTGAGTAAGGAGTGAGAGACAAGTTACAAAGGGCATCCAGGGCAGGAACAGTCTGTCTTCAAAAGCATGCATGAAAATGTTTCCATAATATTGTTAGGTCTCTAAGGTCATCATCATTCTGTAGACATTACAATGGCCTTTTTAAAAGTGCCCTGTTTATATTAACTTTATTATTCTTAAAAGTTTTGAATTTGCTCATTAGGCGGGGTGTTCATGCAATGGAAATACTTTGTTGCTGTATGTGAGATGGGAATTGCTGTATGTTTGTCCTTTGTTCTCGAAAAGGACCATTACATGAAGATAATGACATGACTTGCAGTTGATTTTCATTTGAGTGAGGGAGGGCTGGGCGAGGTCACCAGCCTCATTTTCTCCTCCAGGGCTATCTGGGTTCAGTAGCCAAATATTCATCAGGATGATTGGAGATGGCCCAGGATGCAGTGGGAGACCCTGACCATTTTAGGCTAAGGTCTAAATTAGATTCCCACTTTGAGTGAGGTACACACATTCAATGAATAGGTCTCTTTAAGTAGTTATTTAAGGGATGGTCCTTTTAATAAAAAAAAAAAATCAAACTGGAGGGGAAGACCCTATGGACTCCTGGCTAAAAGAGAAACAGTTACTGTTGGGAATAGAACAGAGGGGAAGGGGCCTCGGTATTTGCAGAAGATGTGGATTCGAATTTAGGCTCTGCTATATTTGTGTGACCTTGGACAGACACATTTTAACCTCCTGGGTCTCAGTTCCCTTAAAATATAAAATGAAAATATTGAGCCATAAGATTTCCAAGGTTCCTTCCAGCTTGAAATCTTATGATGTCTTATGGCATTGCTTCTCCTTCCCCTTCTTAACTGTATTTTGGCCCTTTGTTGCATGGATTTCTTCAAACGTTCATCCAGAGGAGAAGCAGCAACCCTGTCTGCGGAGTGTAACACATTCCTCTGCCCTGGGTCTCCCCTTGGATCTTTCTCACTCCTTTGCCTTTTCAGCTATGATACTTGGAAACCAAACAGCTCAAGGTGTCTGTGCTAATTCATTAGCATAGAGAACCTCAGGCAAAGGCAAAGGCAGAACATTTCATGTGCTTTGCCAAGTTCTGTTATATAAGTGACAGCAGAGGGTTTCTTTTTAGAAACTTGCATTTGTGAATGATCTGCTTTAGCAGCGGAACTGTGGAATGAACTGACTGTATATAGATAACTTGGAAGGGAAGAGAGGAGGGAAAAGAGGTAGCCATCAAAGTGGGAGCATTCAGAAACAGGCTTCTTTGCTATTTTTGTTAAAGCAATTGGGGTTAAGTGACTTGCCCAGGGTCACACAGCTATTAAGTGTCTGAGGCTCAGTTTGAGCTCAGGTCCTCCTGACTGCCCTATCAACTGAACGAACCACTTAGCTGCCCCAGCAGACTTCTTTCAATACACACTATGCCTACAGGAGGCCAGTAATTTCCAATCACATGGTGTATGGCCCCACTCTTCTTTCTTTTTCTTTTTATATGTGAACAAGTTCCTTCTCACTGGTTCAGTCTCCTCCTGCATAAATTAAGGGGCTGCACTAGGCGACTTCTAAGATCCTCTGAAATCCTGCAGTTCTGATTATTCAATTTGTTAGCTGACAGGCTAAATTTGCTTCAACAAACATTAAGTGCTTCTTGCGTACAGAACGTGATTCTAGACAGTGAGGGAGATATCAAATTGAGAGAAGATTAGGTGCCTGACCTTATGGGACTTACAGTCTAAGGATGTGGGGGTGGGGAGGGGACTATGATACACATGCAGATTAGCAGACACATCCAGCACTTAGCATAGTTCATGGCACATAGTAGGCACTTAATGCTGTAAATGCTTGTTGAGTTGATTTGACTTAACAGGGATAGTCAGGGAGTCCCCTCAATCCTGGGCTTAATCCAGGTAACCCCTCAATCTGGACTTCCTAAAAACTACAGCAGGTTCTGTAACACTGTACAGCTCACCAGCTTCCATCAATCACTAATTAAAAAGAAGATGTTTAAATAGCATAGAGCATAGAGAAATAAATTACAAGAACAAGTTCTCCCAACTGAAATCCCACCCAGCCTTCCCTAAACCCCCTTAATTCCAGTGTTTTGTCTCTTTCAATTATTTTCGATTTATTCTGCATATAGCTCGCTTTGTATGTATTTGTTTGCATGTTGTCTCTTACATTACATTGTAAGCTCCTTGAAGGCAAGGACTATCTTTTTGTATCCCCAGCACTTAGTCTGATGTCTGGCACATAGTAGGCTCTTAATACAAGTTGATTGATTGATTGAAGAGTAGGTCCCCTCTGTTAACACAGGGTAACACTATTCCATAGATAACCATACCACTGGTGAGAAAGAGAATACACGTAGGTAAAATGAGTGGCTAGGGATCATGCATACCTAGGGAAGTTATGGAAAGTAGATACATAAATGGCTTGGATGACATGCATGGGCACATGCCTGGGGAGAAAAGTGGAGTCAATGCACTTGTAGGTGCACCATCTGGCCAATTCACACTCCTCAACTTCTCCCTTCCTTCAATGTTGCTGCTGTGCAAGTGTCCCACCCTTGGGGTAGGAGTTATATTCCTCTATTAACTTCTGGGGTCCTATGCTGCTTGCTTCGTTCCCTCTGTTGTGCTTCTATCTCCTGTATCTGTGCTGAGCTGCTCTCCGCTAATGCCATCTGCTGGTTTTCTCCTGAATTTTAGCAGCTATGCAACCTTTCCTCCAGGAAAAGTGTGTGTGTGGGGGTTCTCAATTCTTTTAGATTCTAGCCTCAGGTTCTATATATTTTTATTTTTATTCAGACGCAGACCCTATTTTTAGCCAGCCGAAGAGCCAGAAGAGTCTGTCGGCAATAAGACTGTCTTTTGCTCTGCTTTTCTTCTGCTTTAGGTTTTTAAAAAATTCTGTTTATTTTTTGATTTGGTGTTCAAGTATTTCTTCCAGTTCAAATCATGTCCCCTGCTTACTAACCTGGGTCCATGCAAATTCCTTTGAGATCTTGATGCAGCAAGAGTGGAGGAAAGGGGAAAGTCAGTGACTTTTTCTTCTATATTTCTGACAGTGACAAGAGTCACTTTCTTTATAGAGATTAGTACAGGGCACAATAATACATGATAAACACATAAGACAAGAGAGAAAACAAAGTTCTTTGTGAAGTCCTGAAGGGAGGTATATTACTGACCAGAGGGGAGGGATCAGTGAAGACTACACAGGAGAGATGACATTTTATATGGACTTTAAAGAATTGTTAGAATTGGTAAAAGAAAGGGAGGATATAGCATTACAGATCTTGGGAATAAAATGAACAAGAGTGGGCAACTGAGATAACTGTGTACAGTTATCTCTTCTACATCATGTCTTTCCCCACTGCAGTTTCGATATATCTCTGGTCTACTCCCTATTTAATAAGGAGCTAAAGAGGAGTGTTGAGTGAAAGAATGCCTTAGTTGATCTATGTGTGAGGAAAATTAATATGTTAGCAGTATAAAGGAAAAATTGAAGGAAGGAGGGAGTGGAAGTAAGATTTGTTAGAAAATTATTGTAACAGGATTTGTGAAGTGGAAAGAAGGGCTTCTGCTGGAGCGATGGCAGTAGGGAAAGAAGGGAGGCAGCATGGTGGAGAGATCATATGGTCACAGGCTTAGAGCTGAAAGAGACCAGAGAGATCATGAAGTCCAATCTCCTCATTTTACAGAAGAGGAAACAGAGGCACAGAGAAGTTGATTTGTCCAGGGTCACACAACTGTCCTCTTTGAATTCAGCCAATGTATTGAATCTTTGAATTCAATAAAAAAACATTCAAAACAGGATTTGAATCCAGATTTTACTGACTCCAACTCCAGTGCCCTATATACTCTGTTATACTACCTAAATATTGTGTAGATAGTAATAAATGGTGTTTACGTAGTAATATAAGGTTTACAAAATACTCATACACATTATCTTATTTGAACCTAGGTGTCCAAGGAGAAGTAGAGGAGATGGAAAGACAGAGGAAGGGTTTTTTCTGCCCAATTCCCTAGATGGTGGGAGATCTCATATTCTGAGCGATGTGTCTGCAGAGCTGGTGTACCAAAGAAGGCTTTACCAAAAGGGTGACACTCTGGACTTGGGGGATACTCTTGATTTGTTATCATAGGGTGTACTTCTTTTATAGCTGGTTCCCTGGGAAAGGGGGTGAGCACCATCTACTGGAGCCTGAGGAGAACTGCAGAGTGAAGAAGATAAACCTGCGACAAAGGACTATCTGCTACTGGGAGGTGATCGGGACTGAGACAGGGAGCATCTATCAGTGATGTCTGCTGGACTGGCTAGAAAGAAGCAACATTGGAGCTAGAGGAATCATAGAGGGGAGGATGAAAGTGGAAGAAGAAACACTCAAATCCCCCATCATTGTAAGAGGCTGGTATCTGGCTGGGGGTGAGTGATAATAATAATAATGAGTGATAATAATGATAGCAATAAAAACATTTATATAGCACCTACTATATAAAGGCTAAGCGCTTTACAAATATTATCTCACTTGATCCTTACAACAACTCCGGGAGATAGATGCTAATATTATCCTCATTTTACAGATGAGGAAACTGAGGCAGACAACCATTAAGTGACTTGCCCAGGTTCACACAACTAATAAGTGTCTGGGGCTACATTTGAACTCAGGTCATCCTGACTCCAGGTCTAGCACTTGCTCCACTGCACTACCCAGCTGCCAAGTAATGAATACTATTATTTTTTTACTGGGCTCTGAGATCAATCTTATTTGTTCCCTCCAGCCCATAAACAAAGCTCTTTTATTTTCTGAGCTTTGTAATTCTTTTTATTTGAACAGAGAAGAAGGTGACACCCTTGGTTGTTGTCCTTCATTCTTGTATAGGACCAAGATGTCATCACCATCATAAAGTCAAGTTTCAGTGTGTCTGACTGTGGCTGATCAGACCAACATGAGCTCAGAATGCTCTACCGCAGGCTGGGCATAAGTAATTTGTGTGAACGTTTGGGGTGGCTACTTAAATATTGCTCATTCTGCATTTCCTTTGAGTTGTTTCAATTCTACTTTGCTCATAGAGCACAGCACCTTTTCTGATGTGGGCACACTGCGCTGAGCAGTCTTGTGCCAGTGTCTCCCACATCACACAATCAATTCCAAAGTTCTTGAGCTTGTACTTGTATCGCTTCTTCTGACCACTATGTGATCACTTGCCCTATGTGAGTTCTCCATAAAATAGTCTTTTTGGCAAGCATACATTTTGCATTCGAACAATGTGGCCAATCCACATGGGGCTGATGACATCCTAGAGACAGACTGGATTCCAATCTGGGCCTTTCCTGCCTTTCTAGTCTTCTGATACCTCTCTCCCCTCCACGAACTCTGCTTAAACCAAATCACTCTGGTTCTCACTGATTGGCCAACAGTAGGTCCCAGGCCAAACCCTACTTGGCCAATGTTTGGGGCCTAATTGACTCAGAGTGAACGTAAATAGGAATCATTTCTGTTTTGAACAGAAACCCTGAGAGTCTTCCCCTCCCAGTTTGATTTTTTTTTTCTGGACAAGGTTAAAGAGGCAATTCTTTACCTCATTTTTTTTTACCTAGCCTTAATCACTGAATGAAAATTGCCTAAATCAAGCTGAGACCTGCTGAAGATCCCCAGTTGTCTTGATGTGTATCTGGCCCCTGGACCCAGGAGGCTCCAGAGGAGAAAGTGAGGCTGGTGACTGCACAGCCTTCCCTCACTTAAATCCGATTCACTTGCATGTCATGGCATCACCTCTCTGAAGAAATGGTCCTCTGAGAATGAAGAACAAGCAGCAAACAATAATCCAATAATGCTGGCTGCTTTGCCAACTCTGCATTTTCCCAGGCTGTCTGTCCCCCATGCCTGGAAGTTCCTCTCTCATCTCTACTTTCTGCCTTCCTTTAGGTCTTAGAGAAAGTCCCGCATTTTACAAGAAATCTTCCCCCATCTCCTTAATGCTCCTGCTTTCCCTTTGAAATTATCTCCAATTTATCCTGCCTATATCTTGTTTGCACATAGTTGTTTGCATGTTATCACCCCCATTCGATTGTGAGGTCCTCAGAGGCAGGGAGCTTTCACCATCCTTTGTATCTTCTGCATGTAGCACAGGGCCTGGAACATAGTCGGCACTTAACGTGTGCTTGTCGATTTCTCAGGTCATCTGGGTGGTGACCATGATCCAGAGAAGTGAGAAAATTCCCACAGTACCCTGGGCTCAGGTACAGAGGTTCCACAGAGATGACTTGTGGCAGGGCTATCACTCCACCTCTGAGGGCAGAGAGAGATTCTGAAAAAAAGGCTGCTGTCTCACCAACACTTCTCTACATCCTCTGTCTCTATCAATTGCCTTCTGTCACCAGCTACATCCAGGGTTTACTCACTGACTTTGCTCCCAGATAGTTCTTCCTGCTTTGAGCACTGCCTGACAGGGTGACTTGCCTGCCATGCACAGTCATTGTAGCATGGGAAGCTGGTTGTCAGAAGCACCCTCCCGGCCCTTTCTCCCACGCCTCCTTTCTTCCCCCCATCATCCTCTTGCAACTCCCTTTGTGATTCTGTTAGTTCATTTGACCATGCAATATTCATCTGGATTCTCAGCTGTCATCTGCCAGTGCCCAGCCCCATGCCCTAGGGTCTTCCTGCTGTCTTCCCTGCTTTGCCAGTCTGTAACAAACAGCTGTTGGGATGAAAACACTTGAGATGCCACGTCAGATACAATGTCTGTGTCTGACCCAGACCTCACAGCCATGTAGGAAGCTGGGCCCACTCATAGCTTAATAATCTTCAATGTGGAGAGGAGAAATTTCAACAAAGAGGACCCCATTGACTGGTTTCCCAAGGAATGTGCTCTGGATTCAGCTCTGCAGTGGCCATATGTAGGTGAGCTGTAGAATCCAGTGATGGCTCGCCTGGCAGAGGTTCTCTAGGTAAGGGGTCACCCTGACTTCCCACTGCCTGGAGGTCATATATATTACATTTCCCTCCTTCAGAGAATTTTCAATGGCTAGACTCTCTAGGTTGACTCCGTTTCTCACTGATGACATTCCCCCAATTATACAGGACCTTTGCACTCCAGTTCCATTTAACCACTTAAGATTAGCTCTTCTTGCCAAGTGTTATTGGGAGAATCAACTGAGAATAACATGTGCCTGGTAGATCTTACAGCATTATGTAAATGTAGCTCCTTATACTTGCAATATTGCAAATGGGTTATAAGCGGCTAAGTATGGTGGGGTTTTGCAGCTTTATAGTAAGATTTGGGTTTTAATATATTAACTGTACTATTTCAAAATATTATTTACAGGTACAATGTTACATGGGATACATTGATGAAAACCTGACTGTGTAGAGAGGCCTGCCTTGATGTACATCATGCTTTTTTGGTTTATCATTAGTTTATGAGGCCGTGTTGACCTGGCTAGGTCCAGATCAAGTCTTACTTCTTGACTGCAAACAATTAACTAGCATTTATTAAGGACCCATTGTATATGAGGCATCCTGCTAGGTGTTGGGGGTATTAATATAAAAGGTGAAACAATCCCCATTATTAAGGATCTAACATTCTCATGGCCTTTGATGGTCAATGACCATTTCCTCCTCTTGACTCCTGTCATATTTTATAATGAAATAAATAGCGCTTCTTTTTTGTGGGTGGAGATTAAATGTGGGCACATGTGAACATAAAATGGACATTTGTTGTTGCTAATGTTAGTATTCTCTGGTGAGGGGGAGGGACACTGGAACACTCAAGTTACTCTGGATAAATGGATGGAGCCAGGTTGACTGGAGAACTCATGGTGGAATTTTGATGTCATGATGTAACTGTGTAATTTGAGGGGAGAAGGTAATGGCAGCCTGGAGCTTCATGGGAGAAGGGACCAGGAGGCCCAAAGTGACCAGGATGATAATACCAGGGGTAGCTCTGTAAGGAAAATGACCACTCCACATGGACCCAAGGTCAGGTTCAGTTAAATAGAGTGAGGTCAGAATAGAGGGTGTGCTGGTCGATATGACATGACAGAGTTCTAGCATGTAGTCCCAGAAGAACTAAATAATGTACCTGGGCCAGGAATAGGCTTAAGGCTCTGTGCCTACTCAAGAAGTGACCAGGAAATTTTTGTTTGGAATATTAGATGCCACATCTGACTTATTTTTCTTGAATTCCTTGGTGTCTATCTTCTCTTATAGTTTATTACCTAACTCGTTTCTGTATTATATTGCCTTGTACACAAATTATTGCCACTTTTCTCATTTTATTTTTTATATCATTTAGATAGAAACAGTCCTAGGACAAGTCACCATTCTACAGTTATTCATGTATACTCAATGTTAGCCAAGCTATTTAGCAGGCAGATAAAAATGAGTGTTTTTGGTAATTGAATAAGAGTATTGAGATGTAAGTCTATCTTGTGCTGACTTGTTGAAAATATCTTCAAGGCTCTGATGCTTTAAGACCAATAGGGGGGATATATACTTTATTTTTTTTCCATGTGGCTTTGTTTTCTGCTCCAACTTCTTCACATTTTGAAGTGGGTGGAATTCCATTTCATCCCATGTAGACTGATGGTTATGACTATTTCAGATAGATATATCTCTTAAAAATGTTGTTTTAAACTTTTTATGAGTCAGCATTGGGTCTGGGTGTTTTTCTCTGATTATACTCTGACTTTGAGGACAGTGGATATAATCCTCAAGGATATTTTAGGGTGTGTATTTTATAGCCTGGGAATTTGTCATGTGCTGGTTTATGAGAAGCACTTTGGTATAGCAGAGAGAGAACTGTCTTTGTAAGCCTTGAAGACCTGGGTTTAAGTCTCACCTCTGGCACATACTGGCTGTGTGACCCTGGTCAAGTCACAACCTCTTAGAGTTCTAAGCAACTCTCTAAGACTATAAGCTACCGAGAAGGGAGTCTCCTCATTCTTATACTGGATTATAAGGTACTTGGTGGCAGCACCATGTCTTATGATAATAATAACAATAATACTAGCACTTATATAATGCTTTAGGTTTGCAAAGTTCTTTACTAATTTGTTGTTGGTCAGTCATTTCAATTGTGTCTGACTCTTTGTGATTCCATTTGGGATTTTCTCACAAAGATAGTAGAGTGGTTTGCCATTTCTTTCTCCTGCTTATTTTATGGATGAGGAAACTTAAACAGGGTTAAGTGACTTGCCCAGGGTCACACAGCTAGTAAGTGTCTGAGGCCGGATTTGAACTCAGGAAGCAGAGTCTTGACTCCAGGTTCAGCGCTCTGTGCACTATGACTCCATCTAACTGACCCTTTGTTACAAATAGTATCTCATTTTATCTTCATAACAATCTTGGGAGATCTGTGTTATTATTTTCTCCATTTTACAAATGAAGAAAATAAGGCAAAGAGAAATTAAGTGATTTTTTTCAGAGTCACACAGCTAGGAAATATCTGAAGCAGAATTCAAAACAGTCTTCCTGACTCTAGGCTCAGCCCTCTATCTACTATACCACCTGGTTGTCTTTACATGAGAGTTCCTTATATCAATGAAATCGCAAATCCCTAACTGGGTATATAATTTTGGGCACATAATCATAACTATCTGGACATTTAGTGCGTGCTAACTTTTCTGCAGTTTCTACTATTTCCTTGCATAATCTACATTGTAGATCTACAATGTATCTGGACTCCTTAAGGATGGATAACCTTACTGCAATTTCTAGGGGCAATGACTTGGTCCTGAATTGCAAAAACTCCTCTGTTATGACCAGTGCACGTGACTCATCCATTTGGGTGATACTTCTTTGTCTTTGTCCATGTTGGGTGAGTTCATGTGGGTGTTGCCCATAAGATTTTAATTCTGTTCCTTAATCTTGGCCCTTTTGTGGACTTCATTTTTCAGATAAATCATTTTTGTTTGTTTGACATATACACTGGCTGCATTACTGCTGTTAATCTTTAAAGCTCAGTGAAGTGGTATCCTTTTGTTCTAAAAGAATTTCTAGAAGTCTGTAGTCTGTCTGTCATGCCCTGAACATGTCTATTAATCCTCTTTTTCCCTTTTGATGGGGAAGTGTTCATCTCTCTATGGCTCTCTTGGGGTGATGGAACCTGTGTTTTTTTTAATATTGTGGGAATTTTTATTAGGATATTTTCTCATTCTTGTCCCTTTTTACACTTAAAAGGAACATGTTAAATTGGCATTGCATATGTTTGTTTGTTTGTTTTTTTGCTGGGGGAAAGGCAAGGCAATTGGGGTTAAGTGACTTGGCCAAGGTCACACAGATAGCAAGTGCAAGCATCTGAGGTCAGATTTGAGCTCAGGTCCTCCTGACTCCAGGACCAGTGTTCTATTCACTGAACCACCTAGCTGCCCCTATTGGCATTGCATATGGAACAGCCCCCACCTCTGCCCCAGGCAGTGCCCCCAAAGAACAATATACATGTGTTGTATATGTGGACTTTTCAAAATAGGCTTACTTTAAATGGTTGGTGGTAGAACTTCCAGGGAGTTGGTTGAGAGGGAGATGAGGAACAAACTTTTAAATAGAGTTCTGGAGTCCCCTGAGTTGTGAACATGCATGTGAGGCTGGTCCCATGATGTCCCTTGACTTTCAGGACTTGCAGCCTTAGAGACTGCAGGGACTGGACCTTGCCTAGTTGAGTTTATCCTTTCTCCTTGTTTGGGCCGAGATCTTTTCTTGGTCCCAGAAAAAGAGAACATTTGCTCATATATATTCTTTCATAGATTCTAAAGTGCAGAGCTCTAATGATTTCGGTTTCTTGTTTTGCTTGAATTTAACACTCTATTTGTGATGGGCTTTTGATTAACCAGTGTTTGTTGGAAAGGAGGTATAAATTGGCAAATGTAAGACTGTAAGTTAAGAGCTACCCTCCCCCTTGAAAGTGATGGAGAAGTAGCTTTCTATATCTTTAGACTAGAGATATTTGAGGAATGGACCTTGCCTCCCCCACCCCTCAGTTAGGTTGCTGATGGTGCTGGCATAGTCCCTCTCCTACTCTCCACCGAGGCAGGCCAGAAATCTGCTCATATCTATCCATTCCACCCTTGAACTGCATCTTTATATTTAGACACCCACCCCCACCACATAAAAATGTGTATGTATATATCTATCCTAAACAGAGATTTAACAAAAACAACTGAAAATAGCTAGCATTTGGATATCGCTTTAAGATTTGCAAAGTACTTTGCAAATATGATCTAACTTGATCCCCACAACAATCTTGGGAGGTAGGGCATTTTACAGATGAGGAAACTGAGGCATATAGTTCATAGCTAGTATGTATCTGAGGCAGTATTTGAACTTGGGTCTTCTTGACTCTAGAAGTCCAGCATGCTATCTGCTGCACCACTTCTCTTTCTTTTTCCTCTTCATCTTCTTCTTCACCTTCATCTTCTTCTTCTTCTTCCTCTTCTTCTCCTTCATCTTCATCTTCTTCTACTTTTACTCCTCCTTCTCATTATTATTCAGCAACAATAAAACCTATTGCTTCACCAATGTCCATCTGACTTCAGAAAACATAGAGCAGAAGGAGCCACTTCTTCTCACTGATCTCAGACTTATTTCCTGTGCTGGACAAGATCTAATATGTAGAGAGTGCCTTTGACTGAGAGACTAGACCAGACCATCACTACTGCAGCAAGTGATTTGGAATAACTGCTGCTGCTGCTTTCATGGATACATCTTCTTTTTGTGAGATTATAACACAGGTAGATAACAGGTGGGGGTGGTGTCACTCACATCTGGCCTTTAGCCTAAAAGGAAGAGTGCTTCTCACTGGACAAGTCCTCTACGCACCTGAGACTCATGCTTCCTGGGACACAGGGTGGCCCTAACACATGCAATGTCCTTTCTCTCTCTCCAGTAAGTGGTTCAGGGAGTATTTTGCAGAGTTCCTTTTCCTGAATCCTGAAAAAGTCCATTATTCTAACAGACACCAGGGGATCAAAGGCTAAATTCTCCTGAGCTGGGTAGCACAATGTATCTCTGTAGCTGTAATTTTGTTTGTTCTTCCATCCTCTTCCCTTTAACTAGTAAACGCTTTGTAAAAACTCACTTTTGTATCTGGATCAGCTACTGGAAAGCAGACAGTGGCTACCTGAGCAAGGTATGTGATGGTGGCAGATGATAGAGAGATCGAGGGTGGTGCCCGACAGCATGGCAGAGGTCACCAAATAAAATAGAGACCAGCAAACTATGGGAATGACTTGAGGATTTGGTCTGATCCCCTTTTTGTTATTTCTTCATATGTTTTTTATTTATACTACTCATTTGGCCTTTAGCCTATGGTATTTTGAGTGATTTGTTATTGTTTCCTATTTCACTGACTAGACTGTAATCTGTATGAGGGCAAGGACGATGCCTTGTACTTATTTGTATCTTCTCCATCACCTAGTGCAATGTAAATGGCTGGGGATCAATACATTTTTATGGATTTCTGTCAGTATTATCACTTTTCTTTTAGTCACCCTGGTTCAAAACCCCAGAATCATCTCTGACCCTCTCCCTGCCTCTTCTCCTCTGTCCTTGGTTTCCAAGTCCTATCAATTCTACACACTTAGCTTTGGAGTCTAGCCCCCTTCTTCCCATTTCTACTGCACTGACCCAGTTCAGAAACTCATTACTATCTTCGGTGTTATAATAACCTCTCTTCCTCCAACTCTCCCTGAATCTATACACCACTCTCAAGACAGTCTTCTGAATGTGTAGACTGGTTCATGTCTCATTCCCACACTCACAAACCTTCAAAGTTTCAATTTGATCCAAAGCATTACTAATTTGCTAATCGTTCCACATTGCCTAACAAAGAAAGCCTAAAGGTTGGCACTTAAAGGCTCTCTCTGGAATCTGGCTCCAACCTATTTTTGAAGCCTAATTTTTACCTATTTCCCTTCATGGTTCACACATTGGACGTTTCAGTGAAATTGTATTTATTATTGGCTGTGCCCTCAGCTGGTCCCATTCTCTCCCAGCCTGTATAACTTTGCCTGCATTGCCCCTTCCCTCCCCCATAATCTGGAATGTGTTTCCTCTCATGGGAAATTCTTCCCATGCTGCAAGTCTCCTTCAGGTGCCATCTTCTGTATTCATTAATATTAATTCAACAATCATTTGTTAAGTACTTATTGTGTGCAGAACATCATTCCAATAATGGGAGAGACAAACTTTAGATAAAACATGGTCTTTAGTCTCCTAGAATTTATAGTTTAATTGGGGGGAAAAGATACAATGCAGATAATTATTTTTGCACTATGGCTTTGAAAATGTGCATTACCTGATAAATAAACATGAGAAGTACAAAAACAAGTAAGTGAAGTCCAAAAGGAAAGGTCATTATCAACTGAGGGGAATGGGGTTTAACCTGGCAAAGGGAATGGAGGAAGGACATTCTGGAAATAGAGGTGATTGGAAGCTAACAGAGAAGAGAGCACAGGGCATGTTTAGGGGCAAACTCTTTTGTGTGGCATAGTTCCCTTTGGCAGTCAGTCTGGTGATGTGTGGAGGACCTTGGATGCCAGGTAAAGGCCTTTGGGTCTTACTCCATATGTAGCAGGCAGCCAGTGAAAGGTTTTGAGAAGAGCCATGACATGAGTTAGATTTAAGAATAACAAAGGTTATTTTGGAAGTCTTCCCTGATCCTCCAGCCAGATGTAATCTCTCTTACCTCTGTCTACCTTGCACCTTCCAGTTTGTTTCCAGTCATTTTTGGTCTTGTGTGATCTTCCTCACTAGGACAGTGATGCTAGGGTGGCTAAGGAGTTAAGCTTGTTGAAAAATTGAGACAGTGAGTTGGCATGGGAAAGAGTCAGCTCTGATCCGAGGATGATTTCTTGGTAAAAACACAGGCCTCCAGACAGCCTTGGGCTTTGTTGTTTTGGAGGGGACTGAGTAAGTAAGAGATAGGACCCTGGGTCAGGTGCCAGGACCTTTTCTCTTAAAAAAAAAAAAAAGAAAAGAAAAGAGAGACCTTTCCTTTCCCCCTTTCCCCTTGAGTTCTACTTGCTGTTTGGGAGGAGAAAGGCAGATGAAACATACCCCGCACTGTATTCCTACTCTTCATTCTAGGCGTTCTTAATCTGTAGTTTGTGAATTTGGACCCCAAGTGACTGCAATACAAATTGAAATGTGATAATGCATAGAAGTAAGAGAGATAACATTTTAAAAATGTTTTGATAACTATTTAAATAGAATTGGTTTCCCTGGTAGTCTTTTTTTATTTTATGACTGAGAAGGGGATCCTTAGGCTTCACCAGATTGCCAAAGGCACTAAAAAGGTGAACACCTCCTGCTCTATACAGGGTGTACACGTCCCCCACCCAAGGGATAATTGGTGTGTGTGGGGTTGTGGTTAAGGAGTTGGAGAAGCAACAGGGCTCTTGTGGGAGTGCTGTAGTAAATGAGTTCTAGGACAGAGCAAGGAGGAAACAATCACTGGGAGTCACAGTAGGCAATATGGTAGTCCAGGGGCCTTGATATATAGGGGATTTGGGGAACAACTCTGGGGAGATAGTGTGCAGGGGTAGAATGCTCTGCTTGTACTGGTGAGTCCTTTTGGATGCTTTTCTTGTAAGGACACCCTCAACTGAATAAATAGCTTTCAGGACTGGGCCTTGGCTGGTCTGGTAATCATCAAGGTTGTCTTGAGTTGCGTTTGTGAGCTCTGGTCCTAACCAGACTGTCTCTAATTTATCTTTGTCTCCCCCTCAGTGTCAGCACAATGACCCGCACATGAAGTGAACGTTTTAAAAAACCGTCGATTTGGCGCAGGAAGAAGCCAATGAGTGTTCAACAAATAACACTGGTCTGTGGGACTTATGTTGCTGATTTTTGCCTCTTCTTTTATTTTATAAACATTTATTAATCACTCACTAAGACTAAGGCCTTCCACAAAGGTCTCATTCCTCTGCTGTTCCTGCACAGAGTTAGGAAGACGCTGTTTCTATTCTGGAAAAGTTTTGTGTATAGTCCTGGCTACAGAAAATGTATCTCGCCTGAGGACCAGTCTTGCTAAATATGGGGAAGCAAACTGGTGTCACCAGGTTAAGCCACCAAATAATTAGTGGATAGGGGTAGGGATTAGACTTGGGATTTCATTGGTATTAGGGACTCTGGGGTAAAGAAACTCCTTCTATGAATGCGGGATGGCCCCTACTCTGCATTTTATCATCTTAGAGAGGAAGACTATAAGCTGCATTCTATTGGCAATAGTAATAGTGGGAGAGGAAGCAGCAGGACACATCCACAGGTAAGCCAATATAACTTACCCAAAGCTCAGGTTGATCATGTCACATCCTAACTCCATAAATTTCTGTGGCTCCCTACTTCCGGGATAAAATATAAAATTCTTTGGCATTTAAAGTTGTTTTTTGGTAACTTGACCCCTTCCTATTTTTCCAATTTTCTTATGCTTTAGTTGCTTGTACAGGCACTTTGAGATCCAAATACGTTGATCTACTTTCTATTCTTCCCTCTGCACTTCATCCCTGGACTCTGGGCATTTAAACTGGTTGTCCCCCATGCCTGGGATGCTCTTTTTCTCTTTTTCCTGACTTCCCTAGATTCCTTCAAGACTCAGGTTAAAAGCTATTTTCTTTAGGGAGACTTTCCCTCCTCTTTTTCCCTCTGAGATTACCTTCCATTACCTGGCATGTCTCTTATATGTGCATAGTGATTTGCAAGTTGTTTATTCAATTAGAAGTGACCTTCTGAAGGGCAGACACAGTGTTTGTTGCCTTTCTTTGTATCCCCAGTTCTTAGCACAATGGCCGGCAGTGAGAAGCACTTGGCTAAATGCTTGTAAACTCAGGGAATGATTGATATGGAGCATGGTGAGTTTAAGTAACTTACCCAGAGTCACAAAGCCATTATGTACCAGAGGTGGGACTTGAACCCAGAGTTTCTTGATTTCATATACAGTTCTGTATCTACTATGCCAAGCTAACTCTCCAAGTAATCAATGAGTGGTCAAAATCCAATGAGGCTACGAAATAGACAAATCCACAAAATGGCTCTCAATTCTATTTAGCCTCCTGCTGCAGGAAGGGTGATAGAAAGGCAGAACAGGGGTCAGAAGGTGCCAAGAATAACTACACAGATCTTAGCCTACAAACATTCACTTTTTTTCATTAACGTTTATTGTGACCATTTTGTTGATACACACTAGAGGAGTGGAACCATCTCTATGCTGGCATTATTGTTTTAAATTAACCCAAGAGACACAAAAAATTTTCAGTTGAGTGGAAGGACAGCTCACAGGTTCCTTTTAGAGAGTCAAGTAAAGAATTTGGCAGGATTGTAAAGAGAAATGTCATTTCATGTGACATTTGCTCTTCTCGACTCTCAGTTCCATTTAATTCAATTTAACTAGCTTTAATCAAACACCTCCTATGTGCCAGGTACTATTAGATGCTGGGGATACAAAGATATGACCACAAATGACATCAGGGAATTTACATTCTATTTGTGGTGATGGTGGTGATGGTCTTGGGGAGTAGTGGAATATAGATGAATAAATTCAAATATATAAGGTATACAAATTAGGGACTACATTAGCTTGGAATGAATATTAGCAACTGGGAGAGGTCAGGACATAAACTTCCTGTGGAAGCTTCCATGAGCTGAGCTTTGAAGGAAGTTAGAGATCTACTGGGGGAAGGGCAGAAGGATGGTTGTTGGCTCAGTGGATAGAGCATTAGGCTTGGAGTCAGGAAGACTCATCTTCTTGAGTTCAAATCTTCACTCAGACATTTGCCAGTTGTGTGTCTCTGGGCAAGTCATTAACCCTGTTTGCATAGTTCCTCACCTATAAAATGATCTGGAGAAGGAAATGGCAAATCACTCCAGTATCTTTGCCAAGAAAACCCCAAATGGAGTCACAAAGAATCAGAGATGACTGAAATGATTGAACAACAACAGAGATCTATGAAGTAGAGATTTTATAAAATCTCCGAGGTAAGAAGGTAAGGGGGAGGAATTCCAGGAAAGGGAGAAACCTATGCAAAGACCCTGAGATAGTGAGATGGAATGGGTGTAGTTAGCAAAAACAAATAGACCATCTTGAATCAATCAATCCACCAAAGAGTCTTTACTAAGCACCTTCTATACGTCAGGCACTGTGCTAGACACTGGGAAGATAATTGTAGCTCATATACTAACACTCGCTGTAGAGGCTAAAATAGTAAATGTGGTGAAGAATTTAATAGGGAATAGGGATATCATTTAATGGTTTTCCTCAAATTATGTCAACTTATACCTTCATGGATAATTTCAATGCAGAAATGGGCCTCACAGGAGAATATTGAGAACTATGCTTTTGTGGTTTGGGATCAAGAAATGAAAGAGGCCAAGGCTCATTCATGGACTGCATAGAAGCCTGACAGATGCATCTCACGAATAATTTCTTGAAGAAGAGAACTGGAAGGCAGTGAATATGGCAGACACTGAATATCAAAGAAAATGAAATTGCCTATTGTAACAGACAAGAAATGACCAGTTGTTGGTATGCAGTCAGGGTATTGATTGGATAAGATAAAGGTCGGACTACAATGAATTAAAAGAAAGAACTAAAATGAGAGAATACTGGGTGACACGATAGCATTTACAATCCGAACTACTTAAATAAACTGTGGACCCCCTTGATCTTAACACTATTTCCTAGAGAAAAGCTAAACTGATGAAAAATAGTCCTCAGATTAAGAATGCCAAAACTCCCCAAAGCTCCCCAGCCCCAGTCTTTTTGTCAAACATGGTAGGTAAGGGTACACTAATTTAGAATATAAGCTCACCTTGTAAAACGTTACGATGACTGGTATCAGATTATGATCATGCTACCTTACAAATTAGCAAAATATGGTTGAAGAGAAAGTAAGTCTGGAAAAAGCAAGCTAGATTATAGAGAACATTTGTAAATTAATCTGGAAAGACAAAAAGCAGGTGTGAAATTAAACAAATCTATGGGCATTTAAAAAGTGACCTCATCAGTGACGGTAATTGCCCCCTACATCACTTGTCTTGGACCATTTCAGTATAAGATGAACTATACCAGAAAGTAGGAATTTAAGAAGATGAAATTGGTAAGAATGGCTAGAACTGATAAAGGATAAACAGAAGGCATCCATGCTAAAGGTCACATGCCCAATTTTAAAGGCACCCAGATTGTTTACAAGATAGATTTAAAAAAGCAACATTCTAAAACAATGGAAATGACCATCAACAATGCTCCTTAACAAAAAAAAAAATAGGCAAGTAAGAAGGTATTGTCAACTGATGAACTACATTTCTACTTTCTAATCTCTATAAGATCTTTATTAGAAAGGTCTATGGACATATTGAAGGTATCCTTAACGAAAACATGAGAAGTCAGGCAGGATACTTATAGCAGAACATTAGATAGCACCTATGGATGATTTTCTATAGTGTAATATTAATGCTATTGTAACATAACTAAGAGGTACAGAGATCATAAGATCTCAGTATTTATTTAAAAGCATTTTTAAAAATGTGGCTAAACTAAACACAACCTTAAGATTTCTCTTTAGTCAAGGCATCTTCTATTCAAATGTAAAACGTACATGTCACTATGATGGCTGTGGGTACAGAGATAACTTTGTTCAATGATCCACAGAAAGCCTGGTGTAAAACAATGAAACGTGTTCACCTAAGGAGTTTCTCAAGGTTGTTACCATAATCAGAAAATCAGAGCAATTGTGCTGTGGAGTGGGAATGGAGCTATCAGTCTTTCTCCTCTTCTGATATTGTCTGTATCCAGTTTATTTAAGTTTTTTTTTTTTAAAGCAAGGCTAGTCCAGGGATCTGGGCTAGCATTTTCCTAGTCTTCCTACTGCACAGACAACCGTTTCAAGGAGAAGGGCAAGAGGGCCAGACGAGACCTTTGTGTGTTTGTTTTCCTCTGTTGTATTTGTCTTCACTAGTGTGCAGTGGGCTACTCTGTAAGCTTTTCAGGTGTTAAGACACATCAGACACCAGAGGGCTTAGGGAGCCATGATAGTATGCCCCAAGTTGGGTCCTTCCTTTTTGCCTCAGGTTTGCCTGTGCACCTGGGGACCATGCTAGAGGCCACGGGGATCCTTACAAATAACATTTGTCTTTGACAGAGCCTTGCACGTAATCCAAACTAAAGAATGATTCCATGTTGACTCAATTCAATTTAGTGAACATTTATGGATGGTGAAGTTCTTCAAATGTTCCTATTTGCTAATGACATTGTACTAATTACATCAAACCTTGGAGCACCGCAAGCCCTCCTCAGTAAAATCTCAGAGCCAGAACATTGCAGTGAACATCAGTGACTGTGTAGTCCAGACCATACACTAAAAAAAGCTCTACTAGACTATACCAGACAAGGAAGTGATTGTCCAGCTTCTGCTTGCAGAACTCGAAGGATGGGGACCCTGCTCATCTTGAGGCAGTCTGTTCCACTTCTGGACAGCTTTTCCTGATAGAAGTCTGAATTTCTTTTCACCTTCCATTCTGTTTCTGGTTCAGTCCTCTGGGGACAAACAGAGTCTCTCCCCTCCTTCTCCTCCAATCCTGTCTTCTCTTCTTTTGGTTAACTATTTCTAGTACTTTCAATTTATCATTATGTGAAGTAGACTGTAGACCTTTCACCAATCTGGTTGCCTCCATTGGACACTCCTGTTATTCAACAGCCTTCATAAACCGTGGCAGTCAGTATTGGACATAATGGTCCAGATAAGGACAAATTAAGACTAAGTAAAGAAGGATCATCATCTCCCTATTCCTGAAAGCTACATCTCTCCACAGCAATGAAATTTACCTTTGTTTAGATCCCTGTGACAAAACAAAACAAAGAATCAATTCATCAACAAGTATTTATTAAATACCTACTTTGTGCTGGGAATGCAAAGAAAATAAAATTAAACAAGACTAAAACATAATACCTACTTTTATGGAACTTACAGTCTAATAGGGAAAGTAAGACATGCACAAATAAGGATAATCTGATATAATATTGCTAAATTATATCAATAATATTATGATATATTGATAAATTATGATAATAATCTCCCCTGTATAATAGGAGAGATATGATATGCTAGGTTCAGTCAAAGGAGGGAGAGTGATGCCTTCTACTTAAATTGGAAAAGTTATGGCAGAAGATCAAATGTTTATTTATATTCTTTATTGTCCAGTTCTGAGAAGTAGAAATAGAATTATTCTGAACCTGTCACATAACCGTAGTATTCCATTGCTGATGGAGAAAGTCTTAAGTGGCAGCATGAACTCTGAAATGATCAACCATTTGGCCATTGAAGAGCCTTGTTTCCAAGGCAGCCAGGATTTCTTATTGCTATTACAACCCAAACCTGTTCCTGATTTAAAACAAAATAAAAATAAAACCTAGTGTCCCAATAGGCAGACTTTCTGAACCACATTCCCCATAAGGCTTTGTGCCAAAGAGTGGTGCTCATTGGCAGAGAGACCTGAATGTCATGTCCAGGAGGATAATGCATTTCCAAGAGGACTATGGAATGTCTCTCTTAATGTAGGAGGTTTTAAGGGAGCAATTCATAGCCCCTGTATCTAATCCCTACCCGATCCATCATAAATGGCAGAAGATACAGTAGCATTGGGGTGGTGCAATGTGGGGTTTTCTTTTCCTTCACCTGCATCTAGACTATACTGATATTATCCTTTGTAGAAGTGGGAGAAAGAGAGGTTGCCACCATCTTTGTTTCCCTATAGAGAAACCATGCTGCTGCTGCTGGTTTCAATGCTTTCCAATTCTGGTGCTGAGATTACTGGCATACTCCAAGAAACACAACAAGGTTTCTTAAGACCTTCTATGAGCGCCCCAGCTAGCTATTATCATGCTGTGTTGGGGAGGGAGGAGGGTTATTTCGGAACTAGCACAAGCGCTTATAAACTGCCTGGGTTCCTACGGATGGGTAATGGGAGGGGAAATGGGAGGAGATTTGACTTGGCAGTAGGGGAATGGGAGGTAGTTTGCTATGAGCATCTGTGGATGATGTCCCTATGTGTATGGGCTTTGTTCTCTCTCCTTTAGCTTGCTATGCTGGTTAAATATCTTTGGCTTTGAACTGGTTTAGTCCTTAGGTTGGTTTGGGAAAAGGGATGTTGATGGTGGGTGTGTGTGTGTGTGTGTGTGTGTGTGTGTGTGTGTGTGTGTGTGTGTGTGTGTGTATGCTCATGGTCTGTGGCTTTGAGTAGGTGATGACCCTTCTTGAATCTGTGATGGTTTTCCAGGGGCTCATCACTGAGAAAGGTCCAGGCTTATAGTGGAAGCTCCCACTCTAAGGTCAGATTAATGAACACACTATAAAGATGGGACTAATGTGGGGGACTGAGAAAAGTTTTAGGTCCTAATGAGGGGACTAACTGGATTGGTTCCCTTCCACTGTCTCCCCCACTTTTACGAAGTTTACATTGAAATTCCTCATATATCTGCATAAAAAAGTCTCAGCTTGGGCCCAAAACATAGGGTTCAGGTGAAAATCCTGTGTGTATATGGCATATAAATTAAATGAATGAAGCCTTTCCCCCAGCTTCTTAGGCACAGCAGACTATGGAATTTTGAAATGTAACTTATTATTATTTTTTAGGCAGGAGAAATGAAAGAGAAGATATTATATCACTCAGAGTCCTTTTATTTTATTAAAAAAAAAAAAACAACTCAAACCCAACAGTCCAAAACAAAACTGCTCACAGTCACTTTCTGCAGCAGCTGCATTACCATTATTTTCGGCACTCAAGAGTACAAAATGAGATTAGTTGTGGGGAAGGGATGAGGGAGGGCGAGCCTTCAAGTACTGGATTTAAATCCAATTCTGTAGGTTGAGCCTGTGTTAATGCAATATTATAGGATTTGAAGGTAAGGGCCTCAGTGGCTTAATCTAAGGGTTTCTCAAACATCTGGGTCATTGGCAATGTCACTGCTGCTTTTATTCTAACTAAATCAAGTGCGTGGCTGGGGAAGAGAGAGAGAGAGAGAGAGAGAGAGAGAGAGAGAGAGAGAGAGAGAGAGAGAGAGAGAGAGCTCCTAATCCCCACAATTACTTGCCTGTGAGCCACCCAAAAGACACTTTTGGCAACAAGCCTTTGTTAGTTACTGGAGACCTGAAATAAAAACAGAATTTAACTCCTTCTAATAAGGGGACGTAGGAACAGAGAAGATGCACCTGGCAGCTTTCAATGGAATCCAAATGAATTCCAAATAGGAGGGTCCAGAGATCAAAAAAAGAAATGCAAATTTAATTGAGTTATGGCTTCCAAACATCTGCCCTGGCAGCAGCTGGGGACCTCCAGGGACTTGAGGAAAGGTTAAAATACACATTTGCCAGGTGCAAACAGATAAGCACAGTACCTAGTCTAACAGGAAACTTGTTACAAGCTAGGGTAGGCTTTCATGTTTGTAACTGGGTATTTGAGTGCTGTTCCACAGAAAGGGACATGGATGTCACCCTATGTTCTTGAAGGCAATGTCAGGTCTCATGGAGTTGAAATGGCTTTTGGCATTGGGTCTTTTACATAGTAAGCACCACATAAAGTTTGTTGAATTTGAATTTATTTCCTTCTCTTTGTCCCTCTTGCCTTCTCTACTCTCCTCTTAGCCCTCTTTTCATCTCTTCCCCTTTCATGCCTTCCTCAGGGTTTTTTCCGTTTCCAAATTATTGTAAACTTATCTTAGGATCATAGCTTTAGACCTGAAAGTGATATCAAAGGTCACCTGACTCAAACCTCTCATTTTATATGTGAATGGCCTTCCAACTAAGCCTGGGGTATTTGGCATGTGGGTGCTGATGTAGAAGGAGATGTGACTCCTGATTGGTGGAGAGAATGCTACTAGGGAGACATGCTTAGAAAATTTAGTGAGTTTGTTGCAAAGACTTTGGAGAGGGAGATGTTTGGTTCCACGCACAGAGAAGATGTTACTCAGTCAGGTCTTCCACATATTCTTGATTTCTACTTTGTCTCCCTGGATACCACCAGAGTGGTCCTCCTTGGCTGGGATGAAACCCTCTCTCTTGGTTTGAGCTTGGATCCCATCTTACTTCAAGCCAAAGAGCTCACCCACTCTTGTGTATTTCCTGGCATATTCTAATTTGTAGAATGCTTTCAGTGATTATTTGCTGTTTTGCTTGGATAAATGGGTTTACTTGAATTTGTGATGGTCTTTTGTGTAACTGGCAAAATTTGGTGGAAAGGAATAACCACACTCCCTCCCTCAGCTATTGTGCAGGGAATGTCATTGATTTTCCTCTTCTCCTGAGAGGAAGGCAAAGTCTCAGATCATATCTATCTGAACTGCATTTTTACATTTAGACAACCTACAACCACACCCATTTCTTACATGGGCACATACATGTCTTACATACAGCTGAAGAAACCAAGTCCTATGGAGGTTAGGTGATGACCATGGTTAAAAGCACAGTAGATATCAGGAGTGGGATCTGAATCCCACTCTAGATCCAGAGCTAATGATCTTTGTTTTCTCTGTTCATATACAATCATAGATTGAAAACTGGAAGAGATCTTAGAGGTCATTAATCCAACTCCTTCATTTTGTAAATGAAGAACTGAGGCCTAGAAAAGTTGTGTTCTCCAAGCACTTCTTAAACTGTGAGTCCCAACTGACCCACAGTTTAAGAAATGCTGAAGGTGTCCCAAGTGAAAAAAAGTTTAAGAAGCCCTGTGTGGTGGACTGTTAGCTTTTCGAAGTCCCTTGAAGACAGGGACTATTTTTTGACCTTTGTAGGGTAAGAGTATGGTAAGTAGATAGAGTACTAGGTTTGGATTCAGGAAGATCTGAGTGCCAATATCACCAGTTACACTAGATATAGGAACCTGGGCAAGCCTCTTCACCTTTCTGTATCTTAAGCAATTCTTTAGGACTTTTCTAAATTGTAGAGTGGTTGCTTGGCTTTCTCGGAAGGAGTTTCTATACAAAGACTAAGAAAATCACATATCTATTGCTTTGTATGATCCAGCTCTTGCAGATAGTATGTACTCAATTCAATTTAATGCAATAAATTAATAAACATTTATTAAGCCCCTATTGCCTAGTCCTGCCCTTTCCCCTTCTGACCTTAAATCTTAAACCTATTGTACTCTGAAGCCCATAGACTGGGTCCCTGTCCAAACTCTACTTAAGGGCTGTTTCCTGGACCCCTCCTGGCTAAAGAGTGATTATCAATTGTAACTGTTTCCCTTCCCTTCCAGCTTGATTTAGTTATTTTTCTTTTGCTAATTAAAGGGGCCACTCCCTAACTACTTCTTAGACGGGTTTATTCATGGTGTGGGCCTTACCTCACCCTAAGTGAGTAACTGAATAGGTCCAAGGCCAAAGTCTCCCATTGCATCCTGGGCCAATCATCCTGATGAATATCTGGTCACTGGATCCAGGTGACTCAGAAGAAAGTGAGGCTGGTGACCTTGCATAGTCTCTCTCACTCAAAATAAAGTCAAGTGTAAGTCATGTCATCATTTCTCTGATGTCATGGTCCTCTTTGAAAATGAAGGGCAAACACAATTGCCTACTATGTGCCAGGCACTGTGCTGAGTGCTAGGGATAAACTAAGAAAAAAAAGAAACAATCCCTTCTCTCAAAAAACTTACTTTCTATTGAGAAAAACAACACGGGCCCAGAGAAGTAAATACAAAATAATTAATAATGGTTTATTGATTGACTTGGGCCTAAAGATGGGCTGGGTACTTCTTAGGCTCACAGGCAGTTAGATAGAGTGCTGAATTCAAATCCAGCCTCAGACGTTTACTAGCTGTCGTGACCCTGGATGAGTCACTCAACCTCTCCCTAGCTCAGTTTCCTCTTCTATAAGACAGGATAACAACTAGGGTGGTTGTGAAAATCGAAAGAGGTAATATTTATATAGTTCTTAGCTCAGTGCCTGGCACATAGTAGGCATTCTATAAATGACAATTATTGTTATGATCCTAACTCAGCAGACAGGCTTATCATCAGTAAGGCTGCCTGCTGGGTGATCACTTTTCTTGGTACTGACAATTCAGAGACACCATGTGCATGGGTAAAGAGGATGTGTCTGTGACTGGGAGGGAGGACCAGCCTGGATGGAATCACAGGTCCTTAAAATAAAGAAGAAATTTGGCTGTTGAGAGGAGGCCTCACCTGCCAAGTTGAATCCTCCTTTCTGTGGCTCTGGCCTAGGGCAGATTTGAATTGAGATTTCATCCTCTCAGCAGCAGCATCTCCTTTAAGGAAGCTGGAATAGGTTTCTTGCTAGGCTGGCCTCTCAGCTGGGGCACTAGCCCTCTCCCATGGATAGCACTCTGCTTCCTTTGGCTTTTTAGTGAGACCTCTCAGCTTGAAATGAGAGCATATGCTTAAAAGAAAATCAATATTTTGTCCTTTTCATTAAAGAAAAAAAGTAGCCTAGGAGATCAGGGATGCAGGAAGCAGCCAACCCAAGAGGGAGTCCTTTACTTGTCTGGTGGCACTGCAGTCCAGGGCCAGGTGGGCAGAGGCAGCCGATGACATTATGAAACACCACGCTCCCATGTAAGGAAATGAAATGGTAGACTCTTGATGCCTTTGGAGCTAGCACTAGGGTCTGGCAGCAGCAAGGTGGTACAGTGGATAGAATACTGAACCTGCAGTCAGGATAGGCCTGAGTTCAAAAGTATCCTCTGAGATACTTACGAGACACTGGGAAAGTTGCTCACCTTCAATTTCCTCATCTATAAAATGGGGATGATAGCACTTACCTTACAGGGCTATTGTGAGGATCAAATGAGCTAAAGCAGAAGCATTTAAAATGCTTTGTAAACCTTATAAGGCTATAACTATTACTGATTCCTCTCCATTCTTCTCCTAATTCAGTGGTGCAGCATTACATAATACATTCAACAACCATTTAAAAAGTACCTCCTGTGTGTAAACGACTGGGTGAGGTGCTAAGGAAGTTATAAAGCCTGGTTAAAATATAGTTTCTGCCCTTAAGAATTTTTTAATCTTATGCTCAGTTCAAATCGTACCTCTGAAGCTTACTACTACATGACATAGTATCCCTGGGATTCATTTGAAAAGTGAGGGGGTTGGACTCCACAGTATCTGAGGTCTCTTCCAGTTCTAAATATTAAATCTTATCTGTAACCCCCTTTTTGGCCCCCTACCCTTAGGGAGCTTTGACACAGAAACCTTGGGAAGCTCAAATTTGCCTGCCAGCTAATTTACTCAGCATTTCCCAAACTCCTGTGGTCTTTCCCCTGACTTTGAACTTGGATGGATTTCTGAGAAGGAGGAGAAGCTATTGTGGGTAAGTAGGAGCAACCATAGTTTCATCCATGCTGGAATGACCACCCTCCTCCCCACCCTGCCTCTGCCAACTCTAATAGCTTTTTCAGTATGTCTTCTCCTCCTTCTTCCTAGAAGTCTGTTCACAGTCAAGGTTAGAGGCAAGACCACAGGTATGGAGAATGCTGGGTACACCATCTAGCTAGCAAACAAAAATATCTGGGTCCCTCATGACTTCCACGTCAGTGACCCTGTAGTCAGGGACAAGAGGTAGTTTACATGTGATTTTACGGTACCAATTGTGATGACTTTAATAATGCATGATGCATTAAGTCCATAAGAGAGTTTTAAACAAAAAATGTGGGCTCTGGATGGAACCAGCTCAAGGACAGAGAACTTAGGAGGAGGTGGCATTTGCATTGAGATTTAAAGCATGAGGAGGAATTCAACAAACAAAGAGAGAGAGGGAGGGAGGGAGGAAAGGAAGGCATTCCAGACATAAAGAATAGTCTGAGCAAAGGTCCACAATTGTGAAATGAAAGCATGTGTTGAGCAGATGAAGAATTATCCGTTTCAGTTGGAACACAGAGAATTGAAGGTAACAGAGTAATATGAGACAAGACTAGAAAGATGGTAGGTGAGTGGGGCAGGTTAGTACCAGGGTGACTTGGGCATTGAATGTCAAGCAGAGGGATGTGAATTTTACTTTGTAGGCAACAGGAAGCTACTGATGATGACGATGACTTTAACAGAGGCAAGTCATAACCAGATACTTGGGTGAGAAAGATTATTTTGGCAGCAAT
Organism: Notamacropus eugenii; assembly: GCF_028372415.1. Classification (NCBI taxonomy): domain Eukaryota; kingdom Metazoa; phylum Chordata; class Mammalia; order Diprotodontia; family Macropodidae; genus Notamacropus; species Notamacropus eugenii. The sequence goes on from NC_092877.1 coordinate 318,204,682, forward strand.
ATCAGGTAATGGATGAGAGATGGGTAGAATTGAGGAATTAAGAAGACCAGTAAGGAGGCTATTAAAATACTTCAGATAGGTGGCAGTGAACACCCCTATTAAATTGACTACAGGAGAACAGAAGAATAAGAAAGATGAGAGAGCTATGGAGGTGGAATCTAATAGGACCTGGCCAATGACTAAAATACAATAATAAATAATAAAATAAAATAATAAAAGGAGGTTGAATCAAAGATGGGTTCAAGATTATGAACTCGAGAAATGTGGTGAATGGGGTTGCCACAGACAGAAATAATGAAGTTAGAAGAAAGAGGCTTGGGGGAGGGGAAGGGAGATGATAAAACCAAAAATGAGGTAGTCTCTTTTGGACAAGTTGAGGGATTCCCTATTGCTTCTAGTCCACGGGTACTTAATTTTGTCTGTATGATGGGCTCCTTTGGCAGGATGGTGAAGATCATGGGTCCCCTCTTGGAACAATGTTTTTAAATTCTGAAAACAAAATAGAAACTATTTTAAGGGGAATTAATTCTACTGAAATGTAGTTATCTAAATGTTTTTTTAAAATGTTAATGGAGTTTCAGCTTAAGAACCCCTGTTCAAGGTACAGTCTTCAGCCTGAAATCTTTCCATTCTTACTTCATTGAATTATTCCATAGCACAACTCTCAGTACAAAATCCATTGGCCTTCTAGATGTGCCGGGGAATATCCAAGTGAAAATGCACTGAAGGTAGTCAGAGGTGTAGGCCTGTTTGGAACTCAGAAGAGAGGCCAGAACTGGAGGAATAAATTTAGAAGTCATCTGCATGGAGGTGGGAGTGAATGTAATTTTGAAGGGTATGTTGAAAGAGAAAAGAAAGCCAAGGACTACCCATATTAAAGCTTCGTAAATAAGATGTTATTTTCAGTTGTTTCTGATTCTTTATGGCCCCATCTGTGGTTTTCTTGGCAAAGAGACTGGAGTGGTTTGCTATTTTCTTCTCCAGCTCATTTTATAGATGAGGAAACTGAGGTAAACAGGTAAGTGATTTTTTTCAGGGTCACACAGCTAGTAAGTATCTGAGGCCAGATTTGAACTCATGAAGAGAAGTCTTTCTGACTCCAGACCTGGCGCTCTATCCACTGCACCCCATGAAGAAGCTGCCTATCTGAGAAGGAATAGTTAGAGAGTTTGGGGGAGAACTAGGAGAGCATGATGACCCAGGGAGGAGAGAGTATCCAGGAGGAGTGGGTGAGGAACAGGGTCAAAAGTAGCAGAGAAGTCAAGGCAAAGGAAGACTGAGAAAAAGGACATGGAATCTATTACCTTTCAGGTTTCTTCTGGGATTAAAACTTATGATCCTATAAAGGAAGACATTCTTAGGACTGGGGAGACCTGACCATGTTTGTAGGCAGAGAGGGAGGAAGTGAGGGAGAGATTGAAGGTGTTTGAAATATTGGGGAGAACCAGAAGAGTAAGTTGTCAAAGGTGGCAGAATTGAATGGGATCAAGAGAGCCAACAGAACCTTTAGTGTTGCTTAGTAGTAAGGACAACCATTTGTTTTGAGAAAGGGCAGAGAAAGTGGTGAAACCTAGAAGGGTTGAGGAGGGAGGGAGGGGAGCTGAGGAGATCCATATCAGGTGGTCTTAATCTTATTAGTGGAGAAGAACGTTAAGACAAGTGAGGGAATGTGTTTGATTTCTAGAGAGGACAAGCTAAGCTTTAAAATAATTATTGGAGAGGGGGGGAGGATAACCTAAGGAGTCAATAGATAGAATGATAGGCTTATCTAGCACCAATGAGGGCTCAGCTGAAATTATACAACATAAACTGTAGTTGGTGAAATTGCACTGTATGTGTGGAGGGGGGAGAGAAGGGGAATGTGAACCCCTTTCTCCTAGCTCAGTTGATATAGTCACGAGACTTAGTCACAGATGATGAAGTTTTTATGTGGTAATAAATTATTGAACTAGCTGTAAAGTTACGGCCACACCCAGTGATCCCTTTATGAAAAATGAACCCTTTTTGCTGATGGAATTGAAACCTCTTTGGGCAAATAAAAACTAGAAATACTTGTGCAGGGCTTTAAGTATCTAAGTTCTAGAGTTCAAGGGAATACAGGTTCAGGAAAGTTTTGTGGAAAAAGCATTTGTGGTGCAAAGTAAAGAATTTCTCTTCTTCTTTCCTCGCCAGTGGCCATGGTATCTAGCATCAACTTGTCCAGAGGGAGATTCATTGGATCATGAGTTTAAGGCATAATGTAGGGAGAAGAGATATACTCCAGATAGACAGATATAGAAAGACAGCAATTTGAGGGAGGAATCAGCTTTGAGGAACCCTGAAAGCCAAGGAGAGAGCCAGTTATGGACTCAAGAGAGAGCAGGCTTTGGTCATTGAGATACAAGTTGTACAGAGTAGCAGACCCTTAGGACTCAGCTGAGCAACCCATATGGCAGAGATGCTACACAGAAGGAGAGCTACTTGAGAACTCTGCAAATTTGCCACGTATATATCCTACGTTTGTGTCACATGTCTATTGTACTGTAAGTTTGAGGCTATTTTTCCCAATGTGTATTTGTGGGAGAATATGCTCAGATTTATGGGGAAGAATGTTTTATAACTACTGTTTTTTTACTATGTTATCTTAATACATTCCTTTTCTAAGAACTAATTGTGTCTCCTGGTAGAATATAAATGGGAAGCATACTAGTGGGGGCTTGTAAGCTAAGCTATAGGAACAAAATTCTACAAAGGATAAACCTAGAATCCATGAGAGCTGTCTTCTGGGAATCTAACCTATGTGCACAAAGGAGAGGGGAGGAGTCTTGGGGGGGGGGTTCTATACAACTTTTATGTAAGACTCTAAGCAGTCCTAGATCAGTAAGGAAGGAATTGGGTGGTGGGCTACCCAGGGAAGAGGACTAGTAGGTTAGGATGGTGTAAAATATGTGTTCATGGGAGCAACTACTTTGACCTTGACATGAGGATTTGTCACCACCTCTTTGGGCCTCAGCTTCCTCATCTGTAATTGGACCAGATGACCTCTAAGATATTTTCAAATTCCATCTATAATCATGTTTTCTTCCCCTGATTGCAGATATTCTGTCTTGTGGGCAATGTAGGCAGGAAGAAATTCGCACACAGCTCTGCCTACTTCTCCCTCCCCCAAAAGTCACGACAGCTTTGACAGCTTTTCTATCTAGAAAGAGGGGCAACTAGGTGGTACAATGGATAGAGCACCAGTGCAGGAGTCAGGAGGACCTGAGTTCAAAGACACTTGACACTCACTAGCTGTGTGACATTGCACAAGTCACTTAATCCCAATTGCCTCATCCTGGGTCATCTCCAGTCATCCTGATGAATATCTGGTCACTGGATTTAGATGGCTCTGGAGGAGAAGTGAGGCTGGTGACTTGCACAGCCCTCCCTCACTCAAAACAAAGTCAAGTTCAAGTCATGTCATCATTTCTCTGATGACAAGGTCTTCTTCAACAACAAAGGACAAACACACACACCTAGGAAGAACAAATTCTTGTACCCAAAGAAAGAAATGCCTAGGCTTGGACATCTGAGTCAGTCTGTGTTGCGTGCTACCATATCTATGCTGCTGTGAAAGGCATCATCTGGCCTCCACTCATATCTTCTTCTCACTTTGTGCCATCATAGATAGGTCAGTTTGATCAATGACATTCCACCTCTGATCCTTTGGTTCCCTGAAATGTCCTGGCTAGCCTCAGGCCCACGTGGGAGCTCTCATGCCTACCTCCTGCCCCAGCTGTTCTCTGCGGCCCTGAGGGGGAGGAGCATCCCTGGGGAACCTTTGCATTCCTGAGCCCTGCTGTATTTTTCTCTGACAAACTCCAGAGCCAGCCTCCCCACAGGTCAGAACATAGTTCCTGCCTGATTAACGTGCTTGGTTTGCCAAGCCAGAGTTGTGCTGAATTAGCCATAGGAAAATGTCCTGCCTGGCCTAATCTATTTATCTTCACAGACAACCCCTCCCCCACCCAAGGAGGAAGATGAAGCCTTATAAAGCCACTCTCACGAAAATATCCATGTAGAGTCTAGAAGTTACACAAAGGTCTCCTTGAGAGCCTCTGATGCCTTAGGATATTGGCTCACAGCCTTTTCTAGGCACACCCCTCTTCTTTCTTTTTCCTCTTCCCAATTAATTCAGGCTTTAATTTAACATTTTATCCCACATGGATTGTAGATGTTCTGAACCCTCACTGAGACTGTAATCATTCTCACTGCCCTCCTGTGACCTCTTTAATTTCCTTTTGAGTTGAGATGACCCAAATTGAAGCAGTCTTCAAGGTCAAGATGCCCCAGTTTGTGTTAGACACCTTTTGTGTCACTGGCCATTATGGTGTGGTTTTACGGCATTAGCCTGTTCTTAATAATGGCTCCTGCAAGCCCTCCTTTGAGCCCTGAGTGGACATCTTCCTTACACGTTTCTTCATGATAGTTTCAAGATCTTTTTTCTTAAGAAATTATAACTAGTTCAGGGCCCAACAGAGAGCATAAATAGTTTAAATTGCTCTTCCCAATGCGAGGTGCCTTACGTGAACCAATTAACTTCATCTGGCTTCCCTCCTTGCTATTGCCCTGTCTTTTCTTGTCCTTCCTATCCTATGTCTCTGGAAAAGGGAGAAAAAAATCACCTGAGAGCACTAGGTTTGGGCTCAGCAGAGCTGGGTTAGAATCTAGTCTCTACTACTTACTACATGTGTGTCATCAGGCAAGGTACCTCCCCTTTCCAAGTCTCAATTTTTTCATCTGTTAAAATGACAACTAGATAGAAAATCTCTAAGATTCTCCGTTCCTCCCCCCCACCCACGTCACCTCCAAACCAATCAAATGTAGGCCTGTTTAATTGGATTTATTCTTTTTTGTTTGTTGTATACTTTCCTGTGTTCAGTTTGTTATGTAGAAGTAGGTGCATATCAGTCTCCTACTACACTAAAAGCCCCATGAGGGCAGGGACCGTTTTTTTACCTAGCTCTGTATTTCTGGCAGAGCTTAGCAGGGACATAAGACCTCAGGAAAGATTTCTTGAATAGATGAATAGATAGATCTATATCTATTTATCTATGTATCTATGTATTGATGTATGCATGTATGTATTTATAGGTCAGTCTATCTATCTATGGTCTATCTATCTTTCTATCTATTTATGGTCAGTTTATCTAACTGTCTATTTATAGGTCTATCAACTTTATTTACCTGTCTATGTATGGTCAGTCTACCTATGTATGGGCAGCTTATCTATCTGTCTATCTATCTATCTATCTATCTATCTATCTATCTATCTATCTATCCATCTATCTATCCATCCATCCATCTATCTATGTATGGTCAGTCTATCTATCTATCATCAGTTTATCTATCTATCTGTCTATCTGTCTATTTATAGGTCTATCTATTTTATTTACCTAACTATGGTCACTCTATCTATCTATCTAGATATCTAATGCAGCCAAAGGAAGATTGTATTAATTTGAGAACTGGGATATATTTATTTCACATAACCATCCAAATAACTAACATTTAGATAGCACCTTCAGGTTTGTGAGATATTTTAAAGACATTTTTATTTGAGAAACCCTGTGAGGTAAATATTCTGGTACTATCATCCTCAGTGCACTATGGGGAAACCAGCTCAGAGAGGTTCAGTAACACACAGCTAGTGAGCTGAGAGCATCAAAGCTGGGATGATGATCATAAGAACAGCTAGCATTCGTATAGCATCTTAAGGCTTACAAAACAATTTACAAATATTTTCCGGTGTTGTCCTCATAACAATCCTGGTGGGTAGATACTATTATTACCCCTGTTTTACAGATTAAGAAACTGAGGCACAGAGAGGTTTAGTGATTTGCCCAGGGTCATATAGTATACCGAGAGTGTTGGAGGTGGGATTTGAACCCAGAACTTCCTAATTTCTGATCCATCATCCTATCTGCTATATTATGTTGTGTCTCACGTAGCCTAGACATTTAAAATGTGGGAAGTAAATTTAATGCTAGCTTTAGACAATACCTTCTGGAAAGTGCTCATTCTACAAGATGGTTTACATGGACATATTATGCATTTTGCCCGGTTAGGCAGCAACGAGGTAGTGAACAACACCATCAAAATACCAGCAAATAAATGCCGTTGTACCTTTCCATGCCATGAATGATTCACAATTACAGCAGTACATCATTTCCTCTGATTTATGGCATCCTGGTAGCCACAGAATTACTTAGCAAAATCAGCTTGGCTCCATGCAAGAGCCTTTCCTTGTGGAGGAAAAATCTCAGCTTGAAGAAAAGATGACATTAATTTAGGAATAGTGGAGCTATCACTGAGTTATCAAAATAAATCTGAAGACATAAATCAATTCTACTGCATGGAAAATGCTAAATCGATAAGACAGAAAGACTGTATTGATTCTGGACCTATCACTCAAGGGCTTTTCATTAGATTCCTCAGCCATCTGTTTAATTGAAATGATAATGTGGATAACTTTTGGTAAATCCTGTGCATCATGACTTTGAGGCGGGATAGTTCAAGGTAATAGATGCCACTCAGTGAGCTTGACTCAAATTCATGAGGGGGCAGGCAATGGGACAGTCCAAATACCAGCATGTCCTTCCAAATTTCTACCCAGTATTCTGTTTGTAGATGCTGGCCTTTATTTTACTTACTGACATTAAACTATAAGGAAAAATCTCAGCCTAGACGTGTGCAGAGCCAAATACTGAATTAGCAGTAGGGATAGGGTGGGCTTTTCTGGAGCTCCCTGGAGTTATTGTAGCTTATAGAAGCTACATTTGGGTGTTGAAAAATAAGACTCAAATGCCCATGTGATGGAACGCCAGGGGCATTTCTAAGGGACAATAATCATTTACTATTGATCATGCCCACTGCCACCAATCAGGGGTTAGAAGAGGGAGGTGCCTTCTCTTTACACAGTGGTCCTGAGAACATGACCCTGCCCCTGAGTCCTCCTCATCACCCTCCTCCAATCATGTCAAGCTGGGCCAAGTCATGGTTAGGTCACTGATTTTTTACCTGGTGTCTTCTTTAAGAGGCAGGGTAGGGGTACCCTGTCAGACCTCAGTGCCTGGAGGAAAAAAGAGGCCATGGCCACAGCTGTGCTCTTCTTGTGATAAATGGTCTTCCTGGTGTATTTCTTCAAGTTTTTTTCCTCATTTGTTTATTTGTTTTTTTTTCCCTCTCCAGATTTCCTCAATATTCCACATCATTGGACCCAGCTTGTGCTTAGTTTCTGTTCCTGCCTGCTCCTTTTTATTCAATGTTCCAGTTCCCTTGCCTCCCTAATTACTTCATTTGACCTCCCGCAGACACTCTTGGCCTGACTTCTAGGTTCATCCATTAACTCCTTGTTTCCCTCTGCGTGCTAGAACTGCCTCTGACAATCGTCACATTCAACTAACTGCTTGGAGTTCAAGAAATAACTTTATTCCAGCAGGAAGACTCTTTGGGCAGGAAGCATGTACAGATGTATTGTCCATGAATCCCAGGAAAAGGTCCTCCTCCCACTCTGTTTCCATGACTCAGTATGAATGATTTAAGCAAGGTATAAAGGTTTTATTCTTTGCTCTGACTCAAGCTTATGGTCTATGTCCTTGGATCTGGCCTTCTAAAAAGAATTCCACACAGACCAAAGGGGACTGGAAAAAGAGGAGGGGCTATGTAAAGTCACAAACACAATCCCCTGCAGAGAGGCTTGTCCAACCACATGACTCCTTCATGGAGTCACTCACTCCTAGGGATAAAAGTGGCTGAAGGAGTTCCTAGAGTCCAGGGGTGGGGAACCTGCTACCTCGCGGTCACATGTGGCCCTCTAGATCCTCAAGTGCAGCCCTTTGACTGGCCGCAGGTTCCCCACCCCTGTCCTATACCAAGTAGAGTAGCTAGCTCCTGGACCAAGCCAATGGCTTGGTTCACATCAGAAAGCAGTGAGATGGGGGTGGAGGAACAGTGAAGTGTGTAGTTATGACAAGGAGAAACAAGCCTGGACTTCGGACTCCCATATTAGGTGATCTAGGCATGTTTCAGAGGTCTCTGAGCATTCCCAGGACAAACTCTCATTACATCTGTAAAATGAGAATAATAATTCTAGAATACCTACCTCAAAGGGATGTTGTAAGGCTCAGAAGACATGACAGACATAAAGTCGTGTTTTTTTTTAAATAAGAGAGTGCTGGCCTTGGAGTTAGGAAGATCTGAGTACCTTAGACCCTTACTCAATGTTTGATCATTGATAAGTTACTTAACTTCTTTCTGTTTTGTAAAACAGAGATTAATGCTAGAACCTGCCTCATGGGGTGGGATAATGGTGAGTGAAATACTATATAAATGGGAGCCATTATTATTAAATTGAAGGGCTGGAACTCTAATTCAGGTCTTTTGAGTCTTTTGCCTTTTAGTACAGCGTTTTTTCCACTACATCAGTTCATTAGTCCCCAAAGATGTTAATTGGCCATCATAGACGCAATCTTAATGACTTTCATGTGATATTTTCGCTATGCTATTTATTATGCCTCGTTTATGATGAAATCATTACAAGGAGAGGAACTCCCAAGGGGACATTAACAGCTTTTGTGGGAATGTTAATTCCACTTGCTAAGTGGAAGTGCAGACATGGTCTCTGCTGAGTTCCGTTCTCTCCTCCATTGCTGGGAGATGGGGAAGAGGTAGGAGATGACATGCTGATTTTAAGGTTCAAACAGTGGGGTGTTATGTTCCTGACCTCTTACTGCACATAGAACCCAAATTTCTTGGGAACGTCCATTCTGAAAAATATATGCATTCTAGAAGTAGAAATTTAAACACAGAATCCATCTTCCTTAAATGTTGTGTCTACCATCCCAGTATGGGGAGTCATTCCCCATAAGTCTGTATGTGAAAGTGAGTGGGATTTGACTTGTGATTTCATTGATATAGAGAACTTTCAGGTAAGAAAACTCTATCAATGCAGGTCAGCATCACCTGCTCTGCAACTTATGGTCTAAGAAGATTTCTCAAAATGTTGAGAAAGAATGCGACTCACCCTGGGATACAATGCCAGTATATGTCAAGGACAGGACTTGAACCCAGGTCTATCTGGGCCCTGAGGTCAGCTCTCTATCCATTACACCATGGTCACCTCTTCTATATGTGGAGGCTATCTAATGCTATATGGTTAAATACTTCTATCAGTCATAGGATGAAAAAATCACATGACAGTAGAAAGATCATTAGATTATTAGTTGGGAGACCATGGGTGTTAGTCCTATAAGTCACCATGGGCAAAGTATTTTACTTTGCTGGCCCTTAGTTTCTTTATTTTTAAAATCAGAGGGATGGAAAAACTAAAATTTCTCTCTTTTAAAAAAATTGTAAGAAGGACTGGAAATTTTAATTCTGCTTATAAACTCTGAAATATTCTAGGTCATATTCTAAAACATTATTCTATCCTTATGGAGTATTTTCTCTACTTTCCCTTCTTTTAATGTTTTTTTTTTTTAAAGTAAATATCCTAAGAGCTAAGGGAGCATTCAGGAGTAGAGATGGGTGCTTTGAGGGAACAGCCAGGTTGATCTCTCCTTGGTGACTGCCACAAAAAGCCACTGGAGATTGTCTCTTTGGAGAGCCCTGGATATTTGCATATTCCTGGAGTGTAGCTGATGGTAACTGAAAAGTATATTGTCAAAGGTACAATAGGGATGGGCAGATGTAATCTTGTGTTAGCAAGTAGCTATTGTAAGGGCAAGAATTAGGAAAAAATTCTTTATATTGAATAGTAGAGACCATTGTTGAATTATCAGAGGACTATCACTACAGATAAAAAATTCCTAGAAATTTCTAATTCATTCAAGTATTTTATGGGAAAATAGGAAAATTGAAAAATATATTGAATTTTTTTTTTGAAAAAGAAGTATGTTTTCAAATGACAGAATCAAAGAATCATTAATTTTTAGTTGGAAGGGCACTTAGTGGCCAACTATACTAATCCATATACTACAGGAATCTCTACCATACCATACAAGTGGTTAATCAGCCTCCACTTGAACGACTCCAAGGACGAGAAATCTAAATTGACCTCTTTGCAATTTCTATCCGTGTCTCCTGGTTTTGTCCTCTGTGGCTTAACAAAACAAGTTTAATTCCTCATCCACATACCGTTTCTTCAAATAATTGAAGATATGTGTCATGTGCCACCTGAATCTTCTTTTCTGTACTGCAGGGATGGGAAATCTGGGGCCTTGGGGCCACCTGTGGCCCTCTAGGTCCTCAGGTGTGGCCCTTTGTTCTGTGAAGTTTGGATTCAGTCAAAAGGCCACACTTAAGCATCTGGAGGGCCACATGTGGCCTTGAGGCTGCAGATTCCCCACTCCTGCTCTAATGAATATCAAGTACTTCTTTCAATTGCCCCTCATAAGTTATGGATTCAAGGCCCTTCCATCCTAGTTGTCCTCTGGACATTCTTTATCTTGTCAAGGCCCAAACCGAACACAATACTCCAGATGAGGTCTGGTGAAAGTTAAATGGGACCACCACCTCCTTACTCCTAGAAAGAGTCCTTCTTAATGAAGTCCAAGATTATTTCAGGTTTTTTTTTCTCTGGCTGCCATTTTAAATTGCTTATTCATAGTCTTCCTGCAGTTCACTAAAAACCCAGAGCCTTTCATAAATGCTGTCGATCTATACCTCTTTTATCTTATACTAGCTATTTTTTGCAGCTTTATTTGATGCAAATACCATTTTTGCAAATTTGATGACCATACTATTTTTACCTTTGTCCAAGGCATTGATAAAAATGTTAAACAACACAAGTATTTCTCTGGAGACCTGCTAACATTGCCACTGAACCATTAACAACTTACTCCATGGTCATCTAACCAACTCCGAATCTATTTGACTGAATTATTCTGTAATCCATATCTCTCCATCTTCTTCACAAGATACTTAGAAAAAACTTTGCTCAAATCTATTAAAATCTATTACACTCTATCCATAGTCTTACCTTATGTAGTTAATCCTTTCCAAAAAGAGAATGAAGTTATGGGGCCAGGCATGCTAGTTCTTTGTCATCACTAGTTCTCTTTTTAGATATTTATTAACCATCTCTTTAATGAGCCATTCTAGAATTTTTCCAGGAATCAAAATCAAGCTCATTGACCTGAAGTGTACAGACTTTGTCCTCTTTCCTTTTTTGAAAATCAGGAGTTTGCCCTCCTCTTATCTTCTGGTACCTTTTCCATTTCCCATGATATTTTAAATGCCATTGATCCCGACTCTGTGTTCACACCTGCTATTTCTTTCATAGTTCATCTAGGCCAGGTGACTTGAATGCTTCAATAGTAGTACACTGTTCTCTAACTATTCTCATTTATCTTGGGCATTGACTCCCTGTTCCTCATTTCCATTTTATTGTTTCCAGTGTGCAGGTTATCCTTGTTGGCAGAGAAAACAGAAGCAAAGTAAAAATTGAGCCGCTCTACTTTTTCTCTGTTGCCAGCACGGCTCCTTACCGCATAAACCCAGGTCCTATCCCTTCTTTGATCCTTCTTTTTCCTCCAGAATAACTAACAGAACATTGTTGTTTTTAGCTTCCTTCAGCAGCTTCAACTCATTGTGAGCGTTAGCATTCCTGATACTATTTTTACAGGGCCATAGTACCCTCCTATATTTGTTTTTGTCTACCTGGTCTTGCTTCCATCTTCTGTATATTTCTTTTAAAAATCTAAGTGGAGAGGGTCTGCCTTGGGAGGTAGTAGGTAAGCCCTCAGTTAGAGGTCTGTAACTAACAACTTGTTAGGGATGTTGGAGAAAGGATTTTTATTCATAATTTAATGGGGCCTTGGAGCATGCCTAGATCACCTAACATGGAGGTACTCTACATCCTGCATTCTCTTACCCCATGGGTGGGAGCAGCTACCTTCTATTGGCTACATAGTTGGAACAGGCTGTCTGTGTCCAGCTGTAGGTATGACTCATAGAAGAGTTAAAATAGTCTTGAGGCTATGGAGTTGGCTTGAAAAGGAACTATAAACATTCCCTGAAGGGAAGAAGCTGCTTGGCAGCTGTGATTCCCTAGAATATGGATTATTTAGGCTATAAATCTTCCCTATTTCACTAGCGGTGTGGGAATCTATGGGAAAGAGTACCCTTTTGGTTATGAGAAAAGAATTTTTCTTCTTGTTTTTCTTGCTATTTCATTTTACTAGATGCATTTTACTAACTATTTCATGTATCAAATCTGGTATAATTTATGAGAGAATACACCGAATGGCCTTGAGATGAAGGTTTTTAATGACCACTGAACCAAAGAGTACTTTGGATCTGGTCTTGGCTTTTAGGTGTTCACAATATGGAGACATCTAGGCTACATTTAGGAGAACAAAAATGTATTTTAGACAACTTTTCTTTCTTCAATTTTCCTAGGACATGGCCTTATTGTTCCCTTCCCTCTATCATTCCTTTCTTTGCATTACACTCATTTCTTTATATATTATGTCCACATTCCCTACCCCACAATAAACCACTTGATGGCAGGGACTGCCATTTTAAAACATTGTTTTACCAGCTTAGCACACAGTACCCTACATATTTATTTCTGATTCAGAACTCTAATATAGACAATTTCTAGTAAAGAAACTCTCTCTACCAATGCATATCATAACTGTTCTCCAGATTATAACTTTAGAGAATTGACTGGGGAACTAAGAGGTCTGGGGATTTGCTCAGGGTAAAACAGCTAGTATTGATTCTAAGAATGGATCTCTATGAACTAAACCAAGCACCTCTCTTAGTTGGAGATTAAAATGAATTGAATTGAATGATGATGTATTTTCCTACTTTTTTTATTACCAGCAGAATTAACATAAAGTATACCTTGATACCTCAGAAATTCCTGGTTCTTCCTTATTTTCAAAGTCCTTATAACTTCATATATGACCAACAAAACTTAAGTTCCTTGAAGGCAGGGACACTTTCATTTCTGTCTTTGCATCTGCAGTGTCTAGTGCCCGACACATAGTAGGTGCTTAGTAAATACTTAAATTAATACATAACTGGGGTTGGGCAGATGTGAGGCAGGTAAAAGGGATAGCTTCTAACTTGGGTGTGAGGGTCTTTATGTGGGGCAATGCCCCCAAGTAGTCTTGTTTCTTGGGTGCAGTCATGACTCATCATTTAATACTGAGTTGTTCCTGTTTTATGCCATTTAGCCAGTTGTTGGGACAGTCTCAGCCATTGTAGTGACATTAGGAGAAAATTGTGAGCTACAATTTCAGATTTAAAGATCAGTGGATGAATAGAGAAAATAATTTCTGTATTAGAAATTTCCTACTTAGAGACTGAGACCTGGGATTATCCTAAATCTGGGATTAAGATGGAGCAGATCCAATCTATAGTTTTTTTTTAAAATCATGATTGTTAAATAGATAAGCAAAATGTGGGATACTGACTGGACTTAAGTAACTCGTGGCAGCACTGATGTGTCAGAAAAGACTTACCTTAATTCAATAACAGCAGACCTGTATTATTTAGCTCACAGATCGATTTTGGGGAAGTCACATGCTGAGAACAGATTTTGGAGGAGTAACAAACCAACGAACACAACATGCCTTTTGGCAAGTAAGCGTAATCAGAGAGACAGGAGGAAGTTGCTTTACAAATCATCAGGAAGAGCTCATTCTTGGAGCTAGGTACTTTCCTGGAAGATGTATTTTCTCCACCTTTAAGATCATCTATCTAAAGTGGGCAGTTCCTGCTGTTCTCTCTGCTGTTTTGGTGACTGGTTAATAGCAGGTGGTGGATATCTCCTCCCTTTTGTGTCTCTGGTTATTTGGATAATTTGACACTGGTCTCAAACACACCTCCTCTCCCAACTGTGCATTTACACTGGCTGTCCTTCATGCCTATAATACCCACTCTCCTCACCTCCGCTTCCTAGGTTCCCCCCTCCCCATTGCTAGCATCTTCCTTAGGAGACCATCTCCTATTTACACTATGTATCTTATGTGCAGATAGATATTTGTATATTGTCTCAACCATTAGGATGTGAACCCCTGCAGGGAAGAGATAATGTTTTTGCCTTTGAATTCCCAGTGCTTGACCCAGTTCCTGAAACGTAGGAACCACTTAATAACTGTTTGTTGACTGACTGCTCTCATCTCCTCTCCTTTTGGTGTAGGGGAATAACAGTTTTGGGTATTTTGAGTGATCTTATATCCATTTGTCCCAAGCAGATTTTCTAGGGCTTTAGAGACAGAAGGAAATCAGGGTGTTTGGTTAGACTCAAAATACTAGGCTGTGCTCACTTGGGTGGGAGATAGCCTCCCTGTGAACCTGAGGGAAACTGGACATCGTGTTTTGACATCGCTATATTTGGACCAGTGGTAGTGACTAGGATCCACCTGGAATAGAGTTGAAATGTTCCAGATTCCTGGATGAATTTCTGAGATCAGAAGTGAGAAACTCTGTGATTCAGGGTCCCATGACTGATACTGCAATAGATCTGTGATATAGGGATGATGAATTCCTAGACTGAGAGTTTAGAGATTGCTTAGTCCAGTAGCCTTATTTGAAAAATGGAGAAACCTAGATCCAGAGAGGTGAGGTGATTAGCTGGTTCTCTGAATCCAAAGCACATTAGTTTTTCATACTCTGGCAGAAGAATGTCTCCTGTCAAGACAGGGGAACTCTGGAGGATTCCCCTATGTAGTAACAGGATTGCATGTATGATAGTGAGGGATTTTCTCTGCCAAAGAGCTAGCAAGACCTGAAAACCAGAAGAGCAAGATGACTAGAGTGACTGTAATGAGGGGCAATGCTGGGGTGGTACCACCTGCAGGGAGATTGTGGAGGAGCTGCAGCATCTACGATGCTACCTGCTGAGAGATCTGGAGGAGGGTAGGAGCCACCTGCCCAGGAATGGTGCCAGGTGAGGTAGACTTGGAGCCCTGCCCAGTCGTGACTGTAACAGAATGAGACACTATACAGGCCTCTGGAGAGAGAGCTGCTCATGGGGGGAAGGTGTCTTTATTTTCTATGGGTTCTATTATAATTTCCATTTTGTTTTCTTTGACTCTTAGCAACTCCTTTGAGTTTTGTAAGCCATGTGTTGGCAAGAGGAATTGGGATGGTCTAATATAGTGAGTCACCTTGACATTTTGAATCAAGGTTATGAACTTGAGAGGTGACAAATTCCCCTAAACATGGATTCATCATGTCATGGGAGAATCTGAAACAAGAGTGACCTATGTCTCATGGGCTATTATCTCTTCAATATTGGGTGAATCTTCTGTGAGATTTAATGGAAAGCCGTGGACAAAAGGCACTCAACAGGAAATAGTGTAGACCAATTATGATTAACATCAGTGGAAGAAGTGGGATGACCCATGCTCTGGGCTGGGTCTGACTCAGACTGGTCCTCTGCTAGTTTGTATGTAACATAGGAACAAAATGACATAGTTGGAGGTCATTCAACAGTTGACAGAAAGAAACTGAGGAAGTTCAACAAGGATACATATGCCCTGAGAAAACCAGGAAATGACTCACCTGAGAGAAGTTCTCTAGCTTCAAAGGGGGTGGTTTGGGGCCAACATCAGAGTATACCTGAACCCTTAGGATTATTTTGTTCTCAGGTGACCAGGAAACTTGAGCTTTTTATCCCTTGAGCCAATGATGTCTCAAGGATGGTTTAGGATCCTGTTTAAGGAAAAGTTAGCCTAACTTGTATGGTGTGGAGGGAGAAAATGTTGCTCACATCACAACCCACAGTCTAAATCTTAGATCCATGAAATTACCAAAAAGAAAATATATTTTTTCTCCCAGAAGCTTTTGGCCTTCCTGGAATTTTTAATCAGTTCCAGAGATCTCAGGGATCACTCCTAAATAGCCCAATTTTCCCTCACAGAGGCCTAATAAATAAGACTACTTAAGAGAAAGATATGTCTTCATAGCAATCGAATATAGAATATCTGATCTTAAAGTAGGGAGGAATTTGTAGTGCTTATCTCTTTCAGTCTTCTGCTTTCAGTTAGAGAGGGTCTTATTTATCTCCATTATACAGATGAAGTAACAAGTTAAATGAGTTGTCCAAGGTCACACTAAGCAATAAAGCAGTCAAAAGAGGTGAGGGGTGGCCTGGGACCCAGGTTTCCCATTTCTTAGATGATACATTAGCCACTTCAGTTTTTATTTCGTGTGTCTTCTCATGTTTCAATGGACAAAAAATGGAAAGTTTAAAATTTTTTTTGTCTTTTTAATTTCTCAAATTGTTGAGACAAAAATTGAATTAAGAGCCTTTGCTTAGTTGAAACATCTTGTTCAGTGTTTATGTTTTTTTTCCATAAATTTCTAGAGATTATCTCCAGTGATTCTTAACCTTGGGTCCATGGACCCCTCAGGGTACCATGCAGGAGTGTGTTGCGGCCAGCTTGAACTAGCTCTGCTTGAGAGAGCTGATGGATGAGAAATTGGCAAATGGCTACAAATTAGGGCTAGATTGATTATTTCTTTGATTGTCTAGCTTCAAGAAAGTGATGGAGAAAATGTTAACAAAGCAAATTAAACTTAAAAGTGTGTTATCTACTTTTTCCCCAAAGTGTTGGTTATTAAACATTTATTAGCATATCACTGGCTCTACAGATAGATTTCGGGGGAGTCTGTGAACTTGTATGGGAAAATACACACACATGCACACACACACAAGCACACATATTTTCACTAACTCCTAGCTGAAATGTAACATTTCCTCCATTTATTTAAAAATGGATTCATCCATTTCTCCAGACACACACACCAAATGTTAAGAACTTGGGAGCAGTTGAACTCTATCCTTTTTACAGAAGTGGTAAATTGAGGCTTAGAGCAGACAAGTGATTTGCCTAAAGTCACACAGCTAACAGCAGAACTGGGACTCAGATCTGGGCCTCCCAGCTTCTAAACCAAGAAGTTTCTGTAATTCTTTCCCTTAGTTCTACCTCGAGGCTGTATTGATTAAAACCACTGAATTTATTTAGTCTTGGTTGGGGGCTGGGGGAGTGATGATGTCAGAGGGCCTCTAATAAGCATAAATAAATAACCTGACTGGGTGGAAAATCCTTTTTAAAGATTGAAGTCTTTGCTCTTTCAATGTTTTTCATTCAAATTAAAGGGGAATGATGTTTTGGATGATTAGGCCTGTGATGAAACTGGTTATGGAATCGATTTCAGAACCTCCGTGGTTCCCACTTAATTCTGAACACGGAGACAGCCTGAGATACTCCATCTGAAACTATTTCAACCTGTTACGCTTTCATGCACATGTCAATATTCTCTCCTTTGCCAAGGTAATCAATAGCTAAAGGAAAAAAAGTAAATTTGCATGGAAAAATAATTTCAGCAATCCTCTGCTATATAAACCTACTATTGGAAGTCTGTAGCCTTCAATTACACTTATGAATCCTAATTAGGTTTTTAAAAATGCATATTCTGCATCCTGAATTATTTTTGTTTTCTAACTGGTTACTTTTGGAATTGCATTTTCTAAACAAAACAAGAAGCTCCTGCAATGTCAGTAGGGTGAAGCTGAGGACTGATAATTATCTGCTTTGATCAACCTATACAATCCAACTGGGTAACTGACTCTAAAAGATCAACTTTGGAGCCTCAGTGTTCATTAATCACTGTGGAACTCAGTTTCCTTATTTTGTAAAATGAGAAGATTGGGCCTCTAGGCCTAGGAAGTCATATGACCTTTGCCTCTGTTTACTCTTCTCCATTAATTTCATTAACTAGATAACAGTGATATGAAGAATTATTTGTATTCTCCCCCAGAACTGGATTACCCTTGGAGAGTCTTGTGAATTCAGAATCTCATGACCTTGGTAATACTGCTTCTTGGAAGACTGTAGTCAATAAATCATGCCCACGCATGATGATTTATTCCTAAAAACAGGTATATTTATCAAATGCAGAGAATTGATATATACGTTTATCCTACAGAAACTTTAGCTCAAAATAAATATGCCTGTTTATTAGATAACTTCATACTGAATGGGGGAAAAATCCTGTGAGCATGCATGAAGAAAGGACCTAGAAAGGGATTATACATTTTCCAGGGTCCCTTTGAAGTTGGAAGCTCATTACCTAGTATTTTAGAAGCTCTCCCTCCCCCTGCACTCAGTGTTATGGAAACTCAGGCCCTGGAAAAGACAATCCAGAAAAGAGGTCCCAGGGAAAGTCGGCAGGGGCGGTGTGTGCGTGTGTGTGTGTGTGTGTGCGTGTGTGCGTGTGTGCGTGTGTGCGTGTGTGTGTGTAGGTCTCATTTCCAAAGGACCTGCTCCACTTCCTGGCTTTCTTCCCTATCAGCTTCTGCCCTTGGTTCCATTCAGCCCACCAGAAGTCATTTTACCTCCAGACTGCATTTAGTAGGAGGCAGCATGATACAATGGTAATACATCCAGTGGCTCTTGAATATGAGACCCTGGGTTCAAATCTCACCTCTATGATTACTATGATTGTGGGCCTCAGTAACCTTGTTTGCAAAATTAGGGAGCTGGAGAAAGGAATAAGCATTTGTAAAGTGCCTACTATGGGCTAGGTACTATGCTAAACAATTTATAAATATTATCTTGTGATCCTTACAACAACTTTGTGAAGTAGGTGCTATTATTATCCACTTTTTACAACTGAGGAAACTGAGGCAGAGAAAAGCTTAAATGACTTGCCCAGAGTCGCACTGCCAGTAAGTGTCTGAGGCAGAATTTGAACTCAGGTCTTCCCGACTCCAGACCTGGAGCTGTGAGCTGATTCCAGATCTAATCTAAGCCTACTACAGAAGGAAAAAGGCAGGAAGGTGTGGCTTCAGACTGAAAAATTTAGTTGGCTGCAGACAGAGGGTCCCTTGTGGACCTGGGCTACCTCTGGATAACTTTGTGAGTTATAATATGTATATATTTATATTTCTATGGTTGTCCATGGTGTACCATAAGTTCTGATGTGGTCTGGAGTTCATATAATTGGGGTAGCCTTCAGTATGTTTTATATCCATCTGAATTCCTATTCACCTGTGATGAGGTAACTAGTGTTTTTTAAAAATTAGGTTACCTCAGACATAATTCTATTTAATTCAACATGTATTTAGGTAGAGGGCTATGGGGTGTGGATGTGGATATACAATTCTAGGTTAAGAACAATGTCCTTATGGACAAATGAGCTAATCTCCCATTTTTAAGGCTACTACTAGCTTGTGTCCTTCCACATTTTCTCTTACTGGGTTCTAAGATAGTCTAGTGGGCAAACTCTGGAATACCTTCAGAAATTATCAAAGTTACAAAAACTTCCTACCCAGTTCACCCCCAACTTTAGTGAAACCCAGAAGACTATCTTCTCCCATGGGCCAGTCTTCTTGCTCTCAATCTCAAAACCCAAACTTATTTGCTTAGACAAAAATCAGTGTTAATGACCATGGAGCTTATTAGCAGAATGAAGTAATAAACACAGGTATGCTTTTAAATAAGGTACAGCTGCAGTGGGGAAAGAGCTGCTGATTGAATATATTCGTTGAGTTAGTAAGTGTTGATCCAAAGAGTGTTTCAAACTTGGAGTAACTCTCCTGGGCCTCCACATCCAAGCTCCTTCTCCCCTTAGGTATTACATGAAAAATGAGGATAATTACTGTATCAATTGTCTCAACTGGGGTTTCTGTCTGGCCCTAGCTCCAGGATATTCTTCTGTTGCATGACTTTCTCTCTTCTTGGTAAATATTCACATGCTCATCTGCTTGTGTCTCACCATCTTCATTTTGGGTACCTTCAAAACCTGGGTGAAAGTCTTTCCTTGTAGTCACTGGAACAATGGACCTGAACTCTTTTTAGAACTGCTGAGTGTCCCTATCCATGATTCCTTCACTCTCCTAGCAAAGTGCCAAAGTTTCTGTGATCCTGGGCATTGGTAGCCTAGAACTACATTTATTAAGCAATTGCTATGCATAAAGCATGATAGTGGATCCCAAATGGCAGACTGTTTAAGATTGCACTTAGGGGCACCAAATGTATTGGGTTTCCATAGCCTTAGTTATCTCCTCCCAGATATTCAAAGCCCTGTATCACTGTAGGATTATCCTGATATATCAACCACTTTCTCAAAAGTACCAATCAATGAAAAAAACATTAACTTTCAACAAAGCCATCTTAAGGTATTTCCATTTTGCTGCTTGATGGGATTCAGTTTTGAATGTAAAATAAGGATAGCATGGAATTGGCCAGCTTTGGAGTAGTGGGTGAAAGCACTGTCAGAAGATGGAGGGTTGAATTCTGGCTCTGTCAGTTATTAATTGTGTGACTTTGAACAAGTCCCTTAATCTTTCTATATCTGGGTATATCATGTTGTAAGTAGAAAAGGATCGTTGTGTTGGGCAACAGCAAACAAAAGAGGATCCTTGAACTTTTGCTCTTGGGAAATATGCACAAATTGTAGCACGAGTGTAGAAAGGAGACTGGTCCTCTTCACCTATCTTTTGTTTTTGTCTTGATTTTACTGGCATGCCAATCAGAGGATGTCAGGAGTGGGGCTCATTTCAGTGCCTAGCTCCTGTGAGTTTTTTGAGCAAGTTCTGCAAATAGATTTTGGGCCACAGTATCCTAATCAGGGATATAAGATGAATTTAAGTTTGTCAGATGGTTTTCTGGCACTAAGAACTGAATCAGCCCAGTCACAAGCAATTAAAAGGATTTTATTTATTTTTTATCGTGAACTCCTTTGGCTCAGCCTAAATTTCCTCATCTGAAAATTGATAATGATGAGCTCCTTGAAGGTAGGGATTGTCTTTTGCCTTTTTTTTTGTATCCCTCATGCTTAGCATTGTGCCTAGAACATTGAAGGCACTTAATAAGTGTTCGTTGAATTGAATTGTGTGAGACGGTTGAATAAAATAAAAAGCCTTAGAAATGGAAGGTACCTCAGAATCATCTGATCCAGTCTCTGTCTATAGGCAGGTAAGGTACTTTTATCATTCCTATCTGAATGAATCTATCTTTAATGTCCAGTGCCTTCCCTCTATTGATTACTTCTAATTTTAACCTGTACAGTGTATAGCTTGTTTGTCATAGCTGTTTACATTAAACTGTGAGATCCTTGAGAACAGGGACTGTCTTTTGTCTTTCTTTGGCATCCTTGCATTTAGCACAGTGCCTGGTACATAGCAGGTACTTTTAAAATTTCTATTAACTTACTGACTGGCAGTGTTGGCATTCTATTATTTTACAATTTGTAGATGACTTGAGGACTTTTCTAGAGTTGGGTTTTGGGGTAAATCATGTGGACCCTCAGTTGGTTGCTATGAGAAGCATTGCGGAAAATGTCTCTGCTGCTAACAATCAGCAAACTCTGGTGTTTACAATTTTTTTCTTGCTAACCCCAAGAACTAAGAGAGATCTGGTCATTTGGGGACTTCTTGCTTCTTTCTTTCCTCTGACTTCTTCCAACATTAGCATCCCTTCTCTCCAGCCCCCTAGCCTTTGGTTTCACTCTTTTCTGGCCCTACCCTCCTTTATCACTTTCTGTATTTGTTTTTGCCAGTTATCTTTTCTACAAATCCAAGCTTCTTCATTAGATGTGCCGTGGGATGTGTTGGAGTGGGAATCTGCAAGACAGGAATTCTCTTAGACTTTTATAAATTGCATTTTTTAATGTTACCAGACTCCTCCTGCAGTGGACCCTGGAGAGAAAAGGATGGGTCTCTCCTTTCAATGCCACAGACTTCAGAATAACCACCACATCTAGTGAGGCATTCCTATCCCCACCCTTTATTCTCATGGAAAAGTCTTGTTGGGGATGAAAACAACCAATATTGTTATGGATCCCCCTTTCTGTGTTCTGTCCAGTGAGTTTGAAATAAAAAAGACTGATATAGAGGAGATAGGAAGAGCTTTTCTTATAAAAAAGAAATCATGCCTCCCCCATTGAACTTTCTTTTGTAACTAAGAAAAAACAGCTAAGCAAAAGAAAAAAATACATAGTAATTTGGCATGAAGCCATATTCCCCATTCTGCGTCCTTAGTGGCTACTTTTCTACTAAGAAGTATGTTATGCCTCTGGCACCAAAGGACCATTACATTTAATCAGAGTTCTGCTGTTTTTTACTGTTGTTTCATTTACATTATGGTGGTCACTGGGTGTATCATTCTTTTGGTTCTGTGTTCTTCAATCTGCATTTGTTCACGTAACTCTTAAGGGAGGGGGACGTCACTCTCCTAGAGCTTATTTTCTGCAAACAGGTCTGAGGAGCTCAAATATTCAACAGAGTCTTTTCTTCTTGGTAGCCTTATGCTGTTCAATACCATTAGTACTAAGCAAAAGATCCTTTTTGGAAAGACTTTACTCTAAAGCTCTTGTCTAAATTCCTTTGAAAGCGAAGGGTTCTATTTTTGTCAATTGTTGTTGAAACTTTGCTATAAAACACAGTGCCAAGGAAGGTTATTTATCTATACACTGCCTCCCCCAGAGTGTGTGTCAGTCCACTGGTGTTGTTCCCACAGAAAACAAATGAAACAGTCTGGTCTCTGCTCTCTAGGGATTGCACTTTGAGATCACGGTCAATAAGTTCACCGAAATTAATCTGTCAGGTTTGTTCAGAATAGCTGCTTATTTATCTGTCAAGCTATCCACCTTCGTCCACAGCTCTCATTCCCACACTCCAGGATGACAGCTTGTAACAGCAAGCATCCTTTAATTTTGACTAAAAGGAAGTGGTGCTAATCTTAGTTCTGTGGCAACCCAGCCATTTGAGAAGAGAAGAGTGCTTCTTGTGTGAGACTGATACCCGGAAGGGGTGAGTGACTGGTTCTGTACTGATCTTTCTTCTCTCGTTATACTCTCTCTTATAGTGACCTCTTCAGCTCCCATAGCTTTAATGATCTCTACACAGATCACTCCCAGATCTATATATGCAGGCCTACCTAGCTTCTTCCCTGAGTGCTGATCATGCACCAACAACTACCTGTTAGACATTAAAAACTAGATATCTTAAATTCTTAAACATCTTAAACTCAACATGTTCAAAACAGAAATCAGCTTTCCCCTAAAACCCTTCCCTCTTCCAGATTTTCCTATTTCTATTCATGGCACCATCATCCTTCCAAGAAACAAGGTTTATACCTTTAGAACCACCCTATAATCTTACC
The DNA here is from genome assembly GCF_028372415.1 of Notamacropus eugenii. NCBI lineage: Eukaryota > Metazoa > Chordata > Mammalia > Diprotodontia > Macropodidae > Notamacropus > Notamacropus eugenii. The sequence goes on from NC_092877.1 coordinate 318,227,832, forward strand.
TCTCAAACAACTCTTTTATTTGTCCCATTTCCTCTACATGCCCATCCACTGTCCTAATTCAGTACCCGGAGTACTTCTGTAGCCTCCTAATTGGCTTCCTATCCTCCTCTCTTCAACCCATCCTCCATATAGTGATTTTCCTAAAGTACAGATCTAATCTTGTCACTACTTAAGGAAATTAATTCAGGCTATTCACTGGAAGGTCAAATACTGAAGCTGAAGCTTAAATACTTTGGCCACATAATGAGAAGATAGGACTTATTGGAAAAGACCCTGATGCTGGGAAAGATTGAAGGCAAAAGGAAAAGGGGATGGTAGAGGATAAGATGGGTAGATAGTGTCATGTACACAAGGAATATGAGCTTGAACTTTGAGAGATAGTGGAGGATGAAAGGGCCTGGTGTGCCATAGTCTGTGACATGACTGAATGACTGGACGATAACAGCAATCTCATCATTATTCTGTTCAATAAACTCTTGTGACTCTCTATCACCTTTAAGATCAAAATACCTCTCTTTATTATTAAAATCAGAGGTTCATAAACTTATCTGGCCCAATGTCCCCTTTCAAAAAAATTATTCTGCACCCCCCTGGAAATCTACTTTCTTTTTAAAAAATATATAATTTATTTATTTTTCAGTTCTTAACATTCACTTCTGCAAGAGTTTGAATTCAAAATTTTCTCCCCATCTCTCCCTACCTCCTACCCCAGGACAGCATGCACCCTATCTACCCCTTCCTCCAGTCTGTCTTCCCTTCTGTTACCCACCCTTCCTCCATCCCCCTTCCCCTCTATTTTCCTGTAGGGCAAAATAGATTTCTATGCTCAATTGCCTGTATAGTTTAATTTCCAGTTGCATGCGAAAACAGTTTTTAACATTCATTCTTAAAGCTTTGAGTTCATATTCTCTCCCTCCCTCCCCACCCACCCTCATCGAGAAAACAAGCAATTCAATATAGGTCATACATGTGTAACAATGCAACATTTCCCTCTGCCCTATTCTGCCCTTCATTTATTCCATTCTCTCCCTTGACCTATCCTCCCACAATAGTGTTTGCTTCTGATTATCCCTTTCCCCAATTTGATGTCCCTTCTATTATCTTCCTTCTCCTATCCCCTTGCCTTCCTTCAGGGTAAAATAGATTTCCATATCCAATAGAGTATGTGTTATTCCCTCCTTAAGCCAAATTCCATAAGAGTAAGACTCAATTATTTCCTTTCATCTACCCCCTCTTCCCCTCCATTATAAAAGCTGTTTCTCCCTCTTTTATGTGAGATGATTTGCTACATTCTACCTCTCCCTTTCTCTTACTCCTAGTACATTCCATTCAACAGTAAATTTTATTTTTTTTAGATATTCTCCCTTCATATTCAGCTCACCTTGTGCCCTCTCTCTCTCCCTCCCTCCCTCCCTCTCTCTCTCTCTCTCTCTCTCTCTCTCTCTCTCTCTCTCTCTCTATATATATATATATATATATATATATATATATATATAAATACACACACATATACACATCTACACATATATAATATACACATACATAGATATCCACACATACTTACATATTCCCTCTTACTACCCTAATACTGAAAAAGGTCTCATGAGTTACAAATAACATCTTTCCATGTAGGAATGTAAACAGTTCAACTTTAATGAATTCCTTAAGGCTTTTCTTTCTTGTTTACTTTTTCATGTTTCTCTTGATTATTGTATTTGAAAGTCAAATTTTCTATTCAGCTCTGGTCTTTTCAAAAAGAATGCTTGGAAGTCCTCTATTTCATTGAAATTCCATTTTTCCCCCTGGAGTATTATACTCAGTTTTGCTGGGTAGGTGATTCTTGATTTTAATCCTATCTCCAATATCATGTTCCAAGCCCTTTGATCCCTTAGTGTAGAAGCTGCTAAATCCTGTGTTATCCTGATTGTATTTCCACAATACTTGAACTGTTTTTTTTTTAGCTGCTTGTAATATTTTCTCCTTGACCTGGGAACTCTGGAATTTGGCTACAATATTCCTGGGAATTTTGCTTTTGGGATCTCTTTCAGAAGGTGATTGGTAAATTCTTTCCATTTCTATTTTACCTTCTGGATCTAGAATAACAGTTTTCCTTGATAATTTCTTGGAAGATGATATCTAGGCTCTTTTTTTGATCATGGTTTTCAGGTAGACCAATGATTTTAAAATTATCTCTACTGGATCTGTTTTCCAGGTCAGTTGTTTTTCTAATGAGGTATTTCACATTGTCTTCTATTTTTTCATTCTTTTGGTTTTGTTTTATAATTTCTTGGTTTCTCATAAAGTCATTAGCTTCCATCTGCTCCATTCTAATTTTTAAAGAACTATTTTCTTCAGTGAGCTTTTGAACTTCCTTTTCCATTTGGCCAATTCTGCTTTTTAAAGCATTTTTCTCCTCATTGGCTTTTTGGACCTCTTTTGCCATTTGGCTTAGTGTATTTTTAAAGGTGTTATTTTCTTCAGCATTTTTGGCTCTCATTTAGCAAGCTGTTGACTTGCTTTTCATGATTTTCTTGCATCACTCTCATTTCTCTTCCTAATTTTTCCTCCACCCCTCTTACTTGATTTTCAAAATCCTTTTTGAGGTCTTCCATGGTTGCCTGAGACTATTGCATTTTTTTTTTTGAGGTGTTGGATGTAGAAGCCTTGACTTTTATGTCTTCCTCTGATGGTAGGTTTTGTTCTTCCTCATCTGAAAGGATGGAAGAAAGTACCTGTTCACCAAGAAAGTAACCTTCTATAGTCTTATTTTTTTCCCCTTTTTTTGGGTATTTTCCCAACCAGTTACTTGACTTTTGTCACTTTTGTTAAGTGGAGGGTATATTCTAGGGACCTGTAAGTACTCAGTTCCTCCAAGGTAGCACAATCAAGGAAGAGGAGTTTACTTCTCTCCTGGGCTGCCCTTTGGTCTGTGAGCAACCACAAGCACCCTTTTCTGCCCAGGATCTGTGTGTAGGGTTCCCTCTCCACAGCCATCACCAGCTTCAACACACCAGCACCAGTGCTCCTCCTCACCCCAGGACTGCCACTCAGAACTGAGACCCAGATCAACTGCTCAATTCCCTCAAGGTCCTTAGACTGAAGGCTCCAAAAGTGGACACTGCTGTTGCCCTGGAGTTGGAGCTGGGGCTAGACCCCCTCTCTTACCCAGGTGAAAGAGCTTTCTTACTGACCTTTGAATTTCTTTTTGGAGTTTATGGGCTGAGAAATCTGGGAACTGCAGCTGTACCCATGATTCCACACCCTGAAGCTTGCTCCAGTCCTGTCTGTTCAGTGCCATGATCAAGGCTGGGCTGCACTCTGCTCCAAGCCCAGTGCAATAGACCTTTCCTGTCAACCTTCCAGGCTGTCTTGGGCTGGAAATCTCTTTCAGTCTGTCATTTTGTGGCTTCTGCTGCTTTGGAATTTGTTTAGAGTCATTTTTATGGGTATTTTATAGGCTATGGGGGGAGAGCTAGAGCAGGTCTATTTTTCTATTCTATCTTGGCTCTGCCCCCCAAAATCTACTTTCTTTAACCCTTTAATGCTTTGTAAAAAAAAAATGTATCATTTCAAAAATATAAAATATTTTTAAAAACATGATGTATTTTAAATTTAGTAGTTTATTACAAATTTGTGGATTCTTTCCTGCAGTGAAATTTTGATGACACAACAGTCATGTAAGCATATAGTGTCATATTGTAAACAAGTTGCTATATACACACATTCCTGTATGCTGAACTTTTCGACAATACACAACACACTGATCTGCCAGAACTTTCTTGTTAAAACGTGTCAACAGACTTGATCACTAATTGTTATAACTTGTGTGTTTATTTGGAAAATATAATCACTACAACTTTAACTCTGTTACACAACAGATGAAACATGTATGAATGGTTTTCAAAATTTTCTTCTCTTCTTTTTTTATGCTTCTACCACCCCCTTATTTTATTCGACTTCCCCAAATTTTTACTACCACCTCCCCCCATCATTCCAGCACCCCCTAGAGGGCATTATCACCCACTTTGGGAAACTATGAAAACCTGTAATAAGTAAGTTTCACCATCCCTTCCCAGACATTGTTATTTATTGGACATTTCTCCTCTTCACATACTCTTTAGACTAGCCACATTGACTTTTCTTTTTCTGTTCCTCACATATAACATTGCCACCCAACTTCATGCTTTTGTACCATCTGTCCCTCATACCTGGAGTACACTCCTTCCTCCCCTCTGCTTCTGAGAATTCTTAATTTCTTTTGAGGTTCAGCATTTCCTATATGCTCTTCCTGATTGCCCCAGCAGGTGCTGCTATCCCCCAGATTAGTTTGTAAATTTTTTTTGTGTGTGTTCCAAAAATCTTAGTACAGTTTTAAGCCTTAATAGCTTTTATTAGTTATAGTTTTATTTAAAGCCCAAAACTACACTAACACTTTGGGGATACCCTGTATTTTATATATACTTCTATTTTCCCATGTTATTTCTCCCCAGTAGAATGTAAGTTGCTTAAAGGTGGAATTATTTCATTTTAATTTTTCTGTCTCTAGTACTTGTCACAGTGCCTGGTCCTTACTAATGTGAAATAAAGCTAGAAATGGAGTTTAGAGGCAGAGGAGACTCCAGAAAGTCTCAAGTGCAGGTGTAGTGATCTTGGACTTTATTCATAGTTTCAGAGAAGGACTTTTGAAGGTCCTTAAGCAAAGAAATTACTGGAAAACATGGTGAGATATGATAATTATTCTAATATTGATTTGAGGGGTCTTAACACTAGAGAGAGAAAATAATAAGATGAATTTGAAGGCTATTGTAATAGTCCAGGGATGACATAATGGAAGGTTGAACTAAGGTGATGACAGAAGGGACAGAAAGGGAAGGGGAGATATGAGAAGTAAGAAATGACCAGATGGGTGCTGAGAAGGGGGAGTCAGAGAAGGGCTGTAGGGTGCAAGGGTCTCCCAAGATTTTTAATCAGGCCTTAGGCTCTGGTTGGGTCAGCGGTAGGGGAATGGGGGTTTCCTTTAGATAAGACCTTCTTTTGGAGGTGGAGAATGGGACTTTCTGGGCTCTGGTGGTGGTAAGAGATGCCCTGTCAGCTCTTTGGGGAGTGGGCTTTTATGGGGACCACCCAGGAAGTAGCTGCAGGTCTGATGAGCGTAGACCAATCCATAGAGAGGTAGCTGGGGGTAGGAGAAGCCTTAGTAACTCATGGCTCCTTGTTGTGGTTGTTTGTCCTTCATTCTTGAAGAGGACGGTGAATTCAAGAGGGTGATGCCATTACTTGCAAGTGAATTGGATTAAAGTGAGGAATGGCTGTGCAAAGTTATCAACCTCACTTTCTCTTTTGGAGTTATCTGGGTTCAGTGGTAAGATATAGATCAGGATAATGGGAGATGGCCCTGGATGCAGTGGGAGACTTTGGCCTTTTTAAGTCAAGGTCTTTCCAAGTTCTCATTCTGACTAAGCAACACCCATTCAGTGACTCAAAATGGAATGGGAGATGGTGGCTATTGCTTGGTGTGCCAATGCAAATAATGGGCCAGAAGTGGAAGTGTCAGAGTTGATGTAGACTTAGGGTCTCTAGGACATCAAGACAACATGGCATCATGGGCCATAGCTGGGCCATCTTTTGGTGATTTTTCTATTTCAATTTTTTTGGTGTGTTTTTTTCTTGTCATTTCCTCTCCATCTCCTTCTTGTGGGAAGTTGAGTTAGCATTTTTATATTATTGAGGGAATTATGGCTTAACTGCTTCTTCCTGCCCTATCCTTTTTCAGATTTCCTCCACATTCATTGAATTTGCAAACTATTAAAATCAATGAAACTCAGTGCTGGTGAGTTTATAGAAAACTACCTACACTCATTCATTGCTGGTAACATTGCAAACTGGTGGACTATTTTTGGAAAATAATATCATATTACACAATAAAAGTTACAAAAATAAGCACACCCTTTGACATAATCATTTAATTGCTAGTGGTCTATCCTGCAAGTGTTATCAAAAATAAATTTTTAAAAAGACTCATCCATGAAAGATTTTCAGAGAAATATCATTGTAATTGGTAAAAGCTTGGAAGCAACTTAAGTTTCCAACAACGGAGAAATGGTAAATACATGGTGGTACATTAATGTAATGTAATACTATAATGCAATTAAGATCGACAAGGATGAGGAATATAAAAAATCGTTATGGCATTTCATGCACTGACATTCATTTATTCAACTATAAATAGCTGCACACTGAGCTTAACTGTATTGATATTTAATATTAGAATAAATCATTATTCAAAAGTGACAAGACCAGGTGACTAGATTTGGAAGTGCAGGAAAGGAAAGGCTTGCGGATAAAACTAGTTTTGACTATGAGCGATTGGAAAGATCATGATTTCATGAACAGAAATGTGGAAGTTGGTGGATGGGGGAAGGAGCTTGTGGGGGAGGATGGGCAGTTAAGGGTGAAGGACTGGAGCTTAGGAAAGAAGTTTGGGCTACAGACAGAAATTGAGGCACCTTTGATTTTGAGGTGATAGTTGAAGATTTTGGAATAAAAGTGATTGTTAAGAGGAAAGATCAAAATATTTCCCTTAGTGGTATCTGTAATTCTAATATTCAGACAAATATTCTAATGGATCCAATTTTTGGTGAGGTATCATGGTGAGGCATATAAGAAAGGGTGATGATGAAGTCAGGAAAGTGGTTGAACCTTACCTCAGACTCTCAGATAACTGTGACCAACTTGTTTACTTCAATGAGACTTAGTTTCTTTATCTCTAAAATGGGGATAATTGTTGTTATTGTTGTTATTCAGTTGTGTTTAACTCTTCATGACCCCGTCTGGGGTTTTTTTGGCAAAGACACTGAATGGTTTGCAATTTCCTTCTCCAACTCATCTTTACAGATGAGGAAACTGAGGCAAATAGGGTTAAGTGATTTGCCCCAGTATCACACAGCAATTAAGTGTCTGAAGCCAGATTTAACTCTGGGAGATGAGTCTTCCTGACTCCAGACTAGGCATTCTATCCACTGTGCCAACTAGCTGCCCTTTATATTGCAATATTATTTGTTTAAATATTTTCCTTCTTTCTTTGAACCCATGTGTCTTCTGTTTGCTCTAGTAAAAGAAGCATTAGTGTGAGTTCAGAGCCTGTGGATGCTGTCCTTCCTAGAGCAATCCTTGCACCTATCTCAGCTTTACTGGGACCCTTGATTGAAGAGAGGACACCACAAGCTACACATCAAATCCCTACCACCATATTGTGCACTAGTTTGATCAGACTTTTTCCACTTTGGCAAGCAGATGGAGTAATTGACATAGAGAGGGTGCTAGAATGTAATAAAAGGGCAGAAGGAAAAGGAGGTGGTAGCAGAGAGGTGTATATTTCGAGGTGGGGAGGAATAAAAAAAAACAAAACCCTGCCCTTTTCACAAATTTTTCCAGGACAATCCCTGTTAGCAATAATCCCTCAACTAGACAAAGGCTGGGGAAAATTTGATTTGATCTCGGATAATAGTTAAGTCAACTGAACTGCAACACAGAATCAGACTTGATAAGACTGGCCCAAACCCCCAGTTTTTCCCTGTTAGCTCTTCTGAGTCTGTTTTTGTAAGAACTACTGACCTATTTGATCACCCAGTGACAGGTAGATTTAACAGCTTTTAGCCTCTTAGTTTTCTTTGTGGGATAAAGAGACTTTTCAAATAGCTGCCAGTCAACGGATTCTTTTTGTCTTTAGATGACATGAATGCCTTTTTGTCACATCACAGAGATCATAATGAAAGGGCAGATTAAGCTTCTGATTACCTGGGCTCACTGGCAATTCATCCTTAGTTAAATGAGCATCATTGGGAATCACAGGGAGAGGGATTGTATGATTACGGGTACATTATAACAATGACCCTTTTTAACAGACATACCCTTCAGCATCTTAATCCTTAGTCAAGAATAAGCCTGAGAATGCTTGTTAAATCCTGAATTCTCCGATGTTGATGGTGAGCACACATTCTCATCTCACCAAATGCATTTTCATTATGTTTCTAAATTGATTTATTCATTTGGACAACAACCTTTGATTGACAAAGGGCTTTGTTTTGCAAAGTTGGGCCTGGAACCAAGGAACCATTTCAGTTCTTAAGTGTGATTTTATGTTGGGTTTCAAGCTGGGATTTGTGCCCTAAGGTAGCTCCTGATCCTTGGGCCTAATCCCATGTTCTGCCTTGCCTGTTTGATTATATTCCAGCCAAGCTATTTTATCTTCCATCATCCACGCTGTACTTTCTTCCTTTCTCCTTCAGTTCCCTGCATACATCATTTCACCAATCAAGCACTTCTTGAGAAAACCAGGGCCTGCTATATCCTTCACGCTCTGCCTTTACTTTATGGTGTGACCTTGGGGAAGATACTTCAACTATCAAGACTTCAGTGGAGATTTAAGATGAGGTGATTGGATTTAGTGATTTCCAGGGCACCTTCCAGCTTTAAAGCTCCGTGATTCACACTATTGCACCCTCTTGGACACAGAAGGGTCCTTGGCAGCCAGCAGTACTGCCTATACCTGGAAAAGAATGACAGCTACGACCACATACCCAACAAGTGGTCAGCCAGTCTCTGCTGGAAGGTGTCCAACAATGGGACCCGTCTTTCTGCTGGCTTTACTTTTGGATAACCCTAATTGTTAGGGATTTTCTCCTGCTGTTAAACTACTTCGGGGCTCTGTTTTCAACTCAGTTCCTCTTGATTCTTTCCTCTGGGGCCAAACAGAACAGGACTTATTCTGCTTAGAATTAAACATTAGAATTGCAATGAATGTGACAGCCTTGGAAATGCTCAAAGCAACATTCCCTGTTCCTTCCCAGTTTCATGGCATGGGTTCCAGGTCTTTCACCCTTCTTTCATCCTTTCTTTTGGATTATTACTCAGTCGTTCTCCTTGTATCTGACTCCTTGTGACCCCCAGTGCAGTCCATGGGGGTTTTCTTGGCAGAGATACTGGAGTGGTTTGCTATTTCCTCCACTGGTGGATTCAGGCAAACAATTTAAGTGACTTACCCAGGGTCACACACCTAGTGTCTGAGGCTGGGATTTGAACTCAGGTCTTCTTGACTCAAGACCCAGTGCTCTATCCACTGAGCTATCTCAATGGTCCTTTTGGATACTCACCAGATTATTGATACCATTTCAAAACTGTGGTTCTTAGAACTGTGCACAATACTTGAGAAGTGGTCTGACTTCTTAGGCAGAGTCCAGAAGGACTGTCATGTTCTCATTTTTTGGCACTCTGTCTCTTACTTTAATAATATTATAGTAATATAGTACTACAGTCTCCTGTAGTAGGTATTTTGGCTGCCATATCAGAAGCACTTATATTAGGGCAGTTAGGTGGTAATATAGAGGGATAGAGTGCTGGGTCTGGAGTCAAAAAGACCTGAATTCAAATTCAGACTCAGACTTAACTAGCTGTTTGACCTTGGGCAAGTCACTTAAACTTTTCTGGTCTCAGTTTCCTTATCTGTAAAATGGGAATGATCACAGCACCTGTCATCCACAGCTATGAGGATCAAGTGAGATAATAACAGCACAGTGCTTAGCGTAGTGCTTTAGCACAGTTAGATATGATCATTAATTATTATTTTAAGCTAGTGACGTGCTAAAATCCGTGGTCTTACCAGACATTCTGTGGTTTCCCCAAGACTTCTCCATCTTGAATTTGTAAAGTTGTTCTTTTGATCCCAAATGTAAAACTTTACGTTTATCTTCATTAAATTTCTGTAAAATCTCTATTACGTGAAGAAAGATGCCATCTGCACCAGAGAAAGAACTGATACATAGAAATATATGTATAGAATGATCCTGCACACATCTATGTTTATGTACACATGTATGATATACTCATGTACACATGGCTGTAGGTACATATATGCATACACACATATATGCACACATGTATATGTATACGTAGAGAGAGAGAGAGAAATAGAGAGAGAGAGAGAGAGAGAGAGAGACCTATTTGTGTCTAATGGCAGCCATCCCTAGGGCTGGGACAATGGTGGAGAGGGAAGAAAAAAAGGAAAAAATAATTTACATGATAACTTTGTTGTGTATTTGGAGGGGATAGCAATTTATAAAGGGTAGATTTGCAGTTTCATGTGCAACCATCTTTTTTTAATTATACTGTATTATGGAAATACTTGTTTTGTTCCATGAACTGAAAATAAAATAAATTTTAAAAATTAAACTAAAAAAATGAGGAGAAAAAACCCTAAAATCTTTATTACATTTCATCTTGTTAGATTTAACCCAATCTTCTAGACCAGGAGTTGGCAAATTTTGGCTCATGGTCCAAATGCAACCCACCCCCAGTTTTTGTACAACCTATAATCTAAGAATGCTTTTTACACTTCATTTAAAAATATTAAAAAAATAGAAGTCTTAGCTTATGGGCCACAGAAAAACAGTAATAGGCTAGATTTGGTCTGGGCTTCATTGATACCCTGTCTAAGAAAGAGATGGAGAATATGTCAATAATGTTAGTAATGCAGATTTAAATGTAGTTTGTCCTATATTCCCCCTCCTGCCCCCACCCCCCCAGCCCAGAGAGCCTATTGTTAGACTTAACCAGCACATCCCTGGGGGTACAGCACCACTCTGTGATCCCCTCCAGTTATGACACCCGAGGAGTCCCCCACTTCTCCTTTCTCCCTTTCCCCCTTTGATAGATCAGCTTGTTTTGCGCTGCTCTGCACATCTTTATACTAGTAAAGGACTTAAAGTAAATAGAATGTAGGATGCAAGACTTCAAAAAGCAATCCCCAATGACCCCCAAAGCATCACAAACAAGAACCAGACCCTTAGACTCATCTTAACGAAACAAATTATAGATTACTTTTTTCAGCTTGAGTGACTGACTGGCTAGTTGGTTAATTGTGTGGGTATTTAAATAAATTGATTGGGAACAGTCCTGGGTAGGCCTCAACTTCTAAGAGGAGAGTTGGAAGTCAAAGTCAGCTGATGAGAAAAGAGGAGGAAAATATGGGACAAATATGAGGCTGCCTGTATTGTTTGCATCCAGATTTAGGCAAAAGAGGAGGAAAAAATGGGAGTCTTGGGTTACGAGTGTGGCTAACATTTGTTTTTCATAATTGCCTGCAAAACTCTCATTCCTAAATGGATCTTTGGAAGGAAGGTTTGTTAGGGAAAGTCTGGCAGGAAGAAAAGGCAAGGCATTCAAGTATATGTTATGTTTCGCCTTCATATTTGGTTCTCTTTGAAAAAATCTGGCTCTCCCTTGCCTTGATCAAATGAGATCAAATGAGATAATACTTGTAAAGCACTTGGCACAGTGGCGCATAGTAGATATTTAATAAATGCTTGCTCCTTTTTTGCCCTTTTAAAACCAACATACTCTATAATATTGATTCTCTAGACATAACAGAGGCACATCTAATTATAGCTAGGATGCCTAGGTCCAGGGAGCAATGGCTTAGTGAGACAAGTTGCCAGTTCTCTATTTTCCCATGTACCATCTAGCTGCCTGTGTATATAGTAGAAGATGAATACAAAAGGGTGGCATGGTCTTGTAAGAATGTCAAGGATACAAAAAGCTCAGAATGAGCTAAGGAGGAAGACAACAATGCTAGGGTCACCTGAAAAGGGAGAGGGGCATGGATCAGCTTTGATTACATCCTGAGACATGTACCTGAGTGTGATGAATAGCCCTCTGAGAGGAAGGGGGAAAATGTGGAAAAGTTTGTTGGGATGATGGAGGTTGCAACTGGGTAGGGAGATCTGACAGCAAGCTCAGTGTTGCTTAGAGATAGAGTATCACCTGCTGGGGTTGAGATGGTGGAGATGCCGTGAGCGTCTACTGAGAAACTGCAGGAATGGCCCCTCCCAGCCTTCATGTTCCCTGCCCTCCCTACCCTGAAGAGGGAATCTCAGAGGAAAGTCTTTCCCCCACTATTCACGCAGAATCCCTAACTAATCTCTCACTTTGTGTGTGCTGAGAATACTTGCTTATTTCTTTAGGTGTTTTACTCCGGATTAAGTATCTATGTTTTATAATTCACAGTAGATAGAGTCCTGGACTGGGAGAGTTCAAATTCAGCCTCACAAACATATTAGCTGTGTGATCCTGGGCAAGTCACTTAACCCTATTTCCCTCAGTTTCTTCATCTGTAAAATGAACTGGAGAAGGAAATGACAAATCACTCCAGTGTCTTTGCTAAGAAAACCCCCAATGGGGTCATGAAGAGTTGGACACGACTGAAAATAACTGAACAGTAGGAAAAATGTGCTGTGATTCATCTTCTACATTCCTGTAAACTGACTCTGGGTGACCTCAGACGTTCCCAGCTGAGCCAGGGTGAGGGTTGGAGCTCAATTTATACAAATTACTCCACATTGAATGTGGCTCCTTTGAAAGTTACTTTAGATGGCAGTGAGGTGATGGCGGTGGGGTAGGGGTCGACAAAACAATAGGGATCACTCTGGAAGAGAGGCAATTTGTGGCAGCTTAAGCTATCGCCCTCCCCCTAAAAAAACGTGGAAAACACTTGGGATGGTAAGAATGACTATTTTATCACTGTTGCAAAAATAGAAATAAATTTATTACAGAGAAGACTGTGCTATAGTTGTCTTTGCTGTAATGGGATTTTACCTGTGATGGGATGATGACAATGAAAGGACCTGGGTTATTTAGCTTGGAAGAGATGGCTAAGCAAGGGATTTAATAACATTTTTCAAGTACCATAAGTGAGAGATTCACCAGATGCTTCCCATCTTCACTGAGCAGAAAATGAGAGCATTCAAGATGAAATTTGTAGCAAGAGAAATTTAGGTTAGCTACAAAGCAGGGTTTCCTGACAGTGAGGGCTGGTAATCATTATCACAGGTTGTTGAGGGAGGTTTTTGGCATTTCCTTAGAGGTCTTTAAAAACAGAAGGTCTCATCTGTTTGGGATGGTTTTGGCATGGTCTTGCCTAGAGAAAGGCCAGTAAGGAGAGTGAGACTAGAATTAAGGATCTCGAAGACCATATCCAGCTGTTTGGAACAATCTCCTCTATCCCTCCACCCCCTACATTTCACAGCTTTTTATCTCTTGGTTTGGAAGAAAATATGTTCAAGTTAACAAATTCCTGATTAGAGAAATCAACGGATGGTAGTAGGAATAGTTTATTGAGAAAAACAAAACATCTCTGGACTACCATGACCACCCAAGTCCCCTTCCCAAACCATATTTCCATAACTACTCATCCTCTCCTGCAAATCTCAGCTGTTCCCAACATTTCCTTATTCCTCTGCTTGCTAGAAATCCCATGGGGCACTTTAAAGAAACCATATGAAAATTACACACATATAGGCCTTTATGCTCAGCTACATAAAAATTAATTACAGGAAAAATATATGGCCTAATGTATTCTTTTTATCCAAGTCTAGGCAGTTGTGGTGGGGAGGGGGGAGGGGACACTTTGTGGTTGTTTCTCTTGAGCTGAATTTGGTCATTCTCCTTTATGTAGTAAAAAAAAAAAAAAAAAAAGGTATTATGGGCATGTTTGCTTGTGGCCCTGCTCTGCAGTTAAAAGTCTGTCAGGTTTTGCATTAAAATCCAGCCATCAGGGATTTATAGGTTGGCCTTGCCCCCAGTCACATGGGGTTAATCTTGGCATCCCATTTTCCTTATGAGGTTGGTGTCAGGAGGTATGCTTAGTGGTTGCCATGGAAAGTTGTTTCCCACCTTTCTTGTTCTCCCATGTATAGGGGTTGGAGATGTGTGCTCTAGGCTGATATTTGAGAAGACATTGAGTCCCACTGTGAAAATAAACACTGCTCTCCATGGCCAAAGTCTCCTGGAAATTTATGAGGTGTAACAGGTTCGGGAGCTATAGTCCGTGTTGTTGGGACTAGTCACCTGAGCTCTTTCAAAATGTTGATTGTGTTCATAGTCCATTTAGCCTGGAGCCACATCTTTTTGTGACATTAGGGAGCTGTGACTGTAATTCTGATCAGCCAAGGTAATGAAAGAGTAGGAGGTAAGGACAGGAGAGTGGGAACAGAGGGCAGGAAAGTGAGACAGCAGATTGAGTGGGAAGCTAGTCGTTCACCTCTCTTGAGTCAGAAGATGTGTGTGTGTGTGTGTGTGTGTGTGTGTGTGTACGTGTGTGTGTGTGTGTACATGTGTGTGTGTGTGTGTGTGTGTGTTTCAAAGCAACATCATCAATAAAACTGGAGCCATGACTGGAACCTACTTGACCCTCATCCTTTATCTTTTTAACTACATCCACAGGAGGGCCTGGAGTCTACTGAATACTTGTTGTAGGGATCCCCTTTGCAAATGGCTTACTTAGAGAGTGAATTAAAAAGTCTTAGATAGTATTATTGGTGCCCTTTGTTTTTAACAACATGGTGATGTTTCAGGTCATTCCCTCTCTTGTCCCCAATCCTGGTCCTTAAAACCCTTCCTTTAACAAAGAAAAACAGTTAAGCACAACCAGTCTATTATGGAGTTAAAAGGATAGGGATAAATATGGAGACACAATAGGTAAAGAGGACCTAGCTATCCTTGTATCAAGAGAAATGGCTCAGGTGAACTACAACCTTAGGATACAGAAAGAGTGGTCAAATGACCACCAAGGATTTCTGAAAGGTTGTAGAAGCAAGATGAGTACTTCAGGACAAGAGAAAGGCAAATTCTGTCCTGATTTTCTTTCTTTTTTTCTTTTTTCTTTAACTTTTAACATTCATTTTCACAAAATTTTGGGTTACAAATTTTCTCCCCTTTTATCCCCTCCCCCCCCCAAACACCAAGCATTCTAATTGCCCCTGTGACCAATCTACTCTCTCTTCTATCATCCCTCTCTGCCCTTGTCTCCGTCTTCTCTTTTGTCCTGTAGGGCCAGATAGCTTTCTATACCCCTTTACCTGTATTTCTTATTTCCTAGTGGTAAGAACATTACAGTTGATCCTAACACTTTGATTTCCAACTTCTTTACCTCCCTCCCTCTCCACCCCTTCCCTTTGGAAGGCAAGCAATTCAATATAGGCCAAATCTGTGTAGTTTTGCAAATGACTTCCATAATAGTTGTGTTGTATAGGACTAACTATATTTCCCTCCATCCTATCCTGTCCCCCATTACTTCTATTCTCTTTTGATCCTATCCCTCCCCATGAGTGTCGACCTCGAATTGCATTCTCCTCCCCATGCCCTCCCTTCTGTCATCCCCCCCACCCTGCTTGTCCCCTTGTCCCCCACTTTCCTGTATTGTGAGATAGGTTTTCCTACCAAAATGAGTGTGCATTTTATTCTTTCCTTTAGTGGAATGTGATGAGAGCAGACTTCATGTTTTTCTCTACCTCCCCTCTTTATCCTTCCACTAATGAGTCTTTTGCTTGCCTCTTTTATGAGAGATAATTGGCCCCATTCAATTTCTCCCTTTCTCCTCCCAATATATTTCTCTCTCACTGCTTGATTTCATTTTTTTTTTTAAGATATGATCCCATCCTCTTCAATTCACTCTGTGCACTCTGCCTCTATGTATATGTGTGTGTGTGCATGTGTGTGTGTGTACTCCCTCCCAGTACCCAGATACTGAAATGTTTCAAGAGTTACAAATATTGTCTTTCCATGTAGGAATATAAACAGTTCAACTTTAGTAAGTCCCCTATGACTTCTCTTTGCTGTTCACCTTTTCATGGTTCTCTTCATTCTTGTGTTTGAAAGTCAAATTTTCTTTTCAGCTCTGGTCTTTTCATCAAGAATGCTTGAAAATCCTCTATTTCATTGAAAGACCATTTTTTCTCCTGAAGTATTATACTCAGTTTTGCTGGGTAGGTGATTCTTGGTTTTAGTCCTAGTTCCTTTGACTTCTGGAATATCCTATTCCATGCCCTTCGATCCCTTAATTTAGAGGCTGCTAGATCTTGTGTTATCCTGATTGTGTTTCCACAATACTTGAATTGTTTCTTTCTAGCTGCTTGCAATATTTTCTCCTTGACCTGGGAACTCCGGAATTTGGCCACAATGTTCTTAGGAGTTTCTCTTTTTGGATCTCTTTCATGCGGTGTTCTGTGGATTCCTTGAATATTTATTTTGCCCTCTGGTTCTAGAATCTCAGGGCAGTTTTCCTTGATAATTTCATGGAAGATGATGTCTAGGCTCTTCTTTTGATCATGGCTTTCAGGTAGTCCCAAAATTTTTAAATTGTCTCTCCTGAATCTATTTTCCAGGTCAGTTGTTTTTCCAATGAGATATTTCACATTATCTTCCATTTTTCCATTCTTCTCTCTTTGTTCTGTGATATCATGCTTTCTCGCAAAGTCCTTAGCCTCCATCTGTGCCATTCTAGTTTTGAAAGAACTATTTTCTTCAGTGAGCTTTTGAATCTCCTTTTCCATTTGATTAATTCTGCTTTAGAAAGCATTCTTCTCCTCATTAGCTTTTTGAGCCTCTTTTGCCAATTGAGTTAGGCTAGTTTTCAAGGTGTTAATTTCTTCAACATTTTTTTGGTTCTCCTTTAGCAGGGAGCTGATCTGCTTTTCATGCTTTTCTTTCATCTCTCTCATTTCTCTTCCCAGTTTTTCTTCCACCTCTCTAACTTGATTTTCAAAATTTTTTTTGAGCTCTTCCATGGCCTGAGCCCATTGGGTGGGCTGGGACACAGAATCCTTGATTCTGTGTCTTTGCCTGATGGTAAGCATTGTTCTTCCTCATCAGAAAGGAAGGGAGGAAATGCCTGTTCTCCAAGAAAGTAGCCTTCAATAGTCTTATTTCTTTTCCCTTTTCTGGGCATTTTGCCAGCCAGTGACTTGACCTCTGAATATTCTCCTCACACCCACCTCGCCACCTGATCCTCCCAGCCAGCGTTTGGGGACAGAGATTCAAATGCTGCTTCCAGCCTTAGGGCTTTTGGTGGGGGCAGGGCTGCTATTCAGTATGTTATGTTCAGGTGGTCAGGTCGAGGCAGGGCCGCCTCTCAGGCTCAGTTCCCTCAGGCGGTTTATGCACAGACCTTCCACAATGGATTCAGGCTCCCGCCCGCTTGGGGAGCCCCGTTCTGCAGCCGCCTCTCAGCTTCTACCTCCCGGGGGGGGGCCGAATCATGGGGGCACCCCACTCCCCTCTCGACCCGCCAAAGAGACTCTCTCACTGACCCCTGTCACCTGTGGGTGGAGGGACTTGTGCGGCCGCTGGAGATCCCGTCCCTGAAGCCTGCTCGAGTCTGTTTCTCTTGGTGCTGTGGCCACAGCAGGTCTGGGCTGGGCTGGGCTCCGCGTCTGCAGCACGACAGACCTTTTGCGAGAGGTTTGCAGATCCCTCTGTGGGTGGAGGGACCCACGTGGCTGCTGGAGATCCCGTCCCCGAAGCCCGCTCGGATCTTTTCCTCTCGGTGTCACGGCCGCTGCAGGGCTGCCCTCAGCTCCCAGTCCCTGCGCTCAGTCCGCAGCGCGAAGGACCCCCCCATGAGAGGTTTGCAGGTCCCTCTGGAACAGAAATCTCCCTCGCTCCAATATTCTGTGGCCTCTGGGTGCAGAATTTGCCGTGAGTTACTCCCCTGTAGCTGTTCTGTGGGTTGTGGGTTCGGAGCTATGTGTATGTGCGTCTTTCTACTCTGCCATCTTGGCTCTGCCCCTCTACTGATTTTCAAAAAAGGGATGAGAGTGGAGTCTGTACACTATAGGACAATGAACTTGACTTTAATCCTTTGAAAATTCTATGATGACATTAAAGGCATGGTTGGTGAACAGCTAGAAGAAGAAGCAGTTATCACCAAGAACTGGTCTTGACTTTATTAAGAACAGATCATGGGGCACTAGTCTCATTTCCTTTTTTGACGGTATGACTAGATCACAGAAATATTGTAGGAAGAATTTACCCAAGTAAGGGTGAAGTAATTTATGAAGCTTCATGGTAGTATTTTGGACAAGGTTGAAAGATGCAGACTAGATTATAGCACAGTTAGGTAGATTCAAAACTGGTTGAATGGACCATTCCAAAACCAAATCATTAATGGTTTAAAGTTAATGGAGTACTGGAAGGAATAACTATTCAATATGGGAATTTGTTATTGTTACTGTTGAATTATGCATTGGTGTATTGAGGTCTTTATTTTTATTTGTTCAATATGAGTGGGTGGAGTGAGAAGAAAAAAATAAAAAACAACAAAAGATAGTTATGCTATGATAAATCTCATTTATTCCAATCTCATTTATTATTGTACAGTTGTATTTCTCTAAATTTAAACTTGAGCACTGAACTACACTGCAAAAGAATAATGAAAATACATTACATTATCTTGCTAATTTTAAAAAAAAGTGTTTTAATGCATTGCCTTAATAGGGTAGGACTGTTATTATTATTGTTTCCTGGAGTCAAGAAGACCTGAATTCAAATTCCATCTCAAACACTCACTGACTATACCATGCTGGGTAAATCACTGTCTCTCTCAGCCTAAGCTTCCTCATCTGTGAAATGGGGATAACAGCACCTCCCTAATGGATCAAATGAGATAACATATCTACAATGCTCTGCAAATATTGGAGAACTAATGCTGTGGTTGCTATTATTATTAGCAACATTGTGAACAAATAAGGAGTAGTTATTGAAAAACAATATACTAAGTGCACAGGATTTAATGGGAACACTATTTGCATTTTTAAATAATTGTGTTTCTGACATATATGCTGGTAATAAAGTAAAATTTAAAAAGAAAATTAGATCACTGATATTATTAGAATATATTTGGAATGTAAGCTCCTTGAGAGTAGGGATCATTTCACTCTTTGTGTTTGTATCCCCAGCACCTAGCACAGTGTCTGACACTATGGGAAAAATACTTTGTTATTTGTTAATATCATTTGAATCTAGCTTTATGTGTCTAGAAAACTATCTAACCCAATACTTACGATAGAGCAGGCTGACATCAGAAACCCTCCCGGGAAGATGGATACCGCTTTGAGGAATGCACAGGTACACCCAAAATATGTTTTGGCCTTATTTTGTGTTCACTTAAAGCTTGTGTTTTGGGTTTCCCAATAGCTTGTGTTTTGGCTTTGCCTCAATTTTATTGAGTGTTTATACTTACTTGCTGAAATACTTACTGCCTACATATGGCAGTTTGTGTGCTGGTACCCTTGTTTGAAATCTATATAACTTGAGACTTAACTAAGATTTGAAAGAGAGCTACACTTCTTTCTGGCTTTCTTTTCTACTAAACTGACAATATAATTCTTTCTAAAACTTTTCCAGGTTTTGATGTTTGTTTTTATATTAAGCACTTAGTAGATGTCAAATAAATGCTTATTGATTGATGGATTGATTGTGTCTTGAACCCTATGATTCATTAATATTTTGATTTTTCTGACCATGGTTCCTATTTCTCAGTCTTTAGATCTCTCATTGTACATCATTATCATAGCCTTAATGCTTCCCATTATGATAATATTCTTTTATGTTCCTTTATATTTACATTTTTTGGATCTAATAATAACCATAACTCTTCATTGCCTCACCTTTTAAGTTTTACAAAGTACTTTCCATATGGTAGCTCATTTGATCCTCACAACTGTGAGGAACTGTAAGACACAATTTGTCTTCCTAATTCCAAGTTTAGCTGTCTGCCCAATAAGCTATGCTGAGTCTCATTGGGCATCCTACTTCCCCTGATATCTCTTCTTCATAGACTTCTTGGTATGACATGGTTCTGAGGAAGATATCACCCCTGGTTGATTGGCCAATATTCTGCAAGTCATCTTTCATCCATAAGGCTCTCCTTATGCCTGCATTGAATGGGTGTACCTCACTCAAAGTGAGAATGCTATCAGGCCACTGAACTCAGATGACTCAGGACAAGAAAGTGAGGTTGGTGACCTTGCCCAGCCCTCCCTCCCTCAAATCAAAGTCAGCTGCAAGTCATGTCATCATCTGGATGTCATGGTCCTCTTTGAGAAGGAAGGACAAACACAATAACAACAACACTCAGGAGGCAGGGCCTAGGACCAGATAAGTGATGAAGCTTCCAGGACAGACGAAAGGCTTATCTGGAGTGTAATGAAGAGGTCAGTACTAGGAATGAATTAATACGTGAAAAATCATTTAGAAAATTCTTATTTGTGCCAAGCACTGTGCTAAGTGCTGGGGGACATAGATATAAAAGAAAAGACCATGCTTGCCTTCAAGGAGCCTATATTCTAATAGGGAAGGCAACACTTACAGGAAGTAGTCCTCAGAGAGGTGATAATTTGGTTTGGAAAGTTACAGGGAAGCTAGGTGGAGTCCCAGGGGAGTAGACTGACAGACCCTTTCCAGGAGCAGAAGTTGTATTGAATTGATAAATATTCCAGAACTGGAAAGTGTGTATGTGGGGAGGTGGGAATAGGGCTGGGGTGGGGAGGAGGGGCTAAGTGGGGGTCCTATGGGTCAGCAAGACTGGAGAGAAGATATCTAGGGACTAATGTGAAGCATGGCTAGAACCAGCACTCATTGAATCGAGACTGAGAAGTGCCCAGGGTGGTATGTTCAGCTAGAGCCGAATGGTTTGAGTCCACCAGGACATCATTTCTGCTTTAGGCAACAAGGTGACTGGTGGAAAAAAACAGTTAGGGAGTAAAGAACAGGAAAGGCTTCATGGCCAGGGAATTAAGTACTTCCTGGAGTCAGGAAGACCCATGTTCTAATCTCACCTCTGACACTTCTGTGTGGCTATGGGGAGCTTTGAGCCTTAGCTTCCTCATCTGTAAAATGGGGACAATGATACCTGAGGGACCACATAGATAGAGAAACACTGAAACCAATTAAAAATGTTCAGTGTAAGCATTTATACCTCAGAAATCAGCAAATAGAACAAATAAGGGCTTGATTTATTGTTTTATTGATTGTTCAGCCTTAAGAAAGTGAGGAAGAAAATGTTAATGCAGATTAAATCTAAAAGTTTGCCTCTCTCACTGCCCCCTCCCCCATTAAATATTTAGCAGAGTATCATTGCCTCCAGGGCTTTTGCTGAGTATTGAGTGAGATGCTATAAATAAAGCTTTTTTTCCTTTCCAATTTTTAAAGGGAAATTTTGATGCTCAATTGCCTAGGGCATATCTCTGTCAGGGCTAAAGACCAAAGATTATCTAATGTCAGTAGAGAAAAGGCCAATTAACAATATTTTTAATGAGAGCCTTGTTTCTGCTATTATAGTCAACTCTCATCACTGTTTTTTTTGAACTTAAAATCCTTTTTCCTTTGTTATTCTTGGATGTTTGTTACTAAATGACAAAGACCAAATGGTTCTGAGAGGGGTCAAAGCTCTATTGAAGCCAGTGATTATTACTAGGAGGGCAAGAGTCTGAGGAGCCAGAGCTGAAGATCATGGTCATGCAAACAACTACTTAAAGTGGATGAGAAGCAACTGTATCTAGAGGGCAGAGACAAAAATCAAGTTTAAGGACCCAAGTAAAGGGAAGCAAGCAAGAAGCCTGGTCAGACAACCTAAGGGAACCTGCTTTACTTAATGACTGGGCCATCTGCTAGCTTCTAAGTAAGGGAGCATTGGCACCAGCAGGTACACTCACCTGCTCCAGTTGTTGGGATGCTCTTACATATGGTGGCAGTTCACCTTCTAAATTCTTCCAAATGGGAGACAGGTGCACTGGGGAGGGAATAGTTCCTTTGGGAGAGGTATGTCCACCCCCTCTATTAGAAGGCATGAAGGTTGTCAGAGCTGTGGAGAGGTTTGTCCAACAATCTGGAAGCAGGAGGGTTGTTTTTGAGGTCTTCATGAGACAGTCTCTGGGTAGAAAGTGGACATAAGTTGCTGTGGCTGAAGCTGTGAGCTTCGTAGAGAAGAGCTGTAGCCCCAAGCTACACCAGTCAGCCAGTCAATAAGCATGTATTAAACACTGACTGTTTCCACTCCTGACTGTCTCTGGACTTCAAAACCATGCTCCCTCTACTGTTGACTCATCTGGGAACTTCCCTCATGGCATACTCATCCTGGACCACTTCCCTGTTTTTCTCTCATTGGTGAGTTCCTTTTGAGATCTCCATTTTGTGGAGGATCCCAGGCTGACTGCCTTCTTTCTTCTCCTGGCCTGTTCTCTGTTTTTGGCTTTCCCTGGGATTTAAAATTATGCCCTCCCTAACCTTTTATATATTATCTTTCTCCATTAGATTGTAAGCCCCTTGAGGGCAAAGACCTATCTTTCTTTTTGCTTGTTTTTGTATCTTTAACACCAAACAGAGGGCCTGGCACATTGTAACTACTTAGTATGTCTTTCCTTCCTTCCTTCCTTCCTTCCTTCCTTCCTTCCTTCCTTCCTTCCTTCCTTCCTTCCTTCCTTCCTTCCTTCCTTCCTTCCTTTCTTTTGTGCCTTCAAGGGAAGACCATTGACAATGAAGTAAGAGAAAAGGTACATTCAGATCAGGATAGACTTTTTGGTCCTGTTGGTTCTACCTTATGTTTCTCCTAGTCGTAGCTGGCCATTTCATCCTTCTATCTCTGAGCAAGAGTGGATTCAAGCAACCTGTTACAACATGTCACTTGGGGCAGTAGAAAATTGTAGATAGAGTCATCTGAGGGAGCATC
The DNA here is from genome assembly GCF_028372415.1 of Notamacropus eugenii. Lineage (NCBI taxonomy): Eukaryota > Metazoa > Chordata > Mammalia > Diprotodontia > Macropodidae > Notamacropus > Notamacropus eugenii. Next base: position 318,250,387 of record NC_092877.1, read on the forward strand.
AGAGAGATACTGACAGCTGGATGTAGGAGAGGAAAGTAATTTCTATAATCCAGGAGGATCCTAGCAGAAGACTAGTGTCATATTTCAGGAGTTGGTCAGTGCCATAATATCTTAGACCAACTATGGTGGTTAGATAAAACTAGAGCCAGGGGGTCCTGGCCACAAGGGATTAAAGAAAGATTCATACCTACTAGAGTTTTACTCATTGAAACAATAAGAATCTATGTTTTAGATTTAGACCCTGAATGTATGTTAGAGGTCATTTAGTTCAACCCCCTCTATTTTATAGATGGAGAAACTGAGGTTCATAGAGTTCTGGGATATACCTAAGGTCACATAATAAGAAATGTGGTTCAGACTCAGTTTTTCTGATCCTAAATCCAATGTACTTTTTTTTTACACCAGGCAGGAAGATACATAGTGAAGGACAGCAATTTCTAGTGGGCAAGTGGTTGAGTGAGTATAGTTGGAGTGGGTAGACCTTACTAGGACATGGGGAACTTCTAGATGCTAAAGGGGAAAGAAGTTCCCTTTTCTATTCCCAACCCCAACCTGCTGCTGGGGTGTGTGGATCAGCAGGGAAAAAAACCGAAGGAGAGATTAACACCTTTTGAAGACTTTGGGAAGTGGACAGAATCAGAGTCTCTGGATTTTAAAAGAGATCAATGTCTCCTAAAGGCTTTCTCCCAATCGTCCAAATCCTTTCACAATGAGATTGAGGTAATCAGAGCTGAAGAGTAAAGTTGAATATGAGTAAAGTAGAGGTGGAGAGAAATGTTTCCCTTTTCCCTGGATTGGGGAGAAAGGGCCCAGTGCTCTTAGATGATAGAATCACAACATTCATGAATAAGAAAATATCAGGATTCGAAAGGATTCCAGTCAGTCAACCCACACCCAAAAGCAATCCCTATGCTACCATGCCCAACAAGAGATTATCTAGTTTGAAGACTTCTAATGACATAGTCCATTCCACTTCTGAAGAGCTCTACTTGTTAGGAAGCCTAACTTTGTTCTTTGCAGCATCTACTCCCCCATTGTTCTTGTCTATTATGTGCCGCCAAATAGGAGAAGCTTTACTCTTCCTCCATATGACAGATCTTTAAATACTTGATGATAATTATCATGCCCCCCCCCCCAACTCTTCTATAGGCTGTTATTCGCCCTTCATTCTCAAAGACCAATGACATCATGAAGGTGATATCTTGTAAGAGAAGGACTCCCAGGACCTTTAACCAATCCTCATGTGATATGAACTCAGTCCTTCTTCATCCTTGGTTGTCCTTTGGATACCTTTGGATACCCTCCAATTTATCAATGTCCTCCTTAAAATGTAGTGCCCAGAGCTGAACACAATATTCTAGATACTGGGGGACCAGAGAAGCATACAGGGAAACTATGGTTTGCTATGCCTCTCTTAGTATAATACAAGATCATATTAACTTTTTTGGCTGCTACATCACATGGCTGACCCATATTAAGCTTTCCGTTCACTAAAACTCCCAGATCTTTTTCAGATAAATTTTTGTCTAGCCATACTTTCCCATCTTATATTTATGACATTGATTTTTGAGCCCAAATTTATGACTTTATATTTATTCCTAATTTTTTTATTTCGTTAGATGGCTTGACAATCATCTGCCGGTCTTATGCTTTGGCCTGTCGCTGTCTTTTTTGACCCTAACGCTGTCATCCACTGTTTTATCTATCCTGCTGAGCTTTGTGACATCTGTGAATCTGATAAGCATGCCAACTGTGCCTTTAGAGAAGTCACTGATAAAATGTTGAGCACAAAGTCAAAGCACAGATCCCTAGGGCACCATTCTCTTAGAGATTTCCTGCCAAGTTGATATGGAACCGATAATGACTACTTTTTGAGTCTGACCATTCAACCACATCCAAATCCTTCTAATTGTATGACTGCATTGTCCATATCTCTCTGTTCCAGAAGATAAGAGGAGAGTTATCAAATCCTTTGCCAAATCCAGGTAATCTATAGTGGTCTCTCTACCCAGATCTGCCTTTTTGTTAACACCGTGAAAAAAGGAACTAAGGTGAGCTTGGGATGACTCGTCTTTGATGAAGCCATGCTGCCTCTTAATAACCACATTTATAGATGTTTCCTAATTATCACTTCAATTATCCTTCCTAGAAATTTCCCAGGAATCTAAGCTTGCTGGCTTAGAATTTAAAAACTTTCTTCTTTCTTTCTTTTTTTTTTTTGAGATTTGGGATGACATTTGCCCTTCTCTAAGCCCATTTTAGACCTATGTCCTTCTTTCTTTTTTTTCCATGGTGCCTGAGGATGCAGTTCATCTGGGTCAGGTGATCTGAATTTCTCAAGGGTGATTTGGGGTTCTCTTATTGTATCTCCTTCCTTATTTTCTGGGTCTATTCCCTGTCAGATGTTTTTGCTCTCTCATTTCCAGCACAAAGGTCAGAGAAAACAGGAACACAATAAGATTTCAGTGGCCCTTTCTGTTATCAGTTATCAGAGCTCTGTCTACCCCAGGTAGTGCTCTTCTCCCTTCTTTGAATCTCTTCTTTTCTTCCATATAGCTAAAAAACCCCCCAAAAAACCAACCAATCCTTTTCTGTCATCTTTGAATACTTTCACTAGGGTCAGATCCTCCAGACACTTTTTGTAGAATCATGCCACACATGTAGACTCATTTTCTGTCCCTCATTCTTGTTTCCATGTTCTTTCTGCTCCTATCTTTTTCAGTTCCGTCATTTGGAGATGCACCAAGCAAATCACATTCTTTTCCAAGTGATATCCCTTCTGATGCATCCAGTTAAAAGCTGTTGCTTTTAAAAAAACAAACTACTTAACATATTATTGTTATTATCATCATAGCTAGTATTAGTTATCAGATTTGGGATCTTGTTCGGAACCTTGCTTTAATCACAAGCAATTACTTGGGGTTGGATACTCTGTTTTAAAAGACTGGTCTTATGATATCATTAGTATAAGAATAGTTGAGGAAATTCTCTCTACCAATGCAAGTTATCATGTTTCTATACATGAACAAATAATAAACTTCCAAAATGAAACAATATCTACCTTCATTCAACTAGTGAGAAACAATATAGCTACAGAGAGAAGCGAATACAAAAAATCTGCTAACTAATATGGCAATGGTGTGAGGAGAGCATTGGTAACTTTGGGGGCAGGGTAGGCAGGAACGGTTGAATTGAGCCTTGGAAGGAGATGGGGATTCCAAGGCAATGAGGAAGGAACATTTAGACATGAGAGAGAGATTGTACAAAAGCATGGAGTTGGATAATAATGTTATGTGTAGTAGTGAAAAGGCCAACTGGTCTTACCCGTAGAGTATGTGAAGAAAATCAATGGTTTAGAGCTTAGAGAGACAGAATATTGCATGTGGGGAAGAGCAAGTAGGACAATTTGACTGGGGAACAGCGAGTCCATAAAGGAGAGTAAGGTGAAATCAGTCTCCGAAGACAGCTAGGAGCCATCTTGTGAAGGACTTGAAATGTCTGACAGAGGAGTTTATATTTTATCCCTACAGGGAAGAAGGAACCACCAAACCTGATAAAAACAAGAAACAAGTGCCAGCTCTGAAAAGTACAATCTAAAAGAGTTGGGGGGGGGGGAGGAGAATTGCTTTTTATTTTCACCAACTTGGTCTTCAAGGTTGACATTTCTTTTAAATTTAGATTGTTCATTCTGCAAGCCAAGGTTATCTTGGACAGAGAAAGCTCTCTCTGTTAGACCACCTGCCAACCAATGGGTGTTTGGAAGTTTGACAGCCTCTGAACCGATCCCACTCTCGCATGAAAGCGGCTCTATCTAGCCTATAATTAGAAATGAAATAGTTTTAAATGGCTTCTACCCAGCTTGACTTTCAAAGAGGTTCCAGTTACACATAGCTTCATATAAACAGAGAATCCTAGAATAGAACCTGAGAGCATAGTTCCTTCTTACTAATGACTAGGAGGCCAGGACATCTGGTTTATATAAGGGACAGGTCAGGTAATCCCTCTAATCTGTGACCCTTTGTGGCTTGGGGAGAGTTGTTCATGATTATATATAAACTTTTTAGGAGTTATTGAAAAACTGCATGTATTCAACTTGAATGTAAAATCTAATTGTCTGGAATCCTACCCTAACCATAGGCAATTACTTGGGGAGAGATACTCTGCTTTATAAAATAAATATTTTCCCTCCAAAGGTCACGTCTTGCCCTGGCTTCAAGGGCATAAATTTCACTTAATAAGTCCCAAACACTCAAGTTCCTTCTCCATTTAATGGTCTATGATTCAAGACTTTGCATTCCAGATTAATTTGGCATATTGGAAAAGATTAAATATTATGTGGTCTCATCTAATTTTTCTCTTTTCTGCCCTCCTGTTTTCATTGTGAAAAAAAGCACAGTTGCAGGGTTGGAATCACTAGACAAATAAATATCTGGTTTGTGGTCTGAGGCCCACCCTTTTTGCAAATTTTGTTAATCTCTTGAGCTTCTGCCAATCACTAACAAAAGAACAAAGATTCATCCAGTTAAAGCGACCAATGACTGCAAACATGACAGGAATCCTACATCTTCTAAATTTTTTTCCCTTTTTCTCACAGTCCTTGAAGCAATTGATTTTTAGAGCAAAAGACTATGTAAGTAGCCTACGTGTGCTACGTGTTCCTGTGAGAGAGAGAGAAGCACAGACAGAGACATAGAACTACAGTTGGCAAAATGTTTAAAAGGTGGAGCTTACATGTACTTTTCTTTCTGGTTTCAGGTCTGAGTTTGGATTAACTTTGGTCCAGAGAAAGAAGGGTCAGGCCATATCCTATCCCTTTTCTGCCTGCTCAACTCCTATGTATCTTTCAAGACCTGAGTCAAGTCATGCCTCCTCTGTTAAGCCTTATCTGACTGCACTAGGCTTAGTTGCACAGTCATCAGCCTCACTCTCTCTTCCACAGTCATGGAAGTCCAGTGAATGACAAAAGTCAAGACAACGGGAGATGACCTGGGATGCAGTGGATGACATTGGTGTCTTTGATGTAAGCTCTAAGTGTTTCACAGCACCTGCTTCAGCTGCCTTCATGACCATTCAAACAAATTGTTTTCATCTACCCATTCCACCAGGGCAAAATCTTTACATGGTTGAGGCAGACACCCCCGCTAACTCACCAGTGGGTTTGAGGCCTGTCAGTTACCCTCAACCTGGTTTATCCTTCCTGCTGAGACATTTTATTGGGGTGTGGCTGCTGAGCATGCTACAGCTTCTTGCAGCCACAGGTGAACGTCTGACTTGCTCTGGAGCACAGTCAAACCAACTCTTTTGAACCTTGTCATGATAAGAGCAGATTAACTGAAAATGTGTACTCTTTGGTCTGGTGATGCTGGTGTTCTGACTGTTCTATGAACAAAACACTTCATCTGTAGGCTCCGGGCATTTTCTCTGACTGTCCCCATACCTGAAATTTCCTCCTTCTTCATCTCTGCCTACTGACTTCCTCTGATTTCCTTTAAGTTCTGAATAAAAGTCCCATCTTCTATATAGGAAGCCTTTCCTAACTCCTCTTAATTCTAGTGCCTTCTTTCTGTTAATTATCTGCTACTTTTCTTATACAGCTTGTTTGTGTGTATCTGTTGGTTTTTTTTTTTTTTTTTGGACTCTTCCATTAGATTGTGAGCTCTTTAGGGGCAGGGACTGTCTTTTGCCTTTTTTTTCTGTCCCTAGGTCTTAGCACAATGCCTGGCTCCTAGATGCTTAATAAATGTGTGTATAGCTGGTTGGTTGTTGTCCTTTATTCTTGAAGAGGACTAAAATCACATCACCATGTTGGGGTTAAGGTACAGCATGTCTGATTGTGGCCGATCAGACCAATACAAGCTCAGAAGGCTCTGCCACAAGTCAGGCACAAACAGTGTGTGTGTGTGTGTGTGTGTGTGTGTGTGTGTGTGTGTGTGTGTGTGTGTATCTCTATCTGTCTATCTGTGTATTATGTATATGTGTATACATATATACGTGTGTATGTGTGTTTACATGTGTACATGCATAGATGTGCACATATTATGTATATATACATATATGTTACATATGGGTAAGTATACATTCATTCCTTTACTTATTCATTCATTCATTTATTTGTCTGTTTATCTATCTGTCTATCTCGCTTGTAATGGACATGTTCCAACAGGAATCTGAATTTTCTAAGTTTTCTTAAAAAGGTACTTGCTTTCCCAGCATGCTTTACGCTCAAGGTACATGCACAGAAAGTGCTGGGCAGAGAGCTTCCTAGAAGAAAAGCTTTGAGGGAATAGACTGGGTTTGGGTAAAAGTGAAAGGGACATTAGAAGGACACTTTGGAGTAGCTGAGCCTAGGAAATGACCTAGGAAATCCTAAGCCAAGCAGAGAATTGGAGACGTCAGTGTAGAGTGCCAGTATACACGAGACACATAGATGCTGGAATAGTCAGAGGAGCAGGAATCCCAGGGGAATCAAATATGGGAGAGACTCAGACACGGCCATTATCAAAACCTCGGTACCACTCACAATGACAGCAATCAGCTTTGGTGTTGTGGACTTCTATTTTAAGTGTCAGGACTGTGTACCAAAGGCCTGGGTAGAAAAAGGACTTAGCACGAAGAATTCTACCTGTGCCCCCTCCCTTGCTGCCTGGGGTTTGGAAGTGAATGTCCTCTCTGTCCTTCCATGCTTTTCCATAAGTATTTCATTTTCAGATATTTATTGTAGCCGTGGTTGTTGCCGGTCAACGGAATACTCTACAAATAAAATAAATTCAGATGTTCACCGAGAATTATGGGTGGGAGTAAACTTGAGTCGCACTGATGTTATTAGAGAGACTCTCTCTAATATACAGTGCTGTCACACTGGCCAGGTTAGAAGGGCCATTTTATTTGAGAAGTATGCAGTCACATGGAAAGTCTTAATACTTTGTTTTTATTATCATTCTCATTCATGTAAGAAATGTATTTTTTACTTAAAAAAAAGATAGAGGAGTCCAGGAGTTTCGTTTACACTTAGGTTACTTATGGAATGATTTTCCCCTTAGATTATAGTAACAGTTGATATGTATTCAATATCAATTGGAGAATATCAGTTGCCAACATAGGCCCTGCTTCATAAAGTAGAGTTTTTCCTAAAAAGGTTAAGAACAAATGGAACTTCTGTGAATCAAATCATACTTTCTGTCTTATTTTGTAAAATAAAGAAATTTCAGAATAATTTTGTATTGTTATTCACATAGGAGTAGATGCTGGAAAAAAAATTCAATTCGGGTTTATTTGCCTTCTTCCCAAGCCCCACTGCCAAAAAGTTAATGCTCTGTAACACACACTTGACTGTATTAAGGGAGTTTGGTATTTAAACAAAATCTCTGGTGAATCCTTTTGTAATGTGAACTATTACCTGCAAATTTATCATGGTGTCATGGAATTATATAGTCTCAGAACTGGAAGCAGAGGTGAGCTGGAATGTTTTAATGGTTCTCAAAGAAAAAGCATTCAGGATATACTTTTAAGCTTAATCTTCATGATTTTTTAAATAATATTTTATTTCCCTTCAATTACGTGTTAAAAAATTTTTAACTTTTTAAAAAAGTTTTGAGTTCTATATTCTATCCTTTTCTTCCTCTATTCCCCTCTTCCTTCCCGAGATGGTATTTAATCTTTGTTTTTAACATTTTCTCCATCAATTTATTAAGTCTAGACAAGGGGTCAGCAAACTATAGTCTGTGGGCCAAATCTGGTTCCCTACCTGTTTTTTTATTAACATCTTGTGGGCCAGGAATAGTTTTTACATTAAAAAAACTTTAGTTTTAATTTTAAAAATGTAAAAAAGATGCACCTTGCAACAAAACAAGTGGTGGGACTGGTTTGCTCATCCCCTGGTTCAAAGAATCAAAAACCAAATCAGACCCTAATTTGTAGTATTGATTTTTGAGGACTAAATGCTCAAACTTCAAAACAAGCAATCAGCTCTTTAGAATAAGTACAAACTTGCTTCAGCACAGAACTGATTAAAATGGACCTTGGTGGTCATCTCATCCAACCCTATCCAAAGTATGAACACCCTTTAAAGCATTTTAACAAGTGATTCTTCTGTCTCTGAAGATCTCTAGTGATGGAGGATATTGTTATCTAAAGTATCCCATTCCATTTGGGACAGCTCTTGTTGGGGGTGTAAGCTCAGTTCCATGTGGACAGTCTCGGGTGGGTAAAGGTGAGGACTTCTAAACCTTAGAGTTCTCATGAGGCCCCCCAGTGAACAGCAGGGAATTGAGGTGTGAGACCGGGCTATCTGGTGCATTTCCGCCTCTTCCTGTGGGAAAAGTGCTGGGAGAGAGCATCTCCACCCTCGAGATTGGCCCGGATCTGAGCACACCTATTGTTATCTAACAGGCAAGGTATTCAGGTGCAAACTATGCGGCAGGAGAGCTTAAGTAGGGTCAGGAAAGCCTGAAGGCGCTCTTAGCGCTGAGGGACCCTTACAGGACAGAAGGCCCCTCTTCCTTCTCTCCTCTCTTCGCTCTTCCCTTTCCCCTCTCTCCCCACTTCCACTTCTGCTTTCATTCTCTTACTGTAAGATCTTTGCCTCCTTGGGAGATTTCTCTCTCCTGCACATGTAACCAAGACCCTGAATAAAGCCTAACCCTTGTTCGACTCTGGAAAGTCTCTTCTCTTATACGTTTATCCGGTTTGGCCAGCCGAAGACCTGCGATAGGTAAGGTAAGACTCGGGTAGCCCTCAGGCCTCTAGGCCTGGTAAGCTCTAATGTCTGGAAGTTTTCTTTGTTTTGAGTTGAAATCTGATTCCCATGAAACTTCACCCTCATTCTGTCTTCTGATGCCAAGTGGAAGAAACTTCATCCCTTTCTCATGTCTTTCCAATATATACCTTGAAGATAATGATCATGCCCCACCCTAAGTCTTCTGTTCTCCAGAGTCAATACCTTCACCTCCTTCTATTGGTTCTTCTGTGGAATAATTTTGAGTCTTCTCATTTATCATGGTTGGCTTCCCCTGGCATCCCTATAGTTTGTTAATGTCCCTTCTAAAGTCTGGTGCACAACACTCCTGATGTTCTCTGATTGTGGTAAAGAGAGAGTTACCTACCTCAATCCTTTTATACATGTAGACTATAAAATATACCATATATACATATATATATAGTATACTAAATATACTACACTACTAAACATTAATTGTTTTTGGTTGTCTCATTATACTACTGATTCACACTGAGTTAATAATCTCCCAATTTCCATAGATATTTTTCTTCATGAACTACTTTATAGAAATATCTCTTCCATTCTATCCTGATTGCTCTCCCCTGACCAAGCAACAGTTTTGGGTTTTTTTAATATTCCTTCTAAAATATGGTGCATTTGGCACCAGATAGAGAACTCTAATCTTGATAATTTTAAGTTACTGTCCTGAACTGTTAGAAATCTTGTTGGATCACAGTATAGTGTCATCTAATATGGTACTTACCACTTTAAACCTCATGTCATCCACAAATTTGATACACATGCCATCTAGCCTTTTGTCCAAGTTATTAATAAAAATGTTGAGCAGATCATATTAAAAGATGGAATTAAGTGACACTCCATTAGAGACTTCATTTCAGGTTGATATTAATCCATTAATCAGTGTTCTGAGTTTACTTTCCCAACTCCCACTGGCAAGAAAGGTCCCTAGAGGCATGTGGGAGGCACAGTGGAAGAATGCTGAGCCTGGAGTCAGGAAGATTTGAGTTCAAGCCTGGCCTCAGATACTGTGTGACCCTGGGCAGGTCATTTAATCCTTGCCTGCCTCAGTTTCTTCAACTGTAAAATTAGAATAATAGACTTATATGGGCTTGACCTATATAAATATTTCTTTGCTTCCCTAGACCAATGCTACTGTACCTCTCAGAATGCTAGGGATAACTCTCAGGGAATTATACTCTAGCTCTAGCACCATAGCTAACAAACCATCATGTGGTATATTCTCTCTACTATCAATGAAATAGTTGCTATCTCTTCAGTATCATCAAACCAGTAGCTACTAACCTCATGGGACCAACTGATTTCCTTTAATATCAAATAACCAGATATCATCAATTGACCTTTACAAAGGGATATTTACTGAGAAGATAAAACTGATGAGCAAAACCCCTTGAAATTGAAAACACAGTCTGCTCCACCACCTTAGTCTCAGAAGAGAGTGAATTCACACTAAAAGTGGTGAATGCCAACATTCCCTCATCAAGTTTACTGCTGAGGGTTGGATAACCAATGGTTAAGTTGTTCCTTATTTGCTTGTGTAACCTAGAATCTCAGATGCTGGATTTATTCATGGCAATACTGAGGAAGCTCAGGGCTGGTGCTTATAGATCTTGGCTACTGTGGTTACCAGCAGATTCTTTCATGGACTAGATTCTGGATCTCTGGTGGCTCTTTCCACCTTTTGAAACTCATAACATCATTATCCTGGTCTATTCCTCTCTTATATTCATTCACCTAAAATTAGGAAAGAACAGACACAATAACGACAAAAGAAACCTGTATGCCATGTGTGCAAGGCCATGTGGTGGCCCCAAGTGGGGAGATAAGGCAGACACAGTAGCTCCCGTAGTGACTACTGATGCTACCTTTTTACCCACCCAGAAGTCTATATATTTTCTTCCTTGACTCAAAAGCTTCAGGGGAGAGAGAGGAGGGTGGAAGGAGGGAAGGGGAGAGAGAGAGACAGAGACAGAGAGAGATAGAGAGAGAGACAGAGAGACAGAGATATAGAGACAGAGAGAGAGAGACAGAGAGACACAGATAGAGAAAGGGAGAGAGAGAAGGAGAGAGAGAGAGAGATCCTGCCTTCAAGGAGATTACATTCTATCAATCAGCCTCTACCCAGAACTTTTGAGTTTGAGCTTTTGTCTGCTTCCTTTTATGCACATATTTAGTCATAGTTCAGTAGTCAGTTAAAAGACTTTTCATTACCTGGCAGTAAGTGATAAAAGGGCCCTTCCATTATACATGTTTTGACACAAGTTCACCAAACTTTCCTGTGGACTGTTACCAGGCAGACCATGTTGTGCAGACTCTAGAAACTGGCCTGTCACTGGCCAGTCCCTTCCTCCACATTGTATCCTTAAACCAAGCTATTATCTGACTCACCTGTGTCTGCCTTCCCTATAAGGGTATTCTAAATGGACTTTGTCAAATACTTAGGTGGAATCCAGATTTACTATGACCACAGCATTCCCCTAATCTGCTGCTGTTGTAATCAATCATAATGTTTATTAAGTGCCTACTATGTGCTAGGCATTGTGCTTGGGGATACAAAGACAGCTCTTGCCCTCAGGCAGATCACATTCTATCAATCAGTTCCTCTACCTGGAATCTTTTGAGTGAAGAGGAAGAAATGGTATATAGACTTCTGGATGGGTAGAGAGGCAGCCTCAATAGCTACAACTAGGCAGGAGCTACTGTGGTGGCCTTATCTCCCTACTGGCTACCATGTGGACTTACATGCATGGCACACAGGTTTCCAAGGGAGATACATTTCCAGGGAAGATACAAAACACATTCGAAATAAATGCAAGGTAATTTTCAGGGGGAAAACACTAGCAGCTATGGGAACTAGGAAAGGTTTCACGAAGAAAGAAATGCTTGAGCTGAGTTTCAAAGGAAAGTAAGGACCAAGAGGTGGAGAGGAGAGGGTATTTTAGGTATTGGAACCAGACAATGCAAAGGCATGTTGATTGGAGATGAGTGTCATATATGAAAAACAGGAAGAAGGCAAGTTTGACTGGATTGTAGAGTGTGTGGAGGGGGCAGGGTGTGCTGGAGTCAGATCTACTGACTGATTGTTAAATTTTCAGTGTGAGCATTTACACCTTGGAAATCAGCCAACACTACAAATTAGAGTTTGATATTTCATTGTTTGTTAAAATTAAGAAAGTGATGCAGAAAATCTTAATATTGTAGATTAAGATTAAAAGTGTTTCATGGGTACAATTCCTCCCTCCCCCCTGAGAGAACTGATAGCTAAACACAGCATATCCCTGGAAGTAATGCATGTAATAAGACAAATTGGGGACACGTTATGAAGAGTTTTTAATACTAAACAGAGAAATTTATATTTAATCCTGGAGGTAATGGGCAACTACTGAAGTTTATTGGTCAGACCTAAATTTTAGGAACTTTGTTAAAGAAAAGGAATTAGATTAAGTCTGGAATGATTTGCTTTTAATGAATTCATGCTGGTCAGATTAAGAACATCTCTTCCCTTCCTAAGCACTCACATACATCCCTTTAATGATCAGTTCTAGAATTTTTATCAGGAATATATTTCGAGCTCACCATCCCTACCTTTCTTCTCTTTCTGAAAAAATGACATTTAATTACCTTTTTATAGTACAATGGCAACTCTACCACCCACCCTAATTTTTCTTTTTTTGACCCCAATTTTTCAAAGATCATCAAAGTGGCTCAGCAAACATGATTGGCAGTTATTTTTGGTTCCATGGGATAGGCTTCATTTCACTCTGCTTTTGAGTTTGGATTTTTCTCTGTTAAGGTTTTTTTGAAGCCAAAATCCTGGTCAGATCTCTTTTTGCATCTGACCAGTCAGGTGCTTTAGATTTGGGATTAGAATGACATGGACACGAGTCAACCACTCAATAGTTAAACAGACAAGTCCAAGAGCTGGGGGATGGCAGCACTGTTCAGATTATCTCAGCCTGCCTTCCATACCAGCCTAGCCTAGCCCACCTCAGAAAGTCATTTTCCAGAGGGGCAACCTTCAAGGGCTATAGCCCCTTTCTCCTCAGTGGCCATGGCTATTGAGGACCAAGAAAAGAAATTTTTCTTACCAGTGTCCTTGCCTCTGTCAATGGTTCAAAATCAGAACAGATAAAACTTCAGGGAAATGATGCTGAAAATGATTCATTACCCTTTTCTTTGCCAGCTTCATCTTAAGGACTCCTGGGCTTTTCCACTGGACTCTAGCTGAGTCTTCCTTTTAGAATTGTATTAGAATGTGACTTTAGAATAGGGACTGTCTTACTTTTCTGTTTGTAACCTCGGGGACTTAGCGTAGTGCCTTGAACATAGTTAGTACTTAAGAAATGCCTTTTAATTCTTCAATTCATGAATAAATAATTAGCTTATTCATCTATGCAACAAGAGATTTAATTCCATAATTATATATACTAATATATGTATATGTACGCATGTGTTTATATGTGCATATATGTATGTATGTTTATATATATACATACATATATACACACATATGTGTGTGTGTATGTGTGTGTGTGTGTGTGTATTTCTATGTCTATATATTTACCTTCTGTAGCATGGAAAAGATTTGACTAGGATACAGCAACTCATCTCAGTAAAGAAACATGCCTTTTTAGACATCTGTCAAGTCTGAAGGATATTGGCTCTTCAAGGGCTGATCTTTTGTGCCCTTGAAAACTGAGAAGTTGTGGCATTTGTTCAAGACCCAACCCCCCCTGGACAAATCAAATCTCAGCGACAGATTTTCTGCTTTTTAAAGTTAAACTAGCCTGGTCCACGTAGTAGGGCCTTGGGTGGCTGAGAAGTTATATTGACAGCTCAAACTTAGCCCCAAGGACCAACAAAGTTTCAGGAATAGCTTCTCTGCCCTCAGATGGGTAGGGGGATACCCAAACTGGCCTTATCTAAATGGCAAATATTGCTCCTTCTACACTTTTGTAAATTGCAAATATTACATACTTCATTGAAGGGATAATTTTGTTACAGATGTGGTCTAGTTTATGGTTAGATTAGTCCTAACCTTAATTGAAACTCTGTGTATAGATATATATGAATATGTATAATATATATATGACATATATATTCTCTTTCTGTCTCTGTTTCTATCTCTCTGTCTCTATATATCTTTCCCTATCTTAGTCTCTACTTGCCTTTGTCTGTCTCTCATTTCCACAGAATGCATCCTGCACTCCAGCCATCACTCCCATCTTCTCCTCCCAATGGAACTTAGTTCCTGGGACCTAGGTTCTGATAGGCGAGACTTTACCTTGTCTATAACTGTCTGTCTGTCTGTCTGTCTGTCTGTCTGTCTGTCTGTCTATCTATCTATCTATCTGTCTGTCTGTCTGTCTGTCTATCTATCTATCTATCTATCTATCTATCTATCTATCTATCTATCTATCTATCTATCTATCTATCTATCTATTCATTCATTTGTCTGTCTGTCTACCTAGCTGTATCTATCCATGTAATCTTGATATAAGTCACTCTCTTAAGCTTATGCAGGATGAAAAGGCATAGATGTAGTTGGTGAGTAAAACTTTCCATCTGCTATCGAGTTTGGCTGTCCTTCTTCTCTCTGCTGCCCCAGTTTGATCCCCCTAACCTAGATATTGGGGGAAGAAGCCCTGGGTAATTTGGATAATACTGTCCACTTGACCCCAGAGGAATGTGTATGTCCATGGGACCTCTGTGGGGAATGGCACTCAGTTCAATCATTTTGAGTCTGAGGCCAATGGTTTGCTTCAAGACCCATGTGACGTGGATAGGAGATGCGTTGCCTGGATGTTGGGAAAGAGAAGATGTCAAATTATGACATTTATCCTGACTCAACCTGGCATTGGGATTGAAGGTCCATTTGGGAGGTAAGTTATACAACATTTTAATCTGATGGGAATGTTGTGCCATACATTATAAATTTCTTTCCAGGTCTTTCCAGTACGTTCCTGTGGACGTTTGGCTTTGTAGACATTTACTTGATCATTAGGCATCTTCTGTGAAACACAATGTCAGCTGAAGTCATAACATAAGAGAGAAACCCGAAGCAGAGGTATTTGTTTAGCACACCAAAGAGTTCAGTATCATGCCTTAAACCCAAATCTTTCTGGCTGTCACTGATTGGCCAATAACAGGTCCCAACCCAAGCCTCATTTGGTCATTGTTTGGATTTTGATGGTTTAGAGTGAGTGTAAATAGCAATTCTTTCTGCTCTAGCCAGGAATCCTGAGGTTTCTTCCCCTCCCAGTTAGATTTTTTTTTTTTTTGAGTAGGTCAACTAGGCTATCTTTTACCTCATTTCTTATGTAGCCTTAAATCACTGAATGGGTATTGCCTCAGACAAACTGAGACCTGGGAAAGATTTTAGTTTAAAAAAGTCAAGGTCTCCCACTGCATCTGGGGTCATCTCCAGTTGTCATGACCTATGTCTTGACTTAGGTAAGCCTGGAGGAGAGAGTGAGGCCAATGACTGCATAGTCCTGCCTCACTTAAATCTGATTCACTTGCAAGTCAAGACATTGCCTCCTGAGGTCAAACTACAAACAATTTTATCCTCTTTGAGAACCAAGGACAAACAGCACCAATAGAATTCAGGACAGGGGAGCTACAGATCTCTAGGAAAGACAGGGGAGTGCAGGAGTATCTCTGTAGCTAGGGGGTAAGCCTCTGAGGGAAGATTTGCCTGAGAAGCATCATTGCTCAGATGCAGAAGGAACTGGAGGGAGTGTTGGGGAAGGATACTTGATGTCATCTGCTGAAGAAGGGCAAGCAGATTAGCACTGTGGACCTAGAGGAAGTGTGAAAGTGGAACAAAAACTATTGCCCTCTGTGGAGAACCCTCAGAATGTTTCTGGCTGAAGACTTCCATTGCACAGAGGCCAAGAGGGCTGGGAAGGGGATCGCGATGATCAACCATCTTGGCCTTCCCCCCAGGGTTACAGAGAGCCTCAGTGGGAGACAAATTCTGAGGAACCCTAGAGATAACATCTGTTCCCCTCTTCTCTCTCCATCCCAGGGCAAGATTCAAAATGAGTGAAATTAAACAAGTTAACCCTGAGGAAGGATGGTGCTTAGGCATGCTTTGTTACTTCCTGCAGTGTTCAGTCCTTAGCCTCATTTGTTTTCTTTGGCCTCTGAACAAATCCCCTTTCTTTCTTGGAGCTTTGTGAACCATATGTTTACAAGGGGAGTTGGCAAAAATACAGAGGCTATCAGAGAGTGAAGTTCCCAGCTTTCTGGTGGGCTGGGGAATGAATGAGAGAGTTCCTCAGATTCTCTGTGGCTCCTGTATTTCTCATATTAAGAACCCTGATAGTACGGGTTACACTTAAGACAATCTTCCTGCACTCAAAAAGCTTACAATCTATCATGGGAAGATAGGCACATTCCATTCTGCTTAAATGTTGGTTTTATTTAATCTGATTTGTTAGTGCCCTAAAATGCAGAGTAAAAGAAAGGGAAAACTGTGCGTAAGCCCTTAGAAGAAAATGACACTTAGCATATGTGGTAAGAGGCTTCTGTGATCCTGTCAAGAGAGTTGCCATTCATAGAGTGGAGAGTGGGAAGGGATCTTGGAGATCTGGTTCAAGGACCACCTTTTCAGTGTCTTGGATCCCTTGGGCAATCTGGTGAAGCCCGTGGGCCCTTTTTTTGAAATGCTTTTAAATGCATATAACAAAATAACAAAGGAAAGCAATTGTATATATTAAAATTGTTCTTGTTAAATCATTTCAGTAGTGTCCAACTTTTCATGATCCATTTGGGTTTTTTTTTGGCAAATATACAGGAGTGGTTTGTCATTTCCTTCTCCAGATTATTTTCCAGATGAGAAAACTGAGGTAAACAGAGTTAAGTGACTCGCCCAAGGTTACATAGGTAGTAAGTGTCTGAGTCTAGATTTGAACTCAGGAAGATGAGTCTTCCTGATTCCAGGTCCAGAACTCCATCCTCTGTGCCATCTAGCTGTCCTGCGTATTTTAATAGCCAAAGAAAAATTCCTAAATTTTGCTAACCATATGTTAAAATGCAGTTAGCAAAATTTAGGGAAAAAAGCCCCTCAAGTTGAGAACCCCTGATTTAGTCCAAATTTCTCTTTTTATAGAGGAAGAAACTAGCCCAGAAAGGGAAAGTTACTTGCCCAAAGTGTTATAGTTGCACTGTCCCCTTATTTTTATTCAACCCCCTCCCCCAATTGCACTGGAGACTATCACCTCCCTCCCTCATCAAACCAGTGCCCCCCAGGGGGTGGTATTGCCCACTCTAGGAACCTATGTTCCAATGCTTTCACCTTACGAATGAGGCCTAGGAAGATTAAATAATTTACCTAAATCCCATACAGGTAGTTAGTGTCAGGGGCAAGGTTCGAACCCAGCTTCTTCAATTCCAAAACCATGCTTCCTCCTAAGAGAAATAAATATTTTCAGCAAAACCCCATCTATACCCTATACTCCCTTTTTTTCTCTAGAAACCAGGAGAGCTGTGAGAAGCAAAACTGGACAACAGTATTCTGTTTCTGAAATCCCTCATCTTCAGGGCAAGAATAAAGCCAATTCCTCAGTCAACAAACTTTTATTAAGGGAATCCTACATGCCAGGCATTCTGTTGAGCACTGAGATTAAAAAGAAAGGATGAAAGAGTTTCTGCCTCCACATTCTAATGGGTGAAGAAACATATGCACAACTAGGTACATACAAGATATATGCAGAATAAATGAAAGGCAATCTGAAAGGGGAAGGCATTAGCAGCTGGAAGTACCAGGAAAGGCCTCCCTGAGAAGGGGGTATTTGAGTTGTGTCTTGAAGGAAGCCAAATCACTAAGAGGCAAAAGAGAAGGCATAGAACATTTCGGGCATGGCAGACAATCAATGGTACAAAGATAGGGAGCCAGACATCTCCACTTCAGGCAATTGTGAAGACTTTTCTGTAATTATATAAAAGAAGTAAACATGCCAGTCCTCGCTCCTCTATTGGGGTTTAAATACTTTCTGGAGATCTGGTAAGACCATCTTCCTGAGGCGAAATGTTTTTACTGGGTGATAAGCTTTTAAAGTCAGGTGGTTGGAGAGATTTAATAGGTGTTTCATTCACAAAGAGCCCTGAAGAAGGAAGTCCTTGTGTCAGCCTAGCAACATTTCCCAATAACACTAGCCTGAAATAGAATGTTACTTCTCTGGCCCCTGCAGCAAAGATCGTTCTGTACCTATGTCATCCAAAGACACAGAGGAAAGACTCATTATGCCTTTCCTCATTTGAGATCTAGTGCTTTTTGAGACAAGAAGGGATGGAAAGAAGGTGGCAAAAATACCTTCTCCTTAGGAAGAAGTTGTCATGATGACGATGATGAGGATGAGGATGATGATGATGACTGGTATTTTTATCTCTTCTTAAAGCATTTTACATACACGATCTCATTTGATTCTCATGCACACGTCTCTGGCTCATTGTCTCCAACCAGATGGAATGTGGGAATTCTAGTACCTGACACTACCCCGAGGCCAGCCACTGACTTCATTTTTTTAAAATAATTTTTTATTGATATCTTTTGTCTTACCTTGCCTATATTTCTCCGGCTGTCTCTCCTCTTTACTCCCAAAGGGGCACTCCGTATAACAAATACTATTTTTCAATAAAATTGGGAGGAGGAAGAGAAAAAAATCAGAGAAACCAATCTCTTTCTGTATATATATGTATATATACACATATGCATGTATATATGTATATATATAAATCTATGCAATGTTTTATGCCTAAATATTCTTATGGATCTCCCACCTCTTCAAAGGAGTAGGGATAGGTATTTTCTCATGTCTGTTATTTGGGACTATGTCTGTGCTTTGTAATTCTCCAAGGATCAGTTTTAATTATTTTCTGTTTGTTCGTTTTTCTTTCATTTGCATGGCTGCAGACACTGAGTAAGATTGTTTCCTTGGCTTTGCTTTTTTCACTCTGCATCAATTCATGTAAGTCTTTCCATGCCTCTCAACATTCATCATATTCATTGTTTCTTATAGTAGATTAATATTTCATTACATGCATGTACCACCATTTGTTTAGCCATTCCCCCGTTGATGAGCGTCTACTTTCTCACAACCTCCATTTTCAAGTGCTCAGGCTCTCAAGGCTCAAAACATGAAATGGTTCTAACACAAATTAATAGGCATGGAAAGAACTATATTAAAGCCCCTGGAAATTAATGAGAACTCCTCTTAAGTAACCTCTTCCCCCATTTGACCTGTCCAATCTCTGGAATTTAAAATAGTATTATCTTGGATGGGGCTCAAATAAAGGGGGAAAATCAGGTTCTGCTCTTTGTCAGCCCCATTTGTCTTCCATAGCCTTGCTGCTTATAGATGTATTGAATGTAAACTCTTTAAGTAGCAAGGATGGTTTCATCTTAGCCTTTGGATCGCTGGCATCTAGCCCAGCACCTGGAGGCACTTCAAATGGTTGTTGAATAGAACAGAATTGAACAGATCACTTGGCATTGTTGTAGCTCTCCCCATCAGAAAACTGCCCAGCTTCTCTATTGCCCCAATTGCTGCATCAAATGAGATCATGTTTGTACAAATACTTACCACAGTGGCTGGCGAGTAATAGGTGCTTGATAAATGCTCATTTTCTTCCTGTAGCTCTCACATTTCCCATGTCTCTGCCTCACATAGCACCACTGTACTCCACAGTTCTGATTCTTTTGCAGTTCTGCTCCTTTCCAACCAGTGGCGCTCATTCCCTTTCCCAGAAGACCTTGCAGCCTATGCAGCTCATGTTGGAAGAACACTCTGAGCCTTGAATGGTTTTGTTTGTGTTTTGGAAGCATAACGCCAGAATAGAATGGATACCTTGGTTTTCTGAGAACCTTTTTTAGGGGGTATACCTTGGACCCATATATAATCTCTGCTCTTTCATTCCAAGGTCTACTACAGAAATGTTCCCTTTTTGCCCCCTTCAGATTAGTTTCCAGTCCTCCCTATTTCCTGGGTTATGGTGAATCTGTCCCATTTGTCTCCTCCCTGCCCTAGTGCCAAGAGGGTATACCTCTTGACCGTGTAAATACTCCTCATTGCATACTGGGGTGTTACAGTGTGCCCTCACTCTCTTTCACTCTCATCTTTCCACCCTCCCTTTCTCTAGGGCCACTGAGTCAAGTTATTCAAATTAGCCCAGGGTTGCTTTGCAGAAGATCTTCAAAATGGATGTGAGAGGTGGAGACAAAAAACATAGAGCTAGGTCCTTTAGAAACCTGCATCTTTACCAAAGGAGAGAGGACTGTGGTTACAGGGAGGGGGACTGTGTAGTCTGCCACAGTAACAATAATACTTCACTTAGCAGTTCACATTAATGTTTCCTTCCTCAAACCTCATATAACATCTTGTTTCCCAAATTTCTAATGTGACTCTGGGCAGTTAAGTGGCACAGTGGATAGAGTACTGAACACGGGGTCAAGAAGACTCATTTTCCTGAGTTCAAATCTGGCCTCAGACACTAGCTGTGTGACCCTGGACAAGTCCCTTAACCCTGTTTGCCTCAGTTTCTCAGTAAAATAAGCTGGAGAAAGAAATAGCAAAACCACTCCAGTATCCCTTCCAAGGACACACCAAATGGGTCAAGACTGATATGACTAAGCAACAATGACAACAAAATGTGACCCTTAATTGCTTCACCTTTCCCAGCCTCAGTTTTCACATTTGTAAAATGACTCCAAAGTTCATTTCAAAACTAAATTTTTGACCTCCCCAGGGTAGTGGCAATGGAAAGTGAAACCAGGAAAGAAATGATGAAACACCAAACTAGGAGAGCCTTCTAGTCCCACTTAGAAGGGGAGCATGTGAGGTGCTACCTACTGGGAAGGCATCTGTTTTGCAGGTGTGCGGAGGTGCTGAGCCAGAGTGGGGGCAGGTTAGTCTTGGTGATACCTGGACAAGTGGGAGAGCTTTACGCTTGATCATTGAAACAGACATGGGATGAGGTTCCCAGCACCACACACATCTTCATATGGTTGTTTATCATAGCTCAGAGAGAATTAGGAATTACCACAGACTTTTTAGTAGATGGAGTGTGTGGATTCAGCTACTTGGCATTTATTTAACCAATTTGATCATTTGGGACCAAAAGCTAGAAGTCATCTTTCCCAGGAGACTTTGCAGTCACTGCAAACTCCTCTAACCACCCCCACTTCCCCTACCAGAGAAGTAAAGTGATTGTTCAATGACACACAGCTTGCTAGTAGCAAAGTTTAGATTAAAATATCTCCTGATTTTTAGTGCAATGCTTTTCTTCTCTGAACATTTATTAAAAAAATTAACAAGCGTTTATTATCTCTCCCTTTCTTCTCCCTTTTCTTTCCTTCGAACTGAAAAAGAGGCACAAAATCCTTGTAACAAATATGTTGTGGTAAGCAAAAGAATTTCCAACACTGGCAATGTCCAAAAATGTGTCTCATTTTGCACTTGAGTCCATTGTTTCTATCAGGAGGCAGGGAGTAGACTTCCTCATCAAAAGACTGCACTGATCAGAGTATTTAAGTCTTTCCAAGTTGTTTGTCTTTACAATGTTGATATTTGTTTTTTTTCTCTTGATTTTATTTAAAAAAATTTTTCCAGTTAATACTTTTTTTTTTACAATTACATGTAAAGATAGTTTTCAATATTCACTTTTATAAGACTTTGAGTTTCAAGCTTTTTTCTCCCTTCCTCCTCTCCAAACAATCTGACGTAGGTTATACATGTACAATCATATTAAACTTATTTCCATATAATTTACATCCACATATTTTACATGTTTGTGAAAGAAGAATCAGAACAGAGAAAAACCAGAGAGAAAATAGAAAAGGAAAGAGCAAATAGTATGCTTCCATCTGCATTCAGACTCCATAGTTCTTTCTCAGGATGTGGATAATATTTTCTATCATGAGTCTTTGATGTCTTAAATCCCTGCATTTCTGAGAACACCTAAGTCTATCAAAGTTGATCTTTGCACAATGTTGCAGTTACTGTGTACAATGTTCCCCTGGTTCTGCTCATTTCCCTCAGCATCAGTTCATGTACATCTTTTCAGGTTTTTCTGAAATCTGCGTGCTCTTCATTATTTATAGCACAATAGTATTCTCATTGTGTTCATATGCCACACTTGTTCAACCATTCCCCAATTGATGTTGATATTCTGTATCTTGGTTCTGTACACTTCACTTTGCATGAGTTTATATGTCTTCCTAAATTTCTCTAAAACCCTTCCTTTCATAAGACAAGGTAGGTAGTGTGATGGATAGAGTGCTGTATCTGGGGTTAAATCCTGCCTTGGATGCATTAGTTATGTGACCTGGGCAAGTTACTTATCCTCTGCCTACTTCAGTTTTCTAACTATAAAATAGGTATAATAATAGCACCTTCCTCACAGGGTTGTTGTGAAGATAAAATGAGAATATTTTTCATGTTTTTGGCATAGTACCTGGCCTATAGTAGGCACTTAATAAATACTTGTCCCCTTCTTTTGTTTCATAATTTTCTCTATTCCACACTGCCTATAGAAGTGTCAAGCAGAAAAAACTCCAGGATAGACCTATCTTTTCCGAGTTCTAGATGGACACCTCTACCTGAATGTCTTATTGACACTTTAAATTTATTATGTCCAAACTTGAGATTATTATATCTCTTCTCAGCCTATTCTTTCTCTTGAATTCATTATTTCTGTTAGTGACACCACCATTCATACTATGTCTCATGTTTCAGACCTTGGAATTATTTGGTTATCTACTGAGCTCCCATTTCCAAATAAGTTACCATGCTCTGTCAATTTTCTTCTGTTGCTGTGTTTGTCCTTCATTATTGAAGAGGACCATGACATCAAGTTGATGACATGACTTGCAGTTGACTTTGTTTTGAGTGATAGAGGGCTGTGCAAGGTCACCAGCCTCACTTTCTTATTCCGAGCCATCTGGATGCAGTGGCCTGATATTCATCAGGAGTGCTGGAGATGACCCAGGATGCAATATGAGACCCTGGCTCTTTCAGGCTAAGGTCTTATAGCATTCTCACTTTGAGTGAGATACACCCATTCAATGAATATGTTTCTTTGTGTTCATCTTTTGCTGCTGAAGAAGACCATGCCATCAGAGAAATGATGACATGACTTGCACTTGACTTTGATTTGAGTGAGGAAGGGCTGTGCAGGTCACCAGACTCACTTCTCCTCCAGAGGCAGACTTCTTTAAGTAGTTGCTCAAGGGATGGCCCTTTTAAACAAACAAACAAAAATCCAACTGGGAGGAGAAGACTCTCAGGGTTCCTGGGCAAAAGAGAAACAATGACATTTTAGTATTTAAATCCACTCTGTGCTAGGTGGGTGGGGACTTGTTGTGTAGTCTATGAGCTCCAGAGTGAATTGGGTTTGAGGCTTGATCTTTGAACAAGAAATGTAGCCAGTAAACGCAGAGGAAAAAAGGCAGCTTTTGGAGGTAGAACACTGGAGGAGGAGGAGGAAAAGGAGGAGGAGGAGAGCTGCTACTCACTCACAGGTTGTGTTTATCCTTTGTTCTAGAAGAGGACTATGACATCAAGATGATGACTTGACTTGCATTTGACTTTGTTTTAAGTGAGGGAGGGCTGTGCAACATCACCAATCCCACTTTCTTCTCCTGAGCCATAAGGGTCCAGTGGCCTGGTATTCATCATCTTCTTCTGTTACACCCTTCCCAATGGTATACTCTCCATTCTCATGGCTACTACCCTCATTTTGACTTGCTTGGACTATTACAATAGGCTTCTATTGGGTCTTCCCAACTCTCCTCTCTCCTCTTCTAATTCATCTTCATATTGCTCCTAGAATAATTTTTCTCGTCTGTAGATCTGATCATGTCATTCTGTTAAAAAAATTTTGGGTGGTTCCACATGGTCCTTCAAATAAAATTCAAACTTCTTTGACTGGTATTTAAGGCCCACCGTAATACAGCATTACCTACCATACTGTAACAGCAAGGACCCTGACATACACAGGAGGGCCTGTTGTACAAATTTTTAGATCTGCTTTTCTAAAAGGAAAGGCAACTTTTGAGGGGTCAATAATCACTTTAATCAAGCATATGTATCATTCACTTAGTTCAGGGGAGAAAAGTTAGCCCCTTGAACTTCAGAGAAAATACAAACAGAGAAACAAAGATCATCCAACAGAAAGGGCTTCTAACTGTCTGACCATAAACAATTCATACATCATAGATCAACAGACAGATCCAACTGTCTGACCATACATACATACATACATAGTTACCAGAGAGAGAAGAGCTATCATCTGGGTTTTCAAAGCCAGAGGCCTCCTTCGCAGCTGCCCAGAGTCTCATCTGGCCAAACAAACACTTCTAATGACTAAGCCCCAAAGTAAAATCTCACCTGAGAGTATTTATACACTTTTTAGGGCCAGAGGGTGTTGCAACCCTCATTAGAAATTAAGAAAAGGTGTGGGGCTCCCCTAATCAAGCTTCCTTTAATGGGCAGGCCCATCAATAGGTGGGGAAGGTCTTTAATTCTTTAATTAACATTACATCTACCTAGTCACTTACTCATTTGCATGGTTCAGACTAGATTTTTCCTCTGCCCCCATTTCTGTCACTTTCCTTACTTTAAGTTTTGGGGCATGCTGTTCCCCAGGCTAGGATTATCCTTTTTCATCTTTTGGTCTGTTGATTCTCTCCAATACCCATCTTCCTCCACTCCAAGGATTTTCTAATCTCACAGAATTACAGCATTTGAGAGTTTGAAGGGACCTCAGTACTCATGTCCAGAATACATGTAGTTCATACATGAAAGGACTCCCTATTATCACATACATGACAGGTGGTCATCCAGCTACTACCTGAAGATGGGGGCATCAGCCACCCCTGAACAAGCCATTTCACTTTTGAACAGCTCAATTTTTACGTGTATTCCTCATACGCTTTCTGCCCAACTGTTATTCTAAGCATCATTCTTTCACATATCATACCTAGAAGAGCTGTTCTGTTGCAATTAGATGCTCATTGAGGTTGTTATTGAGCCCATTATTTGCTTAGAGATAGGGTTATTTCAATTTTTTATGAGGCCAAGGAAGGAGATAGTAACAGAGAACAGCAAGAACAAAATATGGTTCAGAATGACCTGAAAATCTCAAATTCTTTTGTTAAGAAATGATAACAGAATGAGAACATTCAGATTCAATGATCATTTTGTTAAGCTGGAGTTTTCTTAAGTTAAATCATTTTTAAAGAAATTCTTTGGTGAAATTACTGAGGTCTCTATTGTTAGAGACTTTTCTAGGGTACAATGAAATTGGGCAGCAATTGAGATTTTTGCAGCCCTCTTAGACCTTTCATTCTCACTCCAAAACTCTCCCTGCCCAGTCACAATTGGTAATCACTCAGTACTTCTCCCAGCTAGTGCTCAAAGAGAACTAAGACATGTACAGTCAATATATAGTCTTTACCTCCTCTTCCATTCCTGTTAGCTTGGACAAAAGTTGTATTGTTCTTCCCTTCCCTACACACATGCATGCGCACACACTCACACACACACACACACACGCACACTTCTAACTTTTTCTCTCTTTAAGTTACACTTCATTACTATTTCTACCTGAATGCTGACAGTGGCCTAAATTGAATTTCTTTACATCTGACAAGCTGATTTTAGTTGGAGGGAGATGAGATCAGGCACTAAGGGCTTTGAATGTCTGATTCAGGTGTGTACCAAATGGGCAACTTATTTGTTTGTATTGGAAAAGACAGTGTGCATGTCCTAATGGCGATGTGCCCAGGGAACCTCTCTCTGGGTTCTTTTTCCTGACTAGGACAAATCATTCAATACATTTAATTCCCAAGTCCTCAGTCTTTGGCCCACTCTTTCTCTGGTGTGCAATGGGGTCTACTTGGGTGAGAATTGCATTTGAAACAGGGATATCAATTAGGAGGCTGTTGGCACAGGTGATGAGGGCCTGAATGCACTGAGATGGTGGCTATGTGATTAGTGAAAGAGTGCCAGATTCAAGAAATTCTGTGGAGGTGGAAAGACAGGATTTAGCTGTCCAGCACTGGGTGT
This sequence comes from Notamacropus eugenii, assembly GCF_028372415.1. Lineage (NCBI taxonomy): Eukaryota > Metazoa > Chordata > Mammalia > Diprotodontia > Macropodidae > Notamacropus > Notamacropus eugenii. Next base: position 318,276,214 of record NC_092877.1, read on the forward strand.
CACCAAAGTAAAGGAGAAAGCTGGAAAAGCCTTTGAATCCAGGATCCAGATTGTGAAGGAGAAATTTCCTCCCTTATCATTAAGTCCCTGTGATGCTATGAGTGGGGACTTGTGAAAGAGAAGGGACTTAATGGTACATGAGCCAGGGCAGTTTCATTACCACTGAGGATACAAGATTTATAGGTCGCAATTTTTTTTTTTTTAGTTTCATATCCAATTTGTTCTGTAGTTTCTCTCATTTATTGATAAAAGTGTTTAGAAATATAAAATTTTCCCTAATGACTACTTTGGCTGTATCCCCAGAGTTTTGGTATATTCTCATTATTGTCATTATTTTTAATGCAGTTATCTATTGTTTCTACAATTTGTTTGTTGACCCACCCATTGTTTAACATTAAGTTATTCTACAATTGATTTTGAATCTTTTTTTCAGTAGCGTTTCAATGAATATGAATTTTATTGCATTGTGGTCTGTACCAGATATATTTAGTATTTATGTTTTTGGGAATTTGTGAAATTTTTATGCCAAATACATGATCAAATTTTGTAAATATGTCAAGTACAGAAATATACATATTCTTTTCTATTCCCATTCAATAATCTCTAAAGGGCTGTCATACCTAAGTTTCCTAAAATTCTATTCAGTTTTTTATCTTCTTTCTTGGTAAGTTTTTAAAAATTACAATTATCTAAGTCTGAAAGGGATAAGTTAAGGATCCCCTTCTGCAATTATAGTTTTACAGGATATTTTCCCTTAAAACTCATTTAACTTTTCCTTTAAATATTTATATGATATGCCATTTGGTGCATATATGCTTAATATAGATATTAATTGATTGTGGTATTTTTCAGAAAAAATTATCTTTCCCATTTGTCTCTTTTAGTTTTTTACTTTATTTTGCTTTTCCCTTATCAGAGATCATAATTAAACTGTTTACATTCAATAATGGGGAGATACCATTCTTACCTTTATTACTTTAGTAGAAGCTTAATAGATTTTACTCCATACTCTATTTTTAACAGGGTAATGTTTCAAGCGTGTTTCTTGTAAATGACATATTGTTGGATTCTGCTTTCTAATCCAGTCTGCTACATTCTTCCCTACTGTGGGTGAATTTGTCTTATTTATTATATAGTATTTATTATTAATTGTTTATTTCCCTCCCTCCTATTTTATAATTTTCCTTCTATTTATTTCTCCTCTTTATAAAGAAGGAGAAGATGTGTGCTCAGCACTAATGTTCTAAATTTGGTGCAACTTGCTCTTACTTCCCTGCCCCTCTTTCTCTTACTGTGCACTCAATAATAAACTCTTTCCCCTCCCTTTCTTTTCTCTTAAGCCCTTCTTTTATGACTTACCCTTCTTACTTAAAGTTTATTTTGCTTAGGACTAATCCCTCCTTTAACCTACCTTCCTTTTTATTTTTTCCTCTCTTTTCCTCCTTTCCCTCATGTTTATCTTCAATATTTTTTGTGTATCCAACTGCGTATATGGGCATGTGTGTGTGTGTGTGTGTGTGTGTGTGTGTGTGTATGTATTCTTCCTTCTTTTGACCTATACAAATAAGAATGAGGTTCAAGTGATTCCCATTCCTGCCCTTCCTCCTTGTTTGTATTGTTTTCTGCTTATGCACACCAATTATGTGAGCTAATTTTCCTCATCTTCTCCCTCCCAATATATTCTCCTCCTCCCTTTTTTGTCCTTGAAGATCCTCAAAACATAACAAAATCATCTTTAGGTCCTCCATTGTAACTAGACTTTCTCTACGACCTCTGATGAAAATCGACTTCTGAGAGGACACATCCATAACTTCCTCATATTATAATGTAAACAGTTTTTCCTTATTTAGTCCCTATGGTTGTTGGTTCATGTTTACTTTTTTATATTTCTCTTGACTCCTGTGTTTTTATTTCAAAGTCTCTATGCAGCTTTAGTATTCTTATCAGGAATGCTAGGAGTCTTCTATTTCATAAAAAGGTTCATTTTCCCCCTATGTAGTATTATACTCAATTTTCCTGGGTATATTATTTTTGGTTTTAAGCTTATTTCTTTGCCTTCTGAAATCTAGCAGTGGCTGTTAAATCTTGTGTGATCCTGTCTGTAGCTCTTTGGCCTTTGAATCTTTTCTTTCTAACTGCTTGCATTAATTTTCTTTGACCTGAAAGCTCTGGATTTTGGTTATAGTATTCCTGGGAGTTTTTATTTTCAGGTTTCTTTTGCAAGACGAGTAACAGATTCTTTTTATTTTTACTTTGCCTTTGGTTCTAAGAGATCTGGGCAGTTTTCTTTTATGATTTATTGAACTATGATGTCTAGGTCATGACTATTCTGGTCATGACTGTTAGTTAGTCTAATGATTCTTCAATGTTTTGTCCTTGATCTGTTTTCCAGGTCAGTTTTTTTTGCTATCAGATACTTTATATTTTTTCTGTTTTTCTAATCTTTTGACTTTATTTTAATATTTCTTGTTGTTTCAGGGATTCGTTAGTTTCTATTTTGTCCATTCAGATTTTCAGGAAATTTGTTTCTCCAGTATGGTTTTGTAACTTTTGTTCCAAGTTGCTAGTTCTCTTACCTATTCTTTCTTCCGTAGCTCTAAATTCTCCCTTCACCTCTTTTTCCTCTAGTGCTTTCATTTGATTAAAAAAAAATAGCTCTTAAAAATGCCTCTTATTTAATACATTCCAGGAATCCTAGGTGAACTTGTACCCAAACTATGTTTTCTTCTTTGAGGCTTTGCTTGTAGATTCTTTGAAGTCATTCTCTTTTGGGTTTGTGTCTTGACTGAGCCCATCACCATAATAGCTCATTATGGCAGGATTGTTATTTTCTTTGCTTAGTATTCCAATTTATTTCCTGACTCCAGATTTTATGTTAGGAATAGGATCTATGCAAATTCTGCAGGAAAATGTCTGGGATGAGCATGTGTCCTTGTTGGGTGCTTCTGCTGGTTTTTTAGAGTATTGAAGGTTGTGTCATTCCAGGATCCCAGGGAAAGCTCAAGCCATCTCTGCCCTCCTGATCTGAGCTCCTGACCTACATCCAGGTCTGAGCAATACTGAAACATAAGGTAAACCTATGTACTTACTCTATTTGGAGTTCCAGTTTAGAGTTTCTTCCCTAGTTATTTTTCCTTAGACTTCCAGTTAGACTGGGGGCTGGAACTGAGACCCCATTCTACTCCTGGAGTCAGAATCACATATCTGCTGTTTGCTTCTGAGCTTGATCCTTGTTCAGTAGTCAGCCAAGAGCCTGCCTCTCTTCCTTACCCTTGAACATCACCCATCTGCTCAGGCTATCTTGATCCTCCTGGGATATGAGTAGTAACAGAGTTGCTAATTGGCACCTATTTCTTCATTGTGTACAAAGTTGGACTCCTTCTTTCCTGGGTAACACAGTCTCCAGTATCTTTCAATTGATTTCTTGGAGTGCTCAGCAGAATGCACTTTTGCCTAGGCTTTATCCCCAGTGTCTAGAACTCTTTGACTGTTTCCCTATGCTCACCCAGGCTGGAAAAATGACTTGTGGTTTTTTTCGCTTTGATTTTCAAATCAGGATTCGATCTTACCTCTTTCCTAGATCTTTATGGAGGAGTTGTATTGGGGAGCTAAGATGGAATTCTTCCTGCTACTCTACCATTTTGGTTCTACCTCACCAATTGTTTTCTCAATATTTCTAAGTGGGTGACAAATAGGTATCTTGAACTCACTAAGTCTGACAGAACTCATTATCATTTCTTCCAAACACATCCATCTTCTGAATATCCATATTTCTGTCAAGCATATCACATCCTTCCAGTCACCCAAATTTGTAACTGCTAAGGCATCCTTGACTCCTCACTCTCCCGGAGTCTTCTCCAGCTGCCAAATGTTACTGATTCTATCTTTACAACATCTCTTGCAATCATCCTCTTGGCAATAACCCTGTGGCTACCACCTGACCTGTATTCCCTATCATGTGGACTGTCCCAATAGCCTCTTACTTGTTCTCCCTCCCTCATTTCTCGCCCTGTTCTTATCCATCCTCCACATATCTGTCCAAATGACATTACTAAAGCACAGATTTGACCATATCACTTTCTAAGACAATAGACACCATTGGTCCTCTGTTACTTCTAGGATCAAATGTATGCTTCTCTGTTAGGCATTTCAAGCCCTTCACAGTCTGACTTCAACCTACCTTCCTAGCCTTGTTGTAGATTATTTCCCTTCATGTAGACTGGTAGAACCAAACATATTGTTCACACACAATTTCCCTATAATACACCATGCCTGTAATACACTTACTCCTCACCTTTATCTTTTAGAATTCCTAACTTTCTATGCAGTTCAGCTCAAATGTGGCTTCCTACTTGAGGTTTTCTCATTCCCTCCAGCTGCTACTGCCTTTCTACCCCAACTACTTTTATGTTTATTTTGTATGTATGTAGACGCACACATCTATGCAGATAAAAATGTGTGCTCCTTGAGGGCAGGCACTGCTTTATTTTTTATTTCTGTATTCTTAGAACCTTGTACAGTGCCTGATACATAAGAAGCACTTAATAAATGCTTGATGGTTGGTTGATTGCTTAACATCAATAAAATTCTGATATAATTCTGTGGGTCTAACTAGTGCAACTCCTTGGGACTGGGAGAACTGAACTTTTGAATCACTGTGGTCAGTTTCTTGCTGGGGGATTGATGCAGAAGGTATTGAAGAGAAGAACAGATTGAGATACACACATGCTGGGTGCATTACTAACCTTTGCTTTTATGTATTTAGAATGGTCTGATTAAAGAGCTATCTCCAAATATGTGTATATTTTAAGGAAAGCTCAGTAGGGATTAGTTGAAGGGAAGGAATTTCCCTAAGAGGATGGAATGAGCCATGAGCTCATGGGATAATATATCAAACCCTTGACAACCTAGAAAAAAATGACACTACCCACAAAGGGACAGATCCAAGGGGATATTGGCAGCTAGCTCTTAGAGAACCAGACAGAAGCACAGAGTTGATACCTATACTGTCCTCTGGTGGCAGGTAGTGTATATGACAGATGGGATGAGTGCTTGAGACAGCTCATGTTCTGGTCCTGATTACTGTTAAAGAGGACCAGGTTTTGTCATTTTGCACATCTCTCTCTTCCCTTTAAAATTTGTTTTTAGTTTCCTTTGAACTCTCCTTTTGTGTCTTGGGCCAGGGCTCAATAATGCCCACCATAGCTGTCATTGGGATATGAGAGGGACATTTTTTAGAGTTCATTACTTGTTAGATGATAGACATAGCACCTCTTGGGGGTTTATGTAAGGTGTGTGTATGTGTGTGTGTGTGTGTGTGTGTGTGTGTGTGTGTGTGTGTGTGTGTGTGTGACGTCTCTCATGTCAACATTCAATAACCTATCGGACACATATCTGCCCAAGTTAAGGATATTGCTTTGAATGGTAATAATATCAACAGGAACATGTAACCTGCCTTTTCCTTATTGAAAAATGCTGATGGTACACATAGCCCTTATGACTCTAAATGGCATTTTCATAGAACCATAGGATCTCAGGGTAAGAAGGAATCATAGAGGTTCTTTTGTCTGACTTTAGGAACCTCTTTTTCAGCACCCCTGATCCATGACTATTCATTCTTTCCTTGAACACTTCCACAGAGGGGAAAGCTCACTCAAGGTAGTCTTTTCTATAATTGTGAGAAAATTCTTCCTTGTATTGAGCCAAAATCAATTTCCTTGGAATTCCTTGAAACTTTAATGGATTTGTCCTGGTTCTGCTCAGTGGAACCAAACAGAATAGTTGTTATTTTTATTTTTTTTTAGCATCATCATATTCAAAATAAGATGCCCCTTTTAATCATCCAATAGCTGTCATATCTATGAATCTTAAACGAATCTAAATCTTGAAAAAGTCAACCAAATTTGTAAAAAAAAAATCCAAATACTACAGAAAGCTTTTCATTTGTAGTTCACAAGATTACGTTTGTCTTTATAATGGTAAACTAGTTGGGAGAACTTTTCCTAACACATATAAGGTATGTTGTAGTCACTGAGGTTCCTTTTACAGTTCTGCTCATTCTCATTATTCCTCAGTCTTCACAAGCTGTTGCATTTCCTCATTTGGTGAATGAAAGAGCCAAGACAAAATAGGCCAAATGATTTCTCCAGACCTAATGGACACTTCTTTCTTCCTTTTTCTTCTAGCTACTAATTACAGAACTTTACGAGATATTTCTGAATCTAATTTCGTGCCCACCATTAAAGAGTTTTTAAGCCCAGCAAACAGAAAGAATGTGTGGATGTGCTTGTAAAAAATCCTTAGCGCTGAAAACATGGTCATTTCATCAAGGAGGACACAAATTTTTTTCGGGGTTCTTTTTTTCTCTCCAAAAAAAAAAAAAAATGAGAAAAAAGCAACAACCCCGAAATACTTTTCTTTTGCCAGGAGAGGGCACTCTTTCTCCTTGATTTTAGCTAAATATCTTCATTGTAATTCAAGAATCTGAGGCAATGCTGATCTCCCAATGTCGAGAGCAGATTGAAGACTGGTGGAAATATATACACCATTTAGCCTGGTGTTTTTATTTTCTTATGCTCTAATTAAGTGCGTTGCTGGACCTAGAATTAGAATCGCTATACATATAATGAAAGGAATTTATAAACATTTTACAAACTAAGGGAGCTTGCACATAAAAATCAGATTTGACACATATATAATTCCATTCCATGAATATTCATTGAGCACCTACTAAGCACCTCATATTAACCCTGTCCAGTTCTCTGACTTCTGGTCCAAGGAGTAGGCCGTCATAAACTCATAAAAAGAATCCTCCTATGATTTGCAGTGGAAAGTGGGGAGAAGTAGGGAAGCAAGGGAAGGGAATAAGCCTTTGTGCCAAGTGCCTTACAGATATTAACTCATTCGCTCCTTACAATAATACTGTGATTTATTTGCTATTATTATCTCTATTTTTTGGCAAATAGAGGTTAAATGACTTGCCCAGACTCACACAACTCGTGTCTGGGGCTGGATTAGAACCCAGGTCTTTCTGACTCCAGATCCAGTGCCACTTAGCTGTCTGATTAGTGATGGATTCAGAATAGGAACTGGGTGTAAATCCCAGCTCTACCATTTTGCTACCTATGTGACCTTGAGCAAGTCTCTCTTGGCTTCAGAGATATATATATATATATATATACACACACATATATATACATATATATCTATATCTCTATATAGAGATATATATGAAATGAGGTGGACCCTTGAAAGGTCTCTTTCAGCTCTAAATACAATTCTATTCTATTGAGAAAAGCAGAATTAAATATGGAAATTTGTGGCAAGTAAGCAGAGTGTTATAATGGAGAGGCAGGGTATTGTAAAGGAAAAAGAACTGGACCTGGCTTAAGAGGACCTGGGTTTGAATCCTGGCTTTCTATTTACTTGCTATGTGAACTTGGACAGATCATCTAGACCTCAGCTTCCTTACCTGTAAAATGAAGGCCTTAGACCAGGTGATCCTAAGATCTAGGTCTAATGCTAGACTAGACCTAGACAACATATTCCTAAATTTTCAAGGTCTAATGAGCCTATAAATAAATAATTAGCATCTATGTCCACATCCCTGAGCTAAGTGGGGAAGGGAATACCCAAAACACCGCCACCACCAACCAAGCAACAAACAAAAATCCCTCTGTCTTCAAGGAACTCCATTTTGTTGGGGGAAAGAAATTGGGACTCATTTAGAGTAGGAGATCCCAACTGTTTTTTGCATCATGGAACCCTTTGGGTGAAATCAGATAAAGCCTGTGAATGTCTTAGAACAATGTTTTTTGAAAGCATAAAGCAAAATACATAGGATTACAAACTAATTTTATTGAAATACAGTTTCCAAAATTTTTTTTAAAGTTTACAAACTCCAGATTAAGAACCCCTGAATTAGGAAATAGTACAAGACAACATCTAATAAAGTGATACATTGATTGAAATCAAGTGCCAACAAATATGGAACTGACAAGGAAGAATGATGGGGTGTAGGGAAGGGGAGAAGACAGGGCTTGCTGAAGTTACTGAGGAGAGGGCAGCTTTCCCCTTTTTGTATGCTGAAGATGGGACTTTGTATGATTTGACCATTTGACAAACAAGAAGAGGGCAGGAGGAGAACTCACTTGACCTACCATGAAATGGAGAGACTAATCCACTCCCTATTGTACCAAATTTGGCTGCCAGCCACTAGGAGCTGAGCCTCAGTCAGTCACATTTAAGCCCCAGTGCAGAGGAGGCTGTGGAAGGGGCATTATGGGAGAATCTTTTGTCTTCCAAGATTAGGAAGTATGAAGGAAAGAGTTATGTTCATTCTAGGCAGTATGATATAGAGGAGAAAGAGCACTGATTGGATTCAGAGAACCTGGCTTAAAATCTTGCCTCTGATATTTTTTGCCTATGTGACTCCTTGGGTATTTAACTTCCTTAAGTCTTAGTTTTTCATCTGTAAAATGAAGGTGGTGGACTAGATTGTTTTGGGATTCCTTCTAGCTCTAGATATATGATTCTAGGCTTTTTCTTTTAATAGTGGAAAGGACCTTTCAAAAATATGCCTTACCATTTATGGGGTGGTGGTGATCTCACCTTAGCAGCTGGTTGCAAATCAGAGGTTGCCTATGTCATCGGTAATTTAACCTAGAGACTGTGGGAAATGGGAAAGAAGAATGTAAGCTCCTTGAAGGCAGGAGCTATTTTACTTTTGTCTTTGAATCTCCAGTGCTCAGAACAAACTCATAGTAGGTCCTTAATAAATGCTTGTTGATCTATTGATGGCTTGGTGCTATTTTATTGAAATGGGAGAAAACCAAGATTTTGATAAAAGTGGGAGAAAGAGAAGCCAACTCAGAACAGAATCCAACTTAGAGTAAGAAGGCTCAGTCTGTTTTCTCTTACTCCACCATTTTGTGACAAATCGGAAGGGGAGTTATTGGTCCTTCAATGTATCAGAATCCACATAAATTAAATCGAGGAGGAACTGTCTGCTGGAGGTGTGAACAAGGCAGACAAATCCCTTGGAACTTACTAAACATCTGCTCTTTACCCAGAAGGCTCAGGGTTCACTATAAAATAGAAAAATCCGTGGCTGGAATATTCCTTTTTCTCTATAGGGATATATAAAGATTCAGTCCAAGTTTGAGGAAAATTCCACAACAGAGGGAGCATTTGTGAACACTTGTAGAATCACAGACTTGGAGCTTTGGGCTGCTCTATAGAGATGATCTACTTCATCTACCTCTACTTATTTTACAGATGAGAAAATAAAGGCTGAGAGAGGGATAATTACTTGATCAAAGACACACAAAAAATTAGTGGCAGAACTGGGATTAGAACTTGAACTTTCTGACTTCCAACTGGCTGTGCTTTCTACTCAGCCAAACAGATTCATTATCAATCTATTGTCTTAGCTATTCATTTTTCTGCCAGTTTCCAATGCAATTAAATTCTACAAACATTTATGAAGCACTTCCTAGGTTCAAGGGCACTATTCCAAGGTCATCCAAAGAGTTGTGTGGCATAATTCTTGTCTTCCAACAGCTTTCAAGCAAGGGTATGTTTCAATTCAGGTCTCAGCTCTATAATAAAAGCCTCATTAACATTAGAGGAAGAGGTTTAAGTTCTTGCAAAAGTGCTAAAGGAGTAGGATAAGGTTAAGGGAAACTCTTGGGAGAGAGTTCCTTTGCAAATGCAATTTCATTCTGCAATTACTTATTCTGCAATTTATAGTATTAGAGGGTTGTCTAGAGAACAGAGAGGTTAAGAGAGTTGTCTAGGGTCACACAACCTGAATGTGTTAGAAGTGAGAGCTTTCTAGCTCTGAGATCAGACAGCTCTTTATTCTCTTTAACATGCAGTCATAGGTAGGATGAAGGAGAATCAGGATGCTATGGAGCAAAAGTAACTAGGGTTAGGTCATTACTCTGGGGTCTTATGTGGATAGTTAGGCCAAACTCTTTTGAATGATTATGGATCATATTTGCAGTTTTCTGGGGCTTGATGCAATTAACACAATGCTTCCAGTAAAGAGGAGCAAATGGGGGATCTCATTGTCCAGAGGGAGCCCTCTTTGATTGGGATCTTCAATATGACTGCAGGATACCCTTCTGGTGAGTGGACATTTCCCTCTCTGAAGCCCTACTTGGTGTTAGTGAGCAGGTCTTCAAAGTTATGTTTGCTGTTATATCTTTTAAGTGATCTTGTATAATTTATTATATATAGATATATGCATTCATATTGTTGTTGGTTGTTGTCCTTTGTTTTCTAAGAGGACCAAAATGACATCACTATGATAAAGTGAAATTTCAGTATGTCTGACTGTGACTGATCAGACCAATATGAGCTCAGAATGCTCTAGTGCAGGTTGGGCACAGATAGTCTGTGTGAATACTTGAGGTGCATACTCCAAATCTGCAAAATCTGCACATCCTGTGTTTACTTTGTGTTGTCTCCATTCTGCTTTGCTCAAAGAGCATGGCACCCTTTCTGACGTGGGCAAGCCATGTTGGAGTGATCCTGTGCCAGTGTCTCCCATGTTGTACAGTCAAATCCAAAGTTCTTGAGAGAGACCTTGAGAGTGCCCTTGTATGGCTTCTTCTGACCACCATGTGAGTTCTCTATAAAACAGTCTTTTTGGCAAGTGTACATTTTGCATTTGAACGTGACCAGACCATCAGAATTGTGCTCTCTGAAGCATAGCTTGAATGCTTGGCAGTTCAGTTCAAGCAAGAACTTCAGTGTCTGGTACCTTATCCTGCCGGGTGATCCTCAGAATCTTCCTAAGACAGTTCAAATGAAAGCGATTCAGTTTCCTAGCATGGCGCTGGTAGACTGTCCATGTTTCACAGGCATACAACAATGAGGTCAGCACAACGGCTCTGTAGGCCTTCAATCTGGTAGTCAGTCTAATACCTCTTCTCTCCCCAACTTTTCTTTGGAGCTTCCCAAACACTGAGCTAGCTCTGGCAACATATGCATCAACCTCATTGTCAATGTGTACATCCCTGGAAAGTACACTGCCATACATATATGTATATGCACTACACACACACATATATGTATATACATACAGACACATGTACAGTTATCTCTTCCACATCACAGTTTTTATATATCACAGGTTGGCATAAGAAGTTAAATGGGAATTTTTTGGGAGTTTTTGCAGAAGCTGCTATTGACATGTGAAGGCCAGCAGGTGACACAGAAAAAGTTTAGAAACTCACAAATGCATAAAATATGTGTATAATATCAGCATATTTTATCTTTTAATACCATAATAATTCAAACTTCTTCTCTGGTATGAAAGGAGGGCCAAAAAATTTTACAAAGATTTTCCAGATCATTGGGGCACTACACCCCTAATCTCCACAATGTGGAAGGGATAACTGTATATGTATACATACATACATACATACATACATACACACATACATTCACTATATATGTACATCTGTGTGTATTTATATGGAGGGTACCTTGTCTAAAGAGAGCTTTTAAAGCATCATTTTGCTCTGCTGAACCAAACACTTTCCCCCAAAGTCAATAAAAAATGAGCACAGGGGGATTTTGTGTTTGCTCTATCTTTCAGTTAATTCTCTGATGGTAAAGATGTGAGCTATTGTAGAATATCATGGGGAAAGCCTTCCTGTTCTCTTCCAATGCCCTCATCAAGGATACTCTTGGTGCATATGTAGATTATTCTTACTAACATTGTATATACCTGGGAAATGGGCACATGGGTCATTAGTTCACAGACTCATAGAATTTTAGATTTGGAAGGGATCAAATATAACCCATACTAGAAAAAAATCTCTGCTATACTACGCTTTTCATATGGTCTGCTTGAAGAAAATCAATGAAGGGGAATTCACTATTTATCAAGGTATCCCATTTCACTTCTGGATACTTTTAATTATTAGGCTTTTTTCTTATATAAAACCTAAATTTTCCTTCTTGTAACTTTTACTTAGGGCTCCTGGTTCTGCCCCCTGGAACCAAAGAGAAGAAATTTTTCTCGATATAACAGATCATCAAATACTTAAAGACAGCTATGCTGTACCTCTTGGATCCTCTCCATGCTCCACAGCCCGAGCTTTCTCTACCGATCCTCAGATGTCATCAACTCATCCAGTTGACCCTGCTTTAGAACATTCTACAGCTTATCAATGTCTTTTTAAAATTGTGGTGTTTAGAACTAAATGAAATACTACAGAAAAGTTCTGAACAGGGCAGAGATAGGGATTATCACTTTCTTATTCCTGAAAGTTTTGTCTCTCTCTTAATGTAGCAATAAGTTTCATTAGTTTTTTTGGTAGTCGTACCATACTACTGACTTGGATTGAGTTTACAATTCACGAAAATTCCCTAATCTTTTTCAGACTTACTGCTGCCCTTCCCCTCTGAAACCAAAAAACGTTTATCTATCTCGAATTTCATCTTAATAAATTCAGCCCACTGCTCTAGACAGTCTAGATCTTTTTGGATTCTGACTCTGTGAGCTAATGTTTATTGGCTATCATTTTCTGCTTTGTATTGTCTGGAAATTTGATAAGCTTTCCATTTCTACCATTATTCAAGATACTGACAACAACGTTCAATAACATAGAAAGGGCCCAGCATAGATACTTGGGGCATGCCACTGAGGACCTCTTGCCAACTGGACATGGAACCATGCATGACAACTGTTCAAGCTTGACCACTTTACTGGCTCCAAATCCTTCTACTTGTATTATCATCTTTCTGTCATGCAAGAATTTTCCCCCAGAAGATTGAGAGGAGATACTCTATCAAATATTTTGTTGCTTTTTCATCCTAGAATGTTCCTATGCTCTTGGGAATCCCCTCTTATGTTGGCTAGTTTGTTCAGGGCCTTCATTTAGGGAAAAGACACAGTCCAGTCATTCTTTATTCCCTTTGTTGCTTGTACTTCTATCCCTAGCACTTAACGCGGTGTCTGGCACATAGTAAGTATTTAACAAATACATGTTTTGTATTTGTCTCTGTAGCCTGCTTCTCTGATAAAATCTGGGCTAGGTGGCACAGTAGATAGAGCACCAGATTTGGAATCATAAAGACCTGAGTTTAAATCTGGCCTCTGACACGTACTAGCTGTATGATCCAGTGAGAGTCACCAACCCCAGTTCTTCCTCTGTAGAATGAGCTGGAGAAGGAGATGGCAAACCACTCCAACATCTTTGCCAAGAAAACCCCAAATGGGGTCATGAAGAGTTAGACACAACTGAACAACAAAATTTTTACTTTATTCAATTAATGTTTAAAAAATGGATATATAAATATTATAATGTCATCACACTCCCTCGGAATTTTCCTTCTGAATAAATAGGCAGTGATTTATAAACCAAGATAGGTAGCACAAATGTCAAATCCATACACAGATGTGGAGGCAATACCTACATTTATAGCATCCCCTGATCTACCAAGCAAAGACACATCAGCCAGCATTTTTGTACTCACTATTTCCTTTTCTAGATATTTATTAATGAGCTCTTTAAGATCTGTTTTAGAATGTTTCCACAAAGTGAGGTCAAGCTCAGTGCACAGAAATGTTGCAGAGTCTCTGTTCTCTTGCCTTAAAATAAAAAAAGGGACATCATCTGCCCTTTTCCAGTGTGGCAGCATTTTTTCTGTATCTATGATGTTTCAAATATAGATGATGTTCTATCAGTTGCCTTTTGTTTTCATAGCAATGGTAAAATCATAGAGAACGTAATAATTAGAGATGTGCTGGTAAATGTTTAATATCCTTCTATCTGGGAGAAAAAAGTACACACAACACTTTTAAGTTGAATCTACATCATTAACATTCTCTCTGTCATTTTCTTAAATCTAGACAAAATAATAAATCGTCTGGGATGGTAGTGTTTGCTGATTTCCAAGGTATAAATCTTCACATTAAACATCTAACAATTAGTTCTCTAGGGCTGGTTCAGGCTGGCCCCATCCCTCTTCTGGTTAGCTTACATGCTATCTATCCTCTGTACACCACATAAAGACAAGGCTTCTGATCCACCTTTAGCCAGTTTTCCAGTGTCCCTTGCTCATAACACCAGGAAGGTGATGTCATGACTTGCAAGTGAATTGGATTTAAGTGAGGGAAGGCTGTGTTAAGTCACCAGCCTCACTTTCTCTTCTGGAGCATCTGGGTCTAGTGGCAAGATATACATCTAGTGGTGGTGATGAGTTGAAGGAGATGATCACTAACTTCTTTCTAAGTCAATGACCATTTTAACTTCAATGTTCCTTATAAACAAGGACAGGCATTGCGAGCTGGTTGACAAGGGTTAAGGAGGCAGGGTGTGACTGAAGAGACAGAGAGAACTAACTAGTTCACTTGAGGATGAAAACTATGACCTTGGCCTTGTTTGACTCATGGCTTAAATAGCTAGAGGAGCTTTGGGGATGATTCAGTGGCCGAGTCTTTCTTTGTTGAATTGTTCTCAGCTAAATTTATTGAAGACCCTTCTTTGCTACTTTACATGGCTCCAATTTTTGTCATCAGCAAAATGCTACAATAGGGAGTTTCAGAGTTAATTTAATTTTGAGTATTTAAGGAATAGGTTATAATGGCCTCTTAATGGTGCTGTCCCAAGTCTCAAGGACTCCAGAGATGGTAAGGTCCACAAGGATAAGGAAGAGCATTGGGTGGTGGAAATAGTGCCAGAGAAATCAAATTTGAATCCCAGCTCTGTCATCTACTCTAATGTGACCTTGGACAATTTGCTTTACTTTTTTGACCTTTGTTTTCTTCATCTGTTAAATGACAAGGTTGGATTAGATGACTAACTCTAAAGTCCTTTTCGGCTATAAATATACCCATAAATATGGGACAACTAGGTGGTGCAGTGGATAGAATGCTGCGTCTGGAGTCAGGAAGATCTGAGATCAAACCAAGCCTCAGACACTAACTAGCTATGTGGTCCTAAGTCACTTAACCTTGTTTACCTCAATTTCCTCATTTGTAAAATGAGCTGGGGAAAGAAATGGCAAACCACTCCAGTATTTTTGCCAGGAAAACTCCAAATGGTTTCATGAAGAGTCAGACATAACTGAAGTGACTGAGCCTATAAATATCTATAAATATATACCTACATATATAGAATACTTATAGGCATACCTATAAGTATATAGATATGACATACATATGTACATGTAACATGCATATACAGATATGAAGTGCTTATAAATATAATCCTTTGAGTGTTGGACTTAGCGTTAGGAAAGAACTGGGTCTAATCTCACGTGATGCTAGCTTAGTGACTTTGCTTGTCAACCTTTCTTAGCCTGTTTCGTCAGCTATAAAATGGAGATAATTGAATCTGTAACATCTATCTCTCAGCGCTACTGTCTGAGATCAAATGACAATGTAGGCTAAGTACTTTGCAAACCTTGAAGTCGTGAAAATGCGAACTATTGTTATTTTTACTACTATTTCTTTTTTATCCCCTACCACACTAATACAGTGTTTTGCATATCGAAAGTGCTCAATAAATTCTAAGTGAATGGAAGGATGGTTGAATAAATACATCTGAAGCTGTGTGACTTCCCACAAATTTACTTAGCACCTATAAGATGAAAGACTATGCTGGCTATTTGTTCAAGCTTCCAATCCTTCTAGTTAGGAAAATAAGATTTCAAATGTCATTTGCAACAATGATTAGATACAGAAGGGGCTTCTATCCTGATTATTTGCTTCAAAGACTTAATAGGCTAACGCCCATATATTTGATCATTAATAAAATGGTCTCTTATTTTCTATAAAGCCAATAATCTTGTCTTGCAGAACTACAGCTTTGCTCTCTTCCTGAGTTAGGTTGCTTTATTTCTGGCCTGTGATAGTGCTGGTTGAAGACATTGCCACGTATGAGATGTGGCAAGCTTCCATCTTGGGAAAAGTCCAGGCCCAAGCTTGTTCAATGAGATGGGCTGGAATATTCTTGGTCCAGCTGTGGGAAGCAGTTTGTTTAGACCAGAACAAACCAAAGATTTCAGCTTATGGGGAAACTTTATACCTGTCACACATGTTTTAGACACTTTTGAAAAAACAAACAGCTCCATATTTGCAATTACAAGGTCAAAAAGTCACATGTTGGCCCCAGTGCCAATTTAGCTAACTGACTCTTCAAGCAGTCAGCACTGATGTTGTTAAGTAAAGGTCTGATGTGGCCACTTAGCCAGTCTCCACACCTGGAAAAAATAAAAAAAAGTGAATTTGAAACCAGAGAAGAGGCTGAAGTTACACCCTTAGAATACAGTGTGTCTAAGCTGTCTCTCCACCCTAGACTCAGTGGAATGTTAGAAAGGGATGTATATTTGTTTCCAGAGTGCCTTCCATCCATATCTCTGGGGTAAGATTAACACCATGCTAACACCTCATGTGGACATGGGTTTTGGGAAATATGTTCTCATAAACAGTGTCCTAGTGACCATGCTGTCCTCTTCTTCCTTCCCTGTCTGTGGGCCAGCTGTTTCATCTCCTGAAATTTAGTATTTCCCCCCTTTTCTCCCCTACAGAAATGTCAGCAAGTATGAAAGAGGCTCATGAAGAGAAACAGCTGCATTGACCCCAACAGGCACTGCTGCAGCAACAAAATTGGGGAGCACACCTGCATTGTCAGGCAGCTAGAAGTTTGGAAAGCAAGAAAATACCTTGGAGCATCAAGAAATCACGTCCAAAGGAGTGGATGGCTCCAGGGGTGGTTAATTGCATCCTGCACTATTCACCTGTAGGTCTTAGGACCACATGTGACTTGAATTAGTCAGAAGGTTTACCCAGTTGATGGCTAGTTGCTAACATGTGGGAAGGGATTGGCTGGTTGAAATTTGGTTGCTAATAAACAGGTGCCCTAGATCATAAAACATATTAATGCAGCCAATACTAGAGAGTTCCTCCAGTGACCCTTTTGATAGAAGTAAGCAGAGTGAAAATGATGAAAAATCCTCAACTTCTGATGGTCCTTTTGAGGCATGTCCACATGCACCAGTAGGTAGAGAACTGAGACAATTACCCACTCATTAAGACTTCTGTATGATTAAACTAATTCATTGTTTTTTGATTACCTATTACATGTAATGCACCTTGTTATGTGATATGGAGAGATACAAAGATGAACAAGACATGTTCTATAGGGTCTTATAATCCATTGATGGAGGAAGGATAAGAAACGAGAGTCCTAATATGAATACTTAGGAATTTCAATGACTAAAAGTCCAAAGAACAATGCCAATGACATTGTAGAAAGCTAAACATGAGGCTGAATTGATTGTTTTGGCCACATAACACCAGATGGACTAGTCTGAATTTTTAAATACTTAATCAATTGTTTTGACTGGTCATTTTTATGTGATAGGGACCCAGCCTCACATGAGAAAGAATGAGGTGTTCTAGATACTGATCTTTTGCTTTGGGTCTAATATCTGAAACAAAAGCAAAGATTTTGGCACATGCCAAGATCACTGATAATTCTTAAGACCTCAGAGTCTGCTGAAATACATTGAGCTGTAGTTTGTTTTTATAACTATGTGGGAAAAAATATTGTAGGTATGACTTTTTGAGTTTGAATAGTGACTTCTCCAAGGAAAATCTTGGAGAAAAGAAGGTTGCTACAAGATTGGAGGTAGATGTAGGTATTTATTTAATCCTGAAGAAAAAATAGATTCTTCTAGCTGCTTTGGTTTGTTTTTTAAGTAACCAGTTTCAAAGATGCCTTCCACAAAGGACATGGTTGCATTATCTAGATTTAACTGTCAAAGCTGAAGAGACAATGCAAGACACTTAATGAAAGGAATAAAAGAACTTCATTCCTGAGAGTCTGAGTGAGTTAGCTGACAAGGAGAAAGTGATATTTTCTGAGAGAACTAAGATTTACTTTAATTTTGTGAAGATATCTTAGGGAAAATTCTTAAAGTACTTTGACAAATATTCTAAAGAATTGAATTGTTGGATAGAAAAGTTAACAGTTGCAGCTGATGGTTAGAAGTAACTTTGGCTTGTGACTTTTATCATAGCTGATATATTGCCGAAATATTTAGATATATCTTTGTATGATTTGTTACATTGTTAATTAATTGTATAGCCAGTGACACTGATGTGTATTTAAGCCTATGAGAGTAGAAGGTTTGATACTGAAAGAGAGAGAAATGAAAACCTACATGAGCTGAGGTTTCTCTGGCTTATTTAATAAATTAGGTTGGAGGAATCAGAGATAGTTGATTAATTAGTAAGATTTATCATTCCTATTCATTCACAAAGAAATATTGGAATGTACCCCTTGACTCTCTTAGAACATGTGTAGAGAATCAACAAAGAAATGGGCCTGTAATAAAGAAAGAAATGATTGATCTAGGTAGGGTTGCTCATCTAGTGTCTAACTCTACCTAACTCCTCATGGCCAGGGGGTTTCCTAAACCCTGTTATACATAATAAAGGATTTGTTTCTGAGCATTTCATAAGGGAAACAGTGACCAAGATAAACCAGACTAAGTTCATTAAGAATTAGTAATACTAGACTAATATCAATTTCATTTTCCATAGGGTTTCTATCAGGGGACCCTTCTCTGAAATGTTCCAGGTTGTCAATGTCCTTCCTAATATGTGGTACTTAGATCATAAACTGATACTCCCAATATGGTCTGATCCAATTAAAGTACAGAAGGACCATTATCTCCCTTGTTTTGGACATTCATTGTAAGATCATACTAGCTCTTTTTTTTCGGGTAACAATTTTTTTAAAATTTAAAATTTATTTAAAATTCATTTCCACAAAACTTTGAGTTCCAAATTTTCTCCCCTCCCCCACCCCAAAACACTGAGAATTCTAATTACCCCTGTCACCAATCTGCCCTCCCTTCTAACATTCCTACCTTCCCTTATCCTCATCTTCTCTTTTGTCCTGTAGGGCAAGATAAATTTTTATACCGCATTACCTGTATTTCTTATTTCCTAGTTGTATGCAAGAACGATACTCTACAGTTGTTCCTAAAACTTTGAGTTCCAACTTCTCTTCCTCCTTCCCTCCCCACCCATCCCCATTGGGAAGGTAAGCAATTCAATACAGGTCATATCTGTGTAGTTTTGCTAATGACTTCCATAATAGTCATTTTGTGTAAGACTACATTTCCCTCCATCCTATCCTGACCCCCATTTCTTTTGTTCTCTCTTTTGACCTTGTCCCTCCCCAAGAGTGTTGACTTCTAATTGCTCCCTCCTCCCACTGCCCTCCCTTCCATCATCCTCCCACCCTGCTTATCCCCTTCTCCCCCACTTTCCTGTATTGTACGATAGGTTTTCATACCAAAATGAGTGTGCATTTTATTCCTTCCTTCGGTCGAATGTGATGAGAGTAAGCTTCATATTTTCTCTCTCACCTCCCCCCTTTTTCCCTCCACTGAAAAGTCTTTTACTTGCCTCTTTTATGAGAGATAATTTGCCACATTCCATTTCTCCCTTTCTCCTCCCAATATATTCCTCTCTCATCCCTTAATTTCATTTTTTAGATATGATCCCGTCCTATTCAACTCACTCTGTGCTCTCTGTCTCTGTCTGTCTGTCTGTCTGTCTGTCTCTCTCTCTCTCTGTGTGTGTGTGTGTGTGTGTGTGTGTGTAATCCCACCAACTACCCAGATACTGAAAAAAGTTTTCAGAGTTACAAATATTGTCTTTCCACGTAGGAATGTAAACAGTTCAACTTTAGTAAGTTCCTTATGATTTGTCTTTCTTGTTCAGCTTTTCATTCTTCTCTTGATTCTTGTGTTTGAAAGTCTAATTTTCTTTTCAGCTCTGGTCTTTTCATCAAGAATGCTTGAAAGTCCTCTATTTCATTGAAAGACCATTTTTTTCCCTGAAGTATTATACTCAGTTTTTCTGGGTAGGTGATTCTTGGTTTTAGTCCTAGTTCCTTTGACTTCTGAAATATCATATTCCATGCCCTTTGATCCCTTAATGTAGAAGCTGCTAGATCTTGTGTTATCCTGATTGTATTTCCACAATACTTGAATTGTTTCTTTTTAGCTGCTTATAATATTTTCTCCTTGACCTGGGAACTCTGGAATTTGGCTACAGTGTTCCTAGGAGTTTCTTTTTTTGGATCTCTTTCAGAAGGTGATTGGTGGATGCTTTCAATATTTATTTTGCCCTCTGGTTCTAGAATCTCAGGGCAGTTTTCCTTGATAATTTCATGAAAGATGATGTCTAGGCTCTTTTTTTGATCATGGCTTTCAGGTAGTCTCATAATTTTTAAATTGTCTCTCCTGGACCTATTTTCCAGGTCAGTTGTTTTTCCAATGAGATATTTCACATTACCTTCCATTTTTTCATTCTTTTGGTTTTGTTTTGTGATTTCTTGGTTTCTCGTAAAGTCATTAGCCTCTATCTGTTCCATTCTAATTTTGAAAGAACTATTTTCTTCAGTGAGCTTTTGAACCTCCTTTTCCATTTGACTAATTCTGCTTTTTAAAGCATTCTTCTCCTCATTGGCTTTTTGAACCACTTTTCCCAATTGAGTTAGCTTATATTTAAAGGTGTTATTTTCTTCAACATTTTTTGGGTATCCTTTAGCAAATTGTTGACTTGCTTTTCATGATTTTCTTGCATCTCTCTTATTTCTCTTCCCAATTTTTCCTCCACCTCTCTTACTTGATTTTCAAAATCATTTTTGAGCTCTTCCATGGCCTGAGACCACTGAATATTTATTTTGGATGTTTAAGATACAGAAACCTTTACTTTTATGTCTTTCTCTCATGGTAAGCATTGTTCTTCTTCATCAGAAAGGATGGGAGAAGATATCTGTTCACCATGAAGGTAACCTTCTATAGTCTTATTTTTTTTCCCCTTTTTTGGGCATTTTCCCAACCAGTTACTTGACTTTTGGGTCCTTTGTCAAGAGTAGGGTATTCTCTGGGGGTCTGTATGATCTCAGCTCCTCCAAGGTGGTACAATCAAGCGTGTATACTGGTCTGGGAGCAAGAAGAAATTTTTGTGCCCAAAATCTGAGTAATAGAGTTTCCTCTTCACAACCACCTTGCCTCCAGTTCCACCAAGTCAGCACTGGGGGCCTGAGATTCAGATAAGCTGCAGAGGCAAAGCCACCATTCAGTGTGACATAAAGGTCAGCTGCTCAAATCCCCCAGGGAGTTTAGTTGGGGGCAGGGCCTCTACACAGGGCTGAGGTAAGAATCAGCTGCTCAGTGCCCCAGGGGTTTTATGATCCAACAATGGATGTGGGCTACTGTAGGAGCTGCTGTGGAAGCTGCTGCATCCTGCCCCAATGGGACCTCTGTGGCCGCCACCTGAGGCTGGAGCTATGGGAAGGCCCTTCTCTCTTCTCAGCCAGCTGAAAAAACCCCTGTCACTGACCTTTGGAGCCTGTGGGTTGAGGGATCTTCAAATTACTGCTACTGCGACTGGGGATTCTGCCCTTGAGGCTTGCTGTTATCCTCCTCCCAGAGCTGTGCCGCAGCCAAGGCTGGGCTGGGCTGGTCTGTCTGGTGTGACATACATTTCCTGTCAGCCTTTCAGGTCACCCTGGGTTGGAAATCTCCTCCACTCTGTTGTTCTGTGGCTTCTGCTGCTCTAGAATTTGTTGAGAGTCTTTCTTTGCAGGTATTTTATGGGCTGTGGGCTAAGAGCTAGTATATGTGCATCTTTCTCCTCCGCCATCTTGGCTCTGCTCATACTAGCTTTTTTGGCTAACTTTGTTGACTTAAATTCAGTCAATCAGTTTATAAACATTTACTAGGAACTTACTGTGTGCTAAGTGCTGGGGAACGGAGAAAAGCAAAGGCTATCTGTGCCCTCAAGGAGCCCGTGGTTCAACAACACGTAAACAGAAGATAAAAAGTGTTGGAGGTGGGGGAGGAAAGAATGGCTGTGGGTTGGTTGGTTGTTGTCCTTTGTCCTGGAAGAGGACTTAAAATGACATCATTGCGCTAGAGTCAAGTTTCAATGTGTCCAGCTGTGGCTGATCATTCCAATACGAGCTTGGAAAGCTCTACCACAGGTTGGGCACAAACAGTCCATGTGAACATTTGGAGTGGATACTCTAAATCTGCACATCCTACAATTGAGCTGTTTCTGTTCTGCTTTGCCCATAGAGCACAATACCTTCTCTGATGTGGGCATGATTTGCTGAGCAGTCCTGTGCCAGTATCTCCCATGTCACACAATCAATTCCAAAGTTCTTAAGCAAGATCCTGAGAGAGTCCTTGTATCACTTCTGACTACCATGTGAACGCTTGCCCTGTGTGAGAAGATACCAACACAGGCGTATGAGGTGTGCAGTATTGTGTGAAATGATCAGATGACTGCTTTAGATATGGTATCTGGGAGGTGCTCCCACTGTCCACCTTCCACCCTATCTAATCAGATGATTATACTGAACTTTGTTGTTGTTAGTCATTCAGTTGGGTACAGTTCTTCATAACCCTGTTTGGTGTTTGGTTGGCAAAAATAGTGGAGTTTTATGTCATTTTCTTTTCTAGTTCATTTTAGGTTTAGAGTTGGAGGCATTTAGGATTAGAATTAGGGTTAGAATTGCAGGGATTTGGGGTTAAGGTTAGATGAAAAAACTGAGATAAATGGGATTAAGTGACTTGTCCAGCATCACAAAGCTAGTGAATGTCTGAAGCCAGACTTGAACTCAGGTCTTCCTGACTCCAGGTCCAGCAGGCACCTATTGGCCTACATACTGAGTTTGTAGTTTACCAAAATATAAACTTCTATGTCTTTTCTTTTTCACACAAAGCTATTACTAGACACATCTAGTAATAGCTTTGTGTGCTTGTGCAGCTCATTTCTGGAACTCAAACTGTAGTGCTTTCCAGTTGTCTTTATTATGCTTCATTTAATTAGATTTGGCCCATTGTACTAGTCTATAGCTAGGTTTTGATGAGTGTGAATGATAAATCTCATGAAGTGGTAGTATTATTAGAATTCATACTGCATATCTACATTGGTCTTTAACCCATCACTACATTTTACATAATTACAATTTTGAATTTTGCAAATTTGAATACATGTGACCACTTCATGGATTCATTATTCTATATCACACAGAGATAATTTTAGATCCTCATTTGGACACCAAATGTATCAGCCATCCTTTTTCGCTTTTAGCCACCTGTGGATTTAATAGGCCTACCTAATACCTTAATACCTACCTAATACCTTAATACCTACCATCTATGCCTTCAACTGGGTTCAAGGATAGAACCCTAGGGTTTTTACTCTAGAGTTCTCCTTTTAAGTTGCCATTTATTTGTAATCTTCACTCTTTAGGTCTATTTGTTCAAACAGCATCAAAACCACATAACTGTACTGTTTTCTAGTCTTCGACTATTTGCTCATTTTGTCCACAAGGATTTAGGGAGAAATTTTGTCAAGTACCATGCTGAAATTTACATAGATGGTGTTTATAGCATTCCCTCTCACTTCTGGTCTAGTAACCCTGACAATGAAAGGAAACGAGGCTGGTTTGGCACTGCTTATTTCTGATGAACTCATGCAAGTCCCTGGAAATGAACTTTATAGTGCTTACTTCTTCCATTTTTAAGTGCTCACAATCACCTCTTAAATAATGTATAGCAGGATTTAAGATGTTACCTCTCACCCCATACCAAGTGCAGGCAATGTTTTACTAATGTATCTTAGAATTTTTTTAAGAACTGACATCAAGCTCACAGGCCTGTGAATCCTCCTTCTTCCTGTTTTTGAAACTTGGGATAATATTTGCTTGTCTTTACCCCTATGGCACCATCTCCTAGGTTCAATGATTTTTTCCCCCCACAATCCCTAAGAGTGGCTAAATAACCACCTTAACAAGTTCTTTCAGTGATCAAGGAGGTTGTTCACCTGATCTTGGTGGCTTGAATTAATTGAAGCATAAACTAGATGCTCAATTTAATTTGATTCAATTCAATTCAATAAATATTAGTTAGACATATATAGAGGAGCTAGGTAGCTTAATGGATAGAGTGCTGATCCTGGAGTCAGGAAGGCCTGAGTTTAAATCTGACCTCAGATACTTAATAGTTATGTAACTCTGGGTATGTCTCTTAACTGTTGCTTGCCTCAGTTTCCTCTTCTGTAAAACAGGAATAACAATAGCATCCACCTCCCAGGATTATTGTAAGGATTGAATGAGATAATATTTATAAAGTCTTTAGCATAGTCCCTGGCACATAGTAGGTGCTATTTGTGTTAGCTGTTGTGTAGCAGACAGGTATAATGCTCTGGTTTAGGTCACAGGTACTTAACATTTTTTATATCATAGACTCATTTATCAGTCTATGGCCTCAGAATCATGTTTTTAAGTATTCTTCAGGGGTGGAGCCAAGATGGTGGAGTAGAGGGACGGACCTGCTTTAGCTCTTCCCCTGTAGCCCATAAAATATCTGTGAAAATAAGCACCGGGCTCAGAGCAGAGTGCAACCCAGCCTTGGCTGCATGGCAGGACTGGAGTAGGTGTCAGGGAGTGGAATCACAGGCTGTAGCTGTGGTTCCCAGATTTCTAAGCCCAAAAACAGCTTCAAAGGTCAGTAGGAAAGCTTTTTCACCTGGGTGAGAGCCCTGGCCCCAGGGTGGCAGCAGCCACTGTAGCAGCAGCATCTGCTTTTGGAGCCCTGGCCTAAAGACCCTGGGAGAATCAAGTGACTGCTCTGGATTTCAGTCCTGAGTGGTGGTCTTGGGGTGAGGAAGAGTACTGGCTTGGTGGAATTGGTGGTTAGGGTGGAGAGGGAACCCTACTTGCAGATCCTGGGTAGAGAAGAGTACTTGTGGTTGCTCATAGACAAGAGTGCAGGCCAAGAGAGGAGTAAACTCCTCTCCCTTGATTATGCCACCTTGGAGGAACTGACAACTTACAGGTCTCTAGAGTATAGCCTCCACTTGACAAAGGACTCAAAAGTCAAGTAACTGGCTGGGAAAATGCCCCAAAAAGGGAAAAAAATTATAGAAGGTTACTTTCTTGGTGAAAAGGTATTTTCTTTCATCCTTTTGGATGAGGAAGAACAAAGCCTACCATCAGAGGAAAGACATAAAAGTCAAGGCTTCTACACCCAAAACCTCAAAAAAAAATATGCAGTGGTCTCAGGTCATAGAAGAACTCAAAAAGGATTTTGAAAATCAAGTAAGAGAGGTGGAGGAAAAATTGGGAAGAGAAATGAGAGTGTTGCAAGAAAATCATGAAAAGCAAGGAACAGCTTGCTAAAGGAGACCCAAAAAAATGCTGAAGAAAACAATACCTTTAAAAATAGACTTACTCATATGGCAAAAGAGGTCCAAAAAGCCAATGAGGAAAAGAATATTTTAAAAAGCAGAATCATGTTTTTAAATGCATAAAATAAAATATATGGGATTACAAAGGAACCCAATTACATCTAAATAGTTATCAAACAGATCCAAGATTTAGAACACCGCCCCCCGCCATATGCAAAGCTATATACACATACCCACAGATGTACACACTCAAATCTGTAGACATAGATCTCTCTTTAGAACTATATCTAGATAAATACATATGCATATGTATATATACATATATACCCATATATAGATATCTCTCTATCTCTATATAAATCTCACACAACATACAGGGACACACAGACTGTGATATCCTTGAGAACAAGGACTCTGAGGTTTTTCTTTCCAGAACACACACACACACACACATACACACTCACACAAATAAATATAATATAAAGTAGGGCACGATGAAGCATAGAAGAATTAAAATGTTCTTTTGAAGAGAGATGTCAAAAGGGCAGCCCTCTTTGCTGTCTACAGTGAACCAGATTACCTTAGAAAATGTGTTTAAAATAAATAAAAACACAGTAAGACATAGATAATGTTAATATGTGGTTTTCTAAGTCAATATGCATCCATGAGGGATCCTTGCTAGTTTAGTGACCCATTTCTATTAGAGTTTGACACTCAGGTGAGAGAAAAATTTAAGGAGAAAATGGTAAAGAAGAATATGTAAGGGTTCATGGGAGAAGTAAAACTGTAGCTGAGCTTTGAAGGAATCAGAAGATTTCAATAGGTGGAGATGAGGAGAAAGTTCCTTCTGGGTATGGAAAAAAATCTGGGTGAAGATATGAAAATAGAGGGGAGCCTGAAGAACTCAGAGAGCAGCCCTTAGTCTAGATTGACTAGAGTGATAGTGAATGAAGATGAGTAATGTCAAATAAAGTTAGGAAGGTTGGAGGCAGACTATGGTATGGAGGTCTGAAATGCCAGACTGAGACTTTACAATTTAGGAAACAAGGAACCAGTGTGGGGAGTGCTTTGACTAGGAATGAGAATTGGTCAAAAGTGTCATGGTATACAGGGGAATAAACATTGCACTTAGGCAGGGGAGAACTAGGTTCAGACCCAACCCACATATTTGACTCTTTAACCTTGAAGGGGATTCTGACTTAAGCACAGATTGGAATATGTGGCCCTGTCAACTTTGAATTTCTGAGGTTGTTTGTTTTTTTGAGTGGTGGTGGTAATGAGTTCTCCACTTCAAGGAGTCATCAAGTGGATGCTAGAGGATGCCTTGTCTGGCATGGTCCAAAGGGAATTCCTTATCCCTTCTACCTACAAGGCACTGAAATTCTCTTATTCTAGAAGTGTAGGAACTCTGAGAAGTAACTGGTATTCCTGCTCTTGGCAATTTTTAGGCATATAATAGGGCAATTGTAAGTTACTATATTATCCAACTGATTATATTTTGACAATGTCTTCTGAATATGATATTATCTTTCAAAGTCCCTGAAACTGGCAGGTACTTAAGGTACCATTTTTGCTGAAAATATCAGTATAACTTGTTGAAATATTCGCTTTACATCCTAGGTAGAGACGCATAGGCTTGGTGATGGTTTACCTTATCAATCAATCAATCAAATAATTGTGGAGCACCTATCATGTATATGTAAAGTAGTTTGTTAGGTACTGGAGGCAGGTGCAGAATGGGAATAGATTAAAAAAAAAAAGAAGATAATGTCCCTGACCTCAAAGAAGGTCATAATCTTGAGCCTAGAACATGGGTTAGGGAGTTGGGGTAAAGAAGCTCTTTTTTAGCCAATGGTCCCCTACAAATTCTGTTTTTGCCTTCTTGATTTGGATCAATAATTCATACTCATAGATTGTTACTACTGGAAGGAACCTTTAAGGTGAAGTTCAACCCTCCATTTTACTGAGGAGGAAACTGAGAACCAGAGAGATGATGTGTCTTGTCTAATATCTCATAATCAGCACAAGCAGCAAAGCTGGGGCTAGATCCAAAGTCTTGGAATCCCAAACCTGGTGGTCTTTTGTACATACCCTCTATGTCTCCTGCCCTGCATCTTTCTTGA
This sequence comes from Notamacropus eugenii, assembly GCF_028372415.1. Lineage (NCBI taxonomy): Eukaryota > Metazoa > Chordata > Mammalia > Diprotodontia > Macropodidae > Notamacropus > Notamacropus eugenii. The sequence goes on from NC_092877.1 coordinate 318,303,586, forward strand.
ATATCACACTTATACTAGGTCAGACTCATGATTCTGATCATTCAGAATTCTGTCACTCTTTGCGGTACCAAAGGATATGTGTCACATATACTGAAGACTCAGAAAACAAAGTTCTTGTCATTAAAATGCTTGACACTGTCAAATGAATCAGAATCAGAAATGGATATGATTTTTATCCATGGTAATGGTATGAATAAAGAGGTATTACTACCTTCTTCCCCCCTGTATCCTAGACCATAGGAAACCTTTTGTATGTGTTTGCTCAGTTGTTTGTAGTCATGTCCAACTCATGTCCAACTTTTGGGGCAAAGATACTGGAGGGGTTTGCCATTTGCTTCTCCAGCTCATTTTACAGATAAGGAAACCGATGCAAATAAGGTGAAGCGACTTGTCCAGGGTCACCAGCTAGTAGTTTCTGAGGCCAGATTTGAACTCAGGAAGATGAGTCTTCCTGACTCCAGATCCAGCACTCTATCCACCACACCACCCAGATGCTCATTCTGTTGCACACCCCTCCCCCCCCCCCATTAGATTGTGAGTTTCTTGAGTGCAGGCATTGTTTAATTTTTTGTTTATATCCCCAGGGCTTAGCACAGTGTTTGGTACATAGTAGGGCTTAATAAATGCTTTTCAAAGTTCCATTATTCATTTACATGTTGTGAGAGGGCATTTATTCATCAAACATTTATTAAGGAGAGTAATCATGTTCAAGGCACTCTTGGCTGTTGGAAAATGATGATTATTTTCCTTCATGCCAACCTCAGAGATGAGCAAAGTCTCACACACAGCCTAATATCCCCTAATTTGCTCATTTTGGATCTGTCACTTAGAAATGTATCTGAGCTTATTTTGATGCTGTTTATGTTTTCAAAGACAACACCCTCTTGGGGGAACAAGTTTGCTAAGCTTTACACGGTGAAAATATTGCTTCCTTGTATTGGTTTTAAGGTTGCTTCTCTTTGAGCTTCCCCAGAAGACTGACTCTCTCTGTCTCTGTCTCTGTCTCTGTCTCTGTCTCTCTGTCTCTCTGTCTCTGTCTCTGTCTCTCTCTCTCTCTCCCCCTCCCTCTGTTTCTCTCTCCCCCTCCCTCTGTTTCTCTCTCCCCCCTCTCTCTGTTTCTCTATCTCTGTCTCTCTCCATTCTTCCCCCCCCCCCCCCCCATCTCTCTGGTTCTCTTCCTCCTTCCCAGGAGAAGGCTGAAGCCTTTTACAGCAGGTGCACTCCTGGCTAATCAGTGACTGGGAAGGCAGCCAACAAACCATAGATTTTAGGTGCACAGTCAATAATTCCTTGCAGAAAGCACCAGTGAAGCACCATTCGTTCCACAAATAAGTTATTTGTGGAATGAATGAATGAATGAGTGAATGAATGAGTGAAAAATGATTTGACTGAAAAATGGTCTGTTCAGTGACCTTATTATAGAAAGAGCCATAGGACCCTCTTCAGACAGTGAACAAATAAACAGATGAAACGCACAGCTGGTCCTAGGCCAGCATGTGTTTTTGGAGTTACCACCCCTTCCTGTTCAGCTCCTTTTTTTCTTTCCCCTCTCCACTCCCAGTCGTGCCCCTCCTGGTGCTCAGGCACCTCTAAGTGGTTTCTTGGCTGTCCTGGACTCCCTGTGGTGAAATCCCATTCAGCCTGCTCTCTCTAGGCAGTACCTTATGCCAGGGACCTTTCCCTTCCCCCTCTTCTACTTCAAATCTTTTCCTCTTTTTCCAGAGTCCTGTAGAGAAGAAAAGTGGATAAAATGATGCTCTTGGAATCAGGAAGACTCCTTGTTCAAATCCTGCCTCTCATACTTACCAACTAAGTGACCTTGGGCAAGTCAATTAACCTTGGTCTCATTTTCCTCATCTGTGAAATGAGTGGGTTGGACTGAATGTTCTCTAACTTTTTTTGACTATGAAAACTGAGAAGTAAATCCTTAGTAATAATAGGTAATAATTAGTAATAATAGGTAATAATATTTAAAGATTTTATTGTAGAAGATATCCAAAATACTAAAGCTTAAAACTGCCCTGACTTTCAAATACCCTATATAATAGGATATTAATACACACACATATATATAATTATAATATAATTTACATGCGTAACCTCAATATGGAAAATGTAATCTCATTATAGAAAATATATGTTATTTATATGTATAATTTCAACATCTAATTTTTGTGCATGCAATTTCAATATATAATAGATAAACAGTGTGTCCAAGTTTAATTAGCTTTACATTGCACTGAGGCTTTTGGATATCTTGCATAAAGGGGAATGTAAAGGGTGATGAAATTCTCTGGGCAGTTTAGTGAATTTGGAGACAAAGGATCGATCTAGGTCTATAAGACATCTTACATCACTGGGCCTCAATTTCCTCATTGATAAAATGAGTTTGGTTAGATACTATGACTACTAAACTCCTTAGTTTAAATCCTAGAAGCTGTCTGTTTTATAATAGGGGTCTTTGAGATAGAATTAAGGTGGCACTGAGGTTAAGCTAGTGGAGGGAAGATATTTTTAGGAACAGTTGCCTTGATTTTTTTCTAAATAAAACTACTTAGGTGACTCCATTCTATTTAGAGGAAAGAGTAACATAGATTAAATAATTTTCCCTAGCCTTTCCTCCCTTGAATCAATTGCTACTGAGCTCAGTACACTTTAAGGTAACCTTTTCCATTTGGGACAGGTCTAGTAGGTAGAAGCTTCTGTTTTGTTTGAGACTGCCTCCTTCTCTCTCCCCCATTTATCTTGCCTTTTCAGTCTCAGTTCTGCTCACTATAACTAGCGCAGGAATGATTTGGGCTTTGTACTAGGGAGTGGCATTTAAAGGGCATCAGCAGTATAACAGCACAGTGCTCATCCCTTAATCTTAGAATCCTAAAGCTAGAGGTAATCTTACAGGGTTTCTAGTCTGGTAGTGGCACAGTGCATAGAGCACAGGCCTGGAGCCAGGAAGGCCCATCTCTCTGAGATCAAATCTGGCCTCGGACATTTACTATCTGTGTGACCCTGGGCAAGCCATTTAATCCTGTGTACCTCAGTTTCCCCAACACTAAAATGAGCTGGAGAAGGAATTTGCCAAGAAAACCCAAAATAGGGTCACCAAGAGTCAGACAACTGAAAATGACTGAACTACCACAAACTTCTCAATCTCCAGTGCAGGAATACCCACTCTACTACGGTGGTCATTCCACTTTTACTTAAATCCTTTCAAAGGGACGGAGAGTTCATAATTTTTCACAATATACAATTCCATTTTGCTCTGTAGGGTATCTGCTTTTGGCTACTCATGGATTTTGTTATTGAGGTTTTTGAGGTATTCTTTATTGGTTAATTTAAAAATTGTTTCTTCATTTTAAAGCATCTTTTGATTCTTAATTTCTTTGTGTGATTAAAACAAACCCTTAATTTCTTTAATGTGGTCATATGAATTGCTAATTCTTGTTTCATTTTTTGTTAGATATCAATAGTCAATAAACATGTATTAGGCACACAGTATGTACCAGGCTAAATGTTCAGGTTGCAAAAAAAGGCAGAAGAGCCCCTGCCTTCAAGTTGCTTACTCTCTAATGGGAGAGAAAACAGGCAAACACTGATGTACAACCAAGTTTTAGATAGGATGAGCTGAAGATAATAAGCAGAGGGAAGTCACTGGAGTTAAAAGAGGTTGGGAAAGGTTTCCTGTACAAGGTGGGATTTTTTAGCTGGGGCTTGGAGGAAACCAGGGAATCCAGAGATGAGGAGTGAGGGCATTCCAGGCATTGGGGGGCAGCTGGAAAAAATACCTTGAATTTATTGTTCAAGGAACAGCGAGGAGGATAGCATTTTGGTATGTCTTGTATAATTTATTTTTCTGCCTCGATTACTCCTAGTACTTTAGCTGATTCAGGGATTATATGGTATTTTAAAACTGTGTGGGAACCTTTCTCATTTTTTATTTTGGGTGGACTTTTTATCTGTTATATAGTCAATTTTCTTATTTTTGGTGTTTTCAATCTTTTTTTGGGGGTGTCAGTGAGGAGCTTGGCTTTCTTTGGTCTTTGTCTTACAATGGTTTCTCTATTTTTCAATGCACCTTCTCCTAGTATTGGATAGGTCTAATAGACAGAAACTACCTTCTTCCACTGAGGTCTGCTTGTAACTTCCACCCCATTAATTCTATTGCTCAGAGCTGTCACTAGGGCAGGGGAAGCAAGGAAATGGAATTTAGAGGGTGACAACAGTACTTTCCTGGGGTAGGTTTCCTGCCTTCACCTCAGGCTTCTAAACAGGTGCACTCCTTCCTTGCCAGATCCTGCCCCATTAGAGATTGCCTCACTTTCTCCCCCAGGCCACTCAATCCCCAAGCTTCTATTTACTTTCTTCCACTACCTCCCTCCTCCAACACAAAAATTGTTAGCTATATCCCTGCTGGTTCTACCCGATGGAACAATAAAGTATAGGCATAATGGGGAGAGAGAAGCCCAGCTGGGCTCAGAAACAGTGGAGATCACAGGTGGGGCTGGGACTCATGGGAGTCAACCCTAGGAGGCTTCAGCAAGTGAATGCAGCTGCTGCCAGCCTTTCTGACTGCCTCAGCCCTTCTGCCTAGGGCTACAAAAGCCAGGACTCTTATGGCAAGCAGAAAGAGGAAATGGGAATGGTGCATTCTTAGAGAGCCTGATGTGATTTCTATGAGTGTGAGGATGGAAGCAGGGAGGAGCCAGGTGAACTGATTGTGGCTGGAGGGCACAGCAGAGGATTTAGGGCATCTCCGTTGTCCAGGGTGATTGGGAGAATCCAGCTTCTGCGTGGGGACCACACGAGGGGCACTGTGGTGTCTCGGTTTCTGAGATGTCTTATGTGACTTTCTCTGCCTTTGTTAGTTGCTG